>NC_137827.1:38633138-39184186 GCF_963921795.1 Nannobrachium achirus | reverse complement strand
TTATTTGGTGTCTTGATACATTAACATACATATTATGTTCTCACAATGCACTGAACTTTTTAACACCTCTAAAATGATAAATTAAATATTGGTCAAATTGTCAAATATTAGAGGCAGAAGTTGTGAAAATAGCCGATCTACATGCTCACAACACCTCGCAACGCGAGGTGCTGTGTTATACAAAATGTAATGCCTCAATTCTTAGTGCTCGCAGAGTGGGGGGGTCCCCAGTTAGAATATGATTATTTCGGGTGTCGCGGCCTGAAAAGGTTGAGAACCACTGACTTAGAGTAGAGTTCCCAACGGCCCTCTACTTGTGAGGCCCTTTATCATTAAATTCTTCATTGCAGGGATGGTCGGACATCTCTGACCTTTTGTAGCCTCAGGCTTGTTCCATTTATAAAGCTGTGCTAGGGGAAACTCCCATCGCACAGTTTGCACAGAGATCTGACTGTTAGTCTGAGATCACGAGATGTTGTTGTTGTCTGTGAAACTGAAGGGAATATGGTCACTCTGCCTGATTTTAAAATCTCTAGTTCAAATTGTGAATGAAGTATCCGCGATTTATAGCTGTCTATATAGTTATTTTAATGATTTTGAACGCTTGTACTGTACTGTACATTGTACTGTACTGTACATTTCTCTGGTGCTTTATTGGTGTTTTTGAGTAAATGATTAACACATTTCCTGACAGGAAAAAAAAGGTCTTAGAGTAGAGTTCTCAAATTCGGCCCGAGCCCGACCCTACCCGGCCCGACCCGACGTTATCGGGCCGAGCCGGGCCCAAAAATTATAATAATTAGTCGGGCCGGGGCGGGCTCCGTCACTCAAGCAACAGAGAACAGGCGCATATCGCTGTCTGCCTGTCTTCAGCGCAGCACTGAAACCTGCCTAAGTTCCTAACCAATGGACCAAGGATAATCGGTGACACATACGGAAGTGTAGTCTATCAGTCTCATAGAGCAGTCTGGTTGTTGTGATGACGTCACAATCGAAACCTTTGGATATACGGAAGTCTGTCACAGGCAGCGAGTCACCGTTAGCTCCGTGTGGAGCGGCTACGATGAAAGTTTGGAGCTGCATGTTAAATTAAAAGGCAACAGGCAGTTTCACAAGTTTTAATAAGTTATAAATCCAAGAAAAGTACATTCAAAGCGGAACCAACCTGGATATTATTGACAAGGACTTAAGAGGATTGTATTAACAACAACATCAACATGACCAACCTAAAAGCACCATCCTCTTACCTTATAGAGACGATCATCTCGGCTGGTAAGATATTATTAATTCCATTATGCTTTCTGGTTAATCAAGTGTCCTTTGCTGCTGTCTGTGTTTTATATTAAAGGGTTTACAGCCGCAGCGCGCCGCTTATTACATGCCTGAGTTGTATATGTTTAAGCATGGTGATCAGGTGGTGTCGCGCACTAAACAGATCTGCAAGCCCAGAATGCAAGCCAGATGAACACGTTTTGGGTTTATAGATCTGCCGAGCCAGCTGCCTGCATTTGATGCGTGACCGAAACATAAATCACGCAGGGAGCGACAACGGCAGGGAGAGAGAGGATGCGAGCTGTATGATTGAGATTGACTGTTGACAACAACAGGGATTTAACGTTAGCACATTTTGTGCAGAACCTTGCATGTTTCATGAACAATTTAACACGTGAAGTTGCCATTTCGCCAACTATTATATGTCCGTTCTCTCACTGTTGTAATTTGAGACACTGGTGCTGCCAGCTGCCTACTGGCGACGTTTCTTTTTTTCTCTCTCTCTCAGGCTTTCGGGTTTTCGGGCCGAAAATGATGATAATTGTTAGGGTCGGGCCGGGCTTCGGGTCGGCCCACTCGGGCCCAGTTAGGGCCGGGCCTTAATTCTCAGGCCCGTTGAGAACTCTATCTTAGAGTGAGCGTGTGTGTCTGTGTGTGCGTGCGTGCGTGCGTGTGTGTGTGTGCGCGCGGCGCGCACGTGTGCGCGCGTGCTTGTTTCCTGTCTCACCAGAAAGTGCATGTACATCCTCCAAAGTAGTGGACAGTGAGCTCCAGTCTCCGTGCTATGGTGCTTTCAAACAGGCCCCGGATGCGGTTGCTAAGGCCATTCTCTGGCAGGATGGGCAGGGTATCGCCATAGGAACCAGACCTACGGAAGCGCAACAGGCTTAGGGCTCTGTTATGATCCAGGTCTTATAACTTAACTTCTTTGCCTTTTTTTTACTATTTTGAAAAACATTTTTAAATACTTCAAATGCTGATCTACATCTGCACGTTGTGAGCTTGCAGATCAGCTATTTGAAAAATGTGTCTATATAGTAAAAAAAGTAAAAAAAGGCAAAGAAGTTAAGGCATAAGGCATAAGACCTGGATCATAATAGAGCCCTTAGAGTCATAGAGTACTAATATAGTTATATAATAAAGTTATTTAAATGTCATGCAGGTAGTGGTAAAATAGCCAATCTACAAGCTTTTACAAAAATAGCCTCTCACACCGTGGGACACTTTTTGGGATGCATTGTGAGCTTGTAGATTGGCTATTTTTGCAGAATGTCCCCCCCAGAATAGGGATATTAGGGTAACCACTTGAATCCTATTTTATACTTGGTTGTACGACGGTGTCGAACAGTGAAAATAGACAATCTATAAGCTCACAACAACGTTGCATAACATGCATTGTGAGCTTGTCGATTGGAACATTTTTAAATTGTTATAATATTTGTGACGCTTTAGTTTGTTGAAACGTGGATCAAACTGAATATGGGCATCTGGGATAGGACAGTTGTACAAACCTTTTCAGGCCATGAACCCCCAACATAATCATTATTTTTTACCTCTGCGCGGCGTCGACAAGCCGCTTTCTTTGTTGTTCGGCGACGATGGCGAAGAGACGAGGCACGACGCTGCCGCTGCCCCGTGTCACAGAGTCGAAGAAGCGGCGAGCCCGGCCCGCGCTATGGTACCGGTTCTCCACCTGCAACACAGGTAGTGCGAGAAGGAGAACGCCAGAGAAAGAAAGAAAGACAGAACGCACAGAACAAAATCAGCATGGCCTGCCAAAAAACACTGACTAAATCAACAGTAGATTTAGTCGACTAAAATCTTGACAAAAACTAAAAACATATCAGATTACTAAAACTAAATCAACATTTGCTGTCAAATTAATCCAATTAGAAAGCTCAAAGATTAGGGAGCTCAGAAAACAAAACAAGTGGTCTTTAGCAAAAGACTTCACCTGTGTGTACAAGCTCCACAAGGGGGCACTGCCGGGCCAGGCAGAGAGGGCCGATGTCAGAGTTAGTCTTAGCGTGGCCAGTGGAAACACACTGGTGACCGTGTGGTGCCTCAGCAAGGCTGCTTGTTGCAATGCCAGCGCCTCGCACTCACACGCTAGCCTGCACTTAGCGGCCGCCGCGCCCGTGCGGCTGTGTTCCTCGCTACCGGCGGCTGAGCCGGGCGAGGCGGCCTCCGTGGCGTTGCCTAGCTTGCCGTGCCGTCCCTCCAGTCTCCCTCTGGCCTCGGCGTAGACGGCGTCGGCGGCCTGAATGCCGACGGTGAGGTACTGGAACAGAGCGTGGCAGCCAACCAGACCTCTGAGACGCAGCCGCTCCCCTAGAACGTCCTCTTGAAGTCCTAAGGGGTGATGACACAAGACATGAGAGAACAGTAGTGCAGTACTCATTGTCAGGGTCATAGTGCAGTACCCGTTATCAGAGAACTTGGAGGCCTGTCTGTCTATGACGTTATTGTCATGTAATTTATGATGACACATCAACTTGGGAGAGTTTGGGGATTTACACATTCCAAACAGCATCATATTTTGCCTTCGAACAACGTTATTGGTTCTCAAAAGTGACAAAGTGTGTAAAAAATCCAAATAAACATTCCTGCCGCACCAAGCATCGCAGTCAGAAACCGTACCTTTTTCCTCGTGCTGGGAACTGTGTAGAGCTTGGTCCAGCGCGGACAGACCGGCCGCTAGGTTCTGCTCGTACGACCTCCTGGCTTTCAGAATGGAGACGGGGGACAGGGGCTGCTGGGAGGAGGGGGCCGTGCCCTCCGCTAGTGTGGTCAGCACGCACACCGCCGGAGAGCTGGTCACCTCCCGTTGGCCTAGCCTTCCTCCCTCCGCTAGGCCTGTCAAAATTATCACATAAATTGTAATTATTTTGCACAATCGTCATAATTGTTTCCATGTTGAATAATATTCATACATTAAAAAGAAAATAGCAGAAATGTCAGATCTACAAACTTACAACACGTCACAAAACAGAAATTAAAGGTTGTGTTCAGATATTCCGACATTCAATGCCAAAAACACAATTCAAATTGTTAATCGAAAACATTTGTGTGACAATTAAATCGCCAACTTAAAATTGTAATCATGACAGCCCTACCCTCCGCTAGGGCTGTCACGATTATGACATTTCACGTGACGCTTAATCGCCACTCAAATAATTGCGATTAACGACTTTTAGGCTTTGACCTTGCATATGCAGATATGCCCCTTAACCCAAAGATACAAAGAAATGAGTGACATATTTGACAACCTTATACTTTAAAAAGAACATTTATAGTGGAAATAGACGATCTACAAGCTCACAACGTGTCGCAATGCGATGCGTAGTGAGCTTGTGGATCTGCTATTCCCACTATTTTTGAAAATGTTTCAAAATGTATGAACCTTTTTCAACATGGAAACGATTATGATTGTGACAAAATATGTCAAATAATTGTGATTAGACGATGATGTAATAACTGTGACAGGCCTACCCTCCGCTCCTTTTCTCCTGTCCTCTTCCTCCTCCTCCTCCACCTCTAGCTGGGCCCACAGCAGGCAGAGCTCGCAGAGGTCGGGGCGGTCGCCCAGCGGCGCCTTGGCTCCGGGGGCCGTGCCCGCCGCCGCCACCGCCGTGGAGAACACCTTGCGGGCGTCGTCGCGGTTACCCAGCAGCCACTCCAGGTGGGCGTACTCCCGCCAGAGCGCCAGCGACGAGCGGTTGTCCGTTTCCTTGAGCAGCCGCTTGGCCACGCGCTTGCTGCTCTTGCCCTGAGAGCGGAGGCGCTTCTTGCTGCTGCCGTGCACGCAGCGCCAGACCTGGTGCACGCACGCACGCACGCACACACACATTTTGATCCAAAACTCATCTCACAGCTCTTAAGTTCTTTGCCCTTTATTGATTATGGCCAAGACCAATGACAGCAAACTTTCTTTTTCCAAGGACGCTCTGATCGCAGCATGTGAACCAAACAATAATTTAAACCACATTAAAACGAATCACAGATGCAGATAAATATAAATTTACATGACACTGGTGCAATCACTATGTCCTTTCCTTGTTCACTGTTTATACATGTACTGCAATATTTATTGCGTCTGTGAGCGTGTTAAATGTCCAGTATTATTTGATTTTATAAAAGTGAGGATAGATACAAAGGGAGCTTAAGTTACCACACAAGGCCTTATAAATAAATAAAACACAAGACAGTGTTGCACTCCACGAACTGCGAGAGAGATGGCCAAATTGACCTGAATCAGAGCTGAGAGTAAGTTATTTTCCTGCACTGTCAGCTCAGCTACTGTTCCCCAGCTTATGCTGTTTTAAAACGGTGATGTCCCCATATTCAATAGACCAAAAAACATTATTCAATTTCAATATGCCGCTAATTTTGTCCTGGTACCACTAAATCTTAACTAGACAATTTTCAACAATGTACATTTCTGAAATCTTCTGAAAAACTTGGATGAAACAGCTAAAAAGTAGAAAGATGGAGACTGCTAAAATGGAATTCTCCACCTCATTCCCCCCACATAAATAATACATGTCTATTATTAATAATACATGGGTTCTTCTTCATTAAATATGTCCCTTTTCGACTATGAAGGGTAACCCAGCACCTAACATAACCTGAAATCTTTCAGAACCTGTGATTCTGTGATGTTTTTTTTAATGTTTTGATTATAACTCTACCCAAGTTCTGAGAACCTTATCTGAAGAATATGGAAACAAAGGCAGAAACCATGAAGGTTTCACAGGCATGGTTGGCTTAGTTCTGGTATAGTCAGTAGCTGGACAGATGCTAGGTTCATTGTTGTTCTGTGTCCCAGTTTCTTGTCCCAGGCACTAACTGTTCTCTCTGCATTCTACATATGGAACATGAATATTTACTGTGTTTATTGTAAGTCACTCTGGATAAGTGCGTCTGCTAAATGCCTACATTGTAAATTGCATATTGCGGTCAAAAGTAGCTGTAACCCATCCCTGTGTGAGACAAGACAACAGTAGTAGGCCAGACAATCCTACATGCTAGGTTCATTGTTTACCTGGTATCCTATAGTTTCAATGTACAGATTGCTATTTTGATTGTATATGGTTTAGACTGATGTGAGGTTCTTGGTTTACCTGGGATCCCAGTTTCCTGAGGAACTACACTGTTCTCTTTGCATTTTATTTTGCACAGTGAAATTAACCTTTTAATTTCAAGGACCATCATAACTCTGAGAGTGTACAAATGGAACCAAATGGACCCTTATGGGGCCCAATTTCTTTCCAATATGGCTGCTGTGCATAGAGCCCATTGCCCTTACCTTGAGTTTCTCGTAGCGCAGCCAGCTGAGCGACAGGGCGGCTCGGTGGCGGGCGGGGACCTGTGGGAGGAGCATGTGGAAGGCGTTGGCGACGAAGTCTTCGCCCTGCTTCCCCAGCCCCGCCCACTTCCTGCTCCCCAGCAGGGTGGTCATGTGACCCACAGGGTGGACGCCCACGTTCAGGAGGTCGTGGCAGGTCAGGGGTTGCTGAAGGCCGTTGCCTTTGGGGGAAACAGGAAGTGATACCGGTGACTTTGAGGAGGCACCACCACAGATATAAAAAGCTAGATACCTCCTCCGCCGCTGCAGTTCATTAGCGCGACTGGTCAAACACCTCTGGCGGAAGTGCATAACTGTGGAACTGCGGAAGGCACTCTGCCCCCTCCAATGGGAAAGAGGGAGTCCTGCCAGTCCTGCATCTGATTGGACTACCGAGCTTCCCATTCTGTGACGCACAAGGAAGCCTCCTTCAGAATTCCCAAGAGCCCCGCCTCAGAATTCTGGAGGCTTGCGTAGAGTTATTGGGAGGCTTGCCAGGAGTCTTGGACCAGCACCCCCCAGCCGGAAGAGGCGTCTACCTTTCTATGTCTGTGGGCACCACTACAGAGCAGCCTTGAAATGAATGGACAGGGATTTAACATTGTTCCTGAGTCTAGTGGCACCGCTCACTTTACACTAGGTGTTTTCTTTATTATCCATAATCGATTTTAAGCCGATCTGGGGTTAAGGAAATACAACTCTGGGACCAGTGACCTTCTGATTACCAGATGGCCTAGGGAGGCCCAGCGTTAAAAATAGGCGATCTACAAGCTCACAAGGTGTCGACTAAATCAATTGTAGATTTAGTCTGCAGACTTATGATATTTAGTCAACTACACCTAGACTAAAACTATAACATTCCAGATGACAAAAACTAAATGGAATTGTATTCAAAAGACTAGGACATAGGGAAAATGAGTATAGTGCACATGGTCCAATACAACCATTCATTGTCAGTACCCTGAGTGAGCAGAGAAAGGTCATCCAGGAGCAGGCTGGGCTGACAGGGGGCGCCAGAGAGCACAGGGTCCACAGGCAGACCCAGGAAGGCCAGGAAGGAGAGGACAAGACGCAGCCGCAGGTCTGGAGAGGACAGCCGGATCAGAGACGGACCGATGTCGTCAAACAGGACCTGTGAGGAAAGACACGAGTGAGAAAAGAGTGTTAGAAAGAGGTTGTGCCTCAACAATTAATGCATTTCTGGTCCACGTTACACTGATAAAAACCTAGATGCGCGCGCAGGTCGGTATCAGTGTAGTGCTGAACCCCCAAGTCCGGTATACATACCATCAAGAACACTCAAAACACCCAATTTTCAAATCAATTACATTTCCACCGTTTTACTGGCACGCAACCTCGAAGGCTCTTGGCTGAAAGTGAAATGTGTTACATTTATAGTTTTTTGATGACATGTATTATTGTGTTATTCTTGCTATGTTAAGCAAGCTAAGATCTTTACACACTCAAGTCACTTTTGAGAGCCAATAACGTGTTGATGAATAGAATACATACAGTAGAACCACAATGGAAACAAGTCCCCAGGACTGTTTTTGTCATCCCTGATGTCTGACTACTTTGTGCTGTTTACATGTCTGACAAATACATAATTAAAACTATCAATCACCTGTCTGTCTGGGTCTTCACAGTCCTCCACCGATTGGCCCCTGGTTTTGTCGGGCCTCCAGGGCAGCCAATGAGCTGCTTCTCTGGACGTCTCCACGTCCAACCAGATCCTCCATCTGGGCTGGCTGCGGTCCTTCACCTCCTCTTCCTCATCCTCCTCCTCGTCTTCCTCCTCTGAGGACACACACACACACACACACACAATTACACACAAAGACACACACAGAAATGGTGGACGAGTCATAGCCCACCCCCGGTGTAGTTTAAATCCTCTGTTAAATAAATGTACATTTTAAATATTTCTCTCACCGAAACAACACCCCAAAGGAGCTTTACAATACCTCTTTCTTTGCTCTATTCCTGCCCTGACTCATTTAGTATTGCAGAGGCTATGAATATAATATAAGCGGTATATTATACGGTACACCCAGTCTGAGGTGTATGCCCCGCTGCATCAAACCAGTGTAACTGTACATCTCTAAAGAGCAGGTTAATAGTTTGTTATATTACACAGAGCACACACCGGGATTTTCAAAGCTAAGCTTCAAAAAGACATGAACCAAACAAAGTAACGTGATAGTGTAGGCGAGCGGGAACTTTAGGTTTATCTAATCCCCTGTGAGGAGAGTGTGTGTGTGTGTATGTGTGTATGTGTGTGTGTGTGTGTGTGTGTGTGTGTTCACGAATAGTGATTTTTAGTATTCGAATGATTCGACCTCAAAGTATTCGAATAGTCGAATATTCGACAGGACTGGCCAAACTGACCAAACTGTCAAATATTAAGTAAGCAAGAGGGGAACATTGTGAAAATAGCCGATCTACATGCTCACAACGCCTCGCGCTGCGAGGCGTTGTGAGCATGTAGATCTGCTATTTTCACAATATTTATCTGCGGAACAGAGTCACATTAAATGTAATACTTAGAATTCCAAGTGCTTGTCAGGGTTCTTGATGACTTCCTTTCAAGCCAAGCTTTATAAACCATGAATAAATATATATCTATATTTTTAAAGACAAAACAATAAAAAAATAATAAGCGAATATGAACAAAGTTGAATAGTGACTTTGATATTCGAATATTCGAATAGTCGAATATTTGGTGAATGCCCTAGTGTGTGTGTGTGTGTGTGTGTGTGTGTGTGTGTGTGTGTGTGTGTGTTCACGAATAGTGATTTTTAGTATTCGAATTATTCGACCTCAAAGTATTCGAATAGTCGAATATTCGACAGGACTGGCCAAACTGACCAAACTGTCAAATATTAAGTAAGCAAGAGGGGGACATTGTGAAAATAGCCGATATACATGCTCACAACGCCTCGCGCTGCGAGGCGTTGTGAGCATGTAGATCTGCTATTTTCACAATATTTATCTGCGGAACAGAGTCACATTAAATGTAATACTTAGAATTCCAAGTGCTTGTCAGGGTTCTTATGACTTCCTTTCAAGCCAAGCTTTATAAACCATGAATAAATATATATATTTTTTTTTAAAGACAAAACAATAAAAAAATAATAAGCGAATATTCGACTTTCGGTGAACAAAGTTGAATAGTGACTTTGATATTCGAATATTCGAATATTTGGTGAATGCCCTAGTGTGTGTGTGTGTGTGTGTGTGTGTGTGTGTGTGTGCGCTACCTGCGCTAGGTTGAAGCCATCCTCCTCTCTCCTGTTGGAGCATCCAGGCCTTCCAACCACGTGCTCCCACCTCCCCGACCCTCGCCTCCCCACTGTCCCAGAACGTCTCGAAGAACTCCACCTATTCACATCACACACACACACACACACACACACACACACACACACACACACACACACACACACACACACACACACACACACACACACACACACACACACACACACACACACACACAGAGTGGTGGAATTATTTTCTTTTTTTTTTTACTTAAAAGTATCAATACTGCAATGTAGAAAAACTCTGTTACAAGTAAAAGTCTGGAATTCTAAATTGACTTGCACTTGAGTAAAAGTAAAATGTACAGAATACAGAAGACGTTCAAGGGAATCGCTACGGAACCAGAATCATTAAAATTCTAAAGGAGCCCAACCCTAATCCTGCGCTGTGTTCTGTATACCTGCATTGTGTGTGTGTGTGTGTGTGTGTGTGTGTGTGTGTGTGTGTGTGTGTGCAAGGGTTAAAGCCAAAAGAAATCCCAAGACTATTTTCAGACCATGTCCCAATATGTGATTTCAGAAATATGACGCACGCAGCACACACCAATATTTGGTGTGTATCCCTGAAGTTCTGAACTGCCTTCACTGAATGTGTGTGTGCCAATCCATGCTTCATTTTATAGAAGTATCTTCTGGAGTTCTGTTGTGTTCTATTGCTAGTCTGGCCAATTCAAAAACTCATATCTTGAAAATATAACTGCTTTTTAGTTTGGAGATCACTTGACTAGCGTTTTGACGACTTCGCTATACCTCCCCCTTATTTTATTTTATTTTTACGGATCTGCACTGATCTCAGAAATAGCCCCTGGCCTATGGAATCCTCAAGACTGAAATCAGTCCCCAGGACTGAGAACTGTAACCCCTGTGTGTGTGTGTGTGTGTGTGTGTGTGTGTGTGTGTGTGTGTGTGTGTGTGTACCTGCTGCCTGGTGGACAGGTGCTGGACGCTGTCAGGCTTGTAGAAGGTGAAGTCGACGAGGGCCTGGAACAGAGAGATGGCCTTCTCCGACTGACCGCTCTGACGCAGGAAGTGACACTGCTGAGTGAAGATATCTACACACACACACACACGCATGCGCACACGCATAGGGCTGTCACAATTATTACATAATCGTCTAATCGTGATTATTTGACATTATCGCAATTATTTTGTCATAATCGTCATAATCGTGAATGTTGAAAAATGTCCGAAATAGTGGAAATAGCTGATCTACAAGCTCACAACGCGTCGCATCGCGACGCGTTGTGAGCTATTTTTTAAGTAGTAAGTTGTCAAATATGTCAGTAATTTCTTTGTATATTTAGGTTATGTGTCATATCTAGCATGTACAACTTCAAAGCCTAAAAGCCAAACAGAAATGTAATTATCAACGACAAAAACACAATTAAATCGTTAATCGCCAATTATTTGAGTGACAATTAATCGTCATGTAAAATGTCATATCGTGACAGCCCTAACCCTCCCCCAACAATGACATGCCAAAAACATAGGGATGTGGAGCAGGTTGAAAGTGGTTAGGCAGTGAGGCGCTTCATGAGCAGAGGTTAAAAGAGAGCCTTGGAGACACCCTGGTGGCCCTGGCCTGTTAATGCACCCATACTGTTCTGGGTTTGAAGCCAGACCGACTGAGAGTTGATGTTTACGAGTTGATGATGGAAAAGACAAGATACCAAGTGTATCAGGCCCTTTATGTTTCCTGTGAGTCAGTGTATCTAAACAGTGTTGTTTTTATTGTTGTTATCTTTTTCCTTTCTTTTGTAGAGCAGTGGTTCTCAACCTGTGGGTCGGGACCCCCAGAGGGGTCCCCAAATTATTTTGGGGGGTCCCCAGATGTTAAGCTAAATGCTAACATTGTTTTCTCACCCAGCATTAAACAAACCAACATAAAGTTTAAGTGTATGAGGGTATCTGCACATTTCTAAAGTGACAATTTAAGGACTTTAAAGACATTTCAATTACCTCTGGTCAAACATTGGTCAAATTGTCAAATATTAGAGGCTGAAATTGTGAAAATAGCCGATCTACATGCTCACAACGCCTCGCAACGCGAGGCGTTGTGAGCATGTAGATCTGCTATTTTCACAATGAAATAGATCGAGTCAAACTAAATGTAATGCCAACTCCTACAATTCCAAGTGCTTGTGCAGGGTGGGGGGGTCCCCAGTGTAAATATGATTATTTTGGGGGTCGCGGCCTGAAAAGGTTGAGAACCACTGTTGTAGAGTGTAGAGCACTTTGCTTCAATGATGTTGTTTTTAAATGTACTCTACAAGTGGATTGGATTTCATTTGATTCTGGGCTTGGAGAGAACCAAAGTCTCCGCAGAAAGCATAAGTGGAAGTGGGCGAAAATAAACACTTCTTTGGTATTTTATGAAAATGTTCCTACACTCAAAACTCAAAGAAAGCTCCCAAGCCGTGAGGGGGTGTTAACCTTGTCCAAAACCTCAGCCGATTTAGCGCCTCGCCTTCGGTACCAGCGTTCACGGTCATATCACAGAAAACCAACAAGACAAGAGTGCGTTTATTACCCAGCATGCCCTCCTCTGTCCCCGGCAGGGCGGGATGGGACACCATGCTGCCGTCATGGACCGCACTGAGCGTGCTCAGACACTTGCCGTACGCGGCGTTCACCTTGGACACGGTGAAGGTGCTGAAATGGCTCTGGGTGAACAGCAGGTACCGCCGCCACAAGGGGGCACTGTTTGGGTGGAGGAACACCTGCAATGTGTCAGAAAACAGTTCCAAGAATTATAGATAGTTTTCCTAACAGGGCATCATCTGGGATACAATCCCTTTTATGCCTATATATGGAGATCCCAAACAGAATCCCTTTTATGCCCATGTATGGAGATCCCTGCTCGGAGTATCTGACATCACTGTGATGTCACCTGTTTATGCCCTGTCTTCCTCCATATATGGGCATTCCCATATGAAGTCCGGTTAGATATGGGCTTAATATTGATGACATCAGGGATCTCCATATATGGGCATAGAGTCAGTGGTTCCCATGACTTCACAACATACAATTAGGGCTGGGTGCAATAACCACAATACCGCGGTTGTGTAATACATACCGCGTGTCGAGTTCATAACCGCATTTATACCGCGATCATTTTTTATATATTTTTTTATTTCAATGTATTTAAAATGTTTTTCTTTTATCCATTCAAAACAACTTTTTTGGGAGATACCCTATACGCTGAAGAAGGCAGTTTGCTACCGAAAAGTTGGTTTCCCTATACTCAGAACTTTCACAACTTAAAACAGAACAACAGTTTGCACTTTTGAATTTCTGCCTGAAAAAGACATATTTGCCAGGTCCCAGAGAGTCTGGCTGTTGCGAGGCTAAGACTGACCAGTTTCTTCCACTCTTTGGCCAGGGTAGAGGGTTCCCACAGCTCCTGGCAGATGCTCAGCCTCTCCAGCTGCAGCTCCACACAGCTGGGGTTGGCGGCCAGCGCGCGCTCCGCTATACTCAGCTTCTTCTCCTGGACCGCCCGGTACGAGGCCCTGTGGTGCTCCACTGCCTCACCCTCGCCCCCAAACGCTGCAGCACTCTGCTCATCCTGGGGAGAGAGAGAGAGGGGTGAAGGTAATAACATTTTCATGTCAAGGACCCCCAAATTCACAGGTATTTGGTAATGGACCACCCCCAAAAATCTGAAAGGAATACAGGAGGGATGAGAACATTTGTGTTGTTATTTTTGAAGCGGTGAAAGCCGCTTCCAAGGAGTGGCTTTGTGTGTCCCATGTCCATATATGGTCATTTCAGTCCAGAATGAACAGGTTTTTTTTATCAAAAACAAAATGTGTGTCCCATGTCCATATATGGTCATTTCAGTCCAGAATGAACAGGTTTTATCAAAAACAAAATGTCTGTCACCTCATGTCCATATATGGTCATTTCAGTCCAGAATGAACAGGTTTTATCTGTCCCGTACGTCCAGAATATGTGTGTAGTGTCCGTCCCGGTCTGATGATTGGATACTTTGAGGATTGGTCAAGCTTCACATGACAATTCGGCCCTCCAGATAAAATCATTCATTCATTCAGAATATAAAGAATGTATAGATCACAGAGTTCATAACTCTAGAACACATAGAATAAAAGTTCACCGCTTCACTTCAAACCGAGGTTTGATTTTTATTATTATTATTTTCTTTTTTTATTGTTTTGAAAATAGCAGTATATCGGCTAGACAGTATAAACTAGTGCAGGGGTTCTCAAACATTCTTCTAGCACGACCCCATATTATGAGGAACATTTTTTGGCGACCCCATCAGTAGAGAATAAAAAGGAATCCTCAGTGAAGTTAAAAAAAGTACAGTTGTACTGCACTGTACCTGGTATCGCATGAACTCTATCCACAGCTGAGTGTCTGACGGCGTCTCTCTGAGCCGCCTATTGAAGTCCTCGGTCCTCCCGACCAGCAGGGTCCCACCCTTGTGTGTGTCCTGCGGCTGGCCGTCCGTCTGCTCGTCTGCACGTTGTCCCTTCCCTTGCAGCCAGCACTCGGTAGAGGAGTCGTAAACGCCCAGGGGATTTACACATGACGTCTCCACTCGAGCCCCTGTGTAGGCAAATAAATGTTGCAGGTTAGAGGGTTATGGCTAAGCGGAAGGTGCGTTGTGCATTGATGTTTTTAAAAGTATAATATATATATATATTATATTATATAATATATATAATATAATAATATATGATATTGTTTGTAGGTTTTGCTTTATTTACTTATGATCCTAGATTGATGTATGTGTTTACCTTGCTTAATGTAACTCTGTTAAATGCCTAAAATGTAAATTGTCAGGAACATCGTATTATCCATAATCACACAGCATATGTTTTTTTCTCTTATGTTATACTAAGTATTCATGCAAATAAAGCATGAATGAATTGGGAAAAAACTAAAACTAAAACAACATCATCATCCTTATTCCTTACCCATCGTTCCTGTGACGTCACCCCCCAGAGGGAGATAGGACACGGGGCCGATGATGACATCGTCACTGCCCTCTGGAATTGTGGGTAAAGTAGGCACGGCGGACTCAGATCGCAGCATTTGGCGACTGGTCGAGGAGAAGTATCTCTCCAACCTCTTCTTGTCTTTGGCCTTCTGTTTCTTGCTTGCCTCGGAATCCTCCCAGCTCACCTGCTGTTTGCGAGGGTCCAGACCCAACGATGAGCTGCCTTTTCTTCTGTACCTGCAACACATACGAGGATGAGAGACACACAGAGTGAGACAGAGAGAGGAAACATGTCCCCAGTTAAAATATGATTATTTTGGGGGTCACGGCCTGAAAAGGTGGCCTAGACCAGTGGTTCTCAAAGTGGGGAAGTAGAGAGAGTGAGCTACTGTACGTACGTGGCTACGTCTCCCCTGTAGAGGGACCGGTAGGTCCAGTTGGCAGCGTCAGGTTTGGGGTCCACACAGAAGGGCTGCTGTGTGGGACACTTTATGTCATCCAACCAGGAGAAACGACTGGCCAACGGAGCGGCCTGAGGACTGGTCGCACGCACAGACACGCACACGTACACACGCACACGTACACACGCACACACACACACACACACACACACACACACACACACACACACACACACACACACATTTAAAGTCATCACAAAAGTGTGTAACCCTGACATAAACAGTCAAATTCTAATTGTCTCAATTAATTTGGTTCTCATTTGTACACTAGTCTTTAGCATTGATTTAACAATTAAATAGGATAGCATACAGGCATGGTTGTGTGTCCATGTATATGAAATGTCAACTTCTCTCTGGTTGTTATTTAGTGCGTGTAAATGTACAGTATGAGTGGGGAAAAGAGAACTAACTGCGTGCAAGTATGCTTTTAATGGATGTTTAAAAGCATCGACTGGTATGTTGGTATGCCAGCCGATGTACAATATACTGTATGGACCAATATGTCTGCAAGCAAATGTGGAAATATATTGGAAATATATTGGCATTACTGCAAATGGAAGATTTATTTCCGTTTGCAGTATTGCTGATGTAAAAACACCAGTGATTCATTCTGCCTTGCAAAATCGGAATAATTAAATACGGCATGAAAAGGTAAATAACTTAGAAATGTTCATACGGTATATATTTTGGAGGAACATTCCAAAAGTCCCTCATGCGTAGGTCTCTGGTGTGTGTATAATATGTGTTTGTACTACCTGTCTGTGTCCCTCTTCAGGTCACTGGGGTAGATGGTGTCAGAGTCAGAGCCGCTGCTGTCTGACGACCGCTCACTCCTTTTCTTGTGCTTTTTCTTTTTCTTACGCTTCTTCTCCTTCTTCTTTTTCTTCTTCTTCGGTGGCTCATCTCTGTCTTCCTCTTTCTGCCCCTTCTCCTCCTCCTCCTCCTCTTCTTCTTCGGAACTCGCCTCTCTGCCTAGCCTGAGGATCGGGGAGGTTGAGCACAGTTCAGTTGTGATGTAAGTTATCACAGATGAACTGAATGTTGATGCAAGAGTTAAAAGAAGGACAAGGTGGACCAGCATTGTGAAGCAGAGTGGGGTTATGGTTGTACACAGACCATTTGGTTACGTTTGCATACTCTTGCGTTACAAATGGATAATACATTAAATTAGGGAAGCGCCAATGTGATATTTCTGGCCTATATCCATAACCCATATTTACCAATTTCGAATATGAAAAAGTCGTATAAACACTTCAGGTACCAGTGGAGTAACAGATATGATAAAGAATGTACATAAAATATTGTCAAACACATCTAAAAATAAAACATCCTTTTAGCTGGTTCATTCACATCGATTGTTCTTTCATGTACACTACACAACAAAGACATCTCATATTTAGATATGAAGATGCTACACAGCTCGTCTTGAACCAGACCTTTACCCACTGTTCCTGTTCCTACAGAATCCTGTTTTAAAGCCAAGGCAGATTGTTCAGTGTTTTACCTTGGGTGCTCTTGGTCTGCCCTCTTGCTGGTCTTCTTCTCCAAGGTCCGTAAGTGGAGAGAGAAGGCATCATCAGTCCGAAAACTCTTGTTGTTCAGCCAGTCTAAATCTGACAGGTAGTGGGAGAGAGAGTGTGATTTGGAAAAGCATCCATTTTACCACTTGAACCCCAGCATCCATATTCTGGGGACAATATTCGCCAAAAAGAGCAGCTATTGTTGACAAAACGATACAGCAAAGACAGTGGTTATACGTACTTACTACTTATGTGACTGTGACATCACCACAGAGATTTGGAATGGTAGAGCTGATATTACTCTAAACATGCATGGCTATTTTATTTATAGCCTGGAAACCCGGACGAATCTGCCAGAGCTAAATGAAATAAAATAAAAGCCCATTGATGTTAGTCTGACCATGCCAGGGGTTTTCAACAGGAGGTCCTCAGAGTTACTACATGGGGTCCTCCAAATCCTTGAGTGACTTTTTGATATTAACCACTTGAGCCCTAGTGTCCATATTCTGAGCTTGTAGATCGGCTATTTTCAGCAAAGAGGCTTGGTGTAGAGGGGAAAAGAGCAGGCTAAGTACAGTGAAAGGTCAAGTTTATTAGGTAATGACAACGGCTCAAGTGGTTAAATATCACACAAATTGAATTGATTGAATCCAAAATACACTTATGATTGTGCTGTCAAACGATGACACAATATGGAATCTATGAAAAGGTTGTGGGGGTCCTAGCCCCATATAGAACCTCACCCGTCGCTGCGTCCTGGGGTGAGGTTCTATATGGGGCTATGGGGTCCCTGCTTCATCTCTCTCTAAATTAAGGGTCCTTGGCCTGAAAACGTTGAAGACCCCTGATATAGACAGACTGTCTGTCCTCCTCCTGAGTAGGCCTACAGTGAGTAGCCCATCATGTAATGTTGGCTAACGTCAGCTAGCTGGCTTTGATGCTAGGTTTGTCTGCATTTGACAATCAACGATGTTAAAATAATACTTCTAGTTGACTTTTAGACGCAGAATGTAAGATCACCTTTAGACGAATCTTCAACATTGTTCGCTGCTCCTCCTGCAAAAGCTGGAAACAGCGCCATGTTGGTTTTGTCGCATGTAAACAACAGTCGCGAGGATATGACGTCACGTATCGTCTATTAATGTAGTAATGACTACATAAATACATGATTTCCAGGTCATGATCACTCCTCGATTCAGGAACAAAACACACATCATGTCATTTTAAGCTAAAACCTAAAATATAACAAACAGTTGACTTTGATTCATAAGCTGATGCGCGCTGCTTCAGCCGTTAGATGGGCGTGCCGTGCCGTGCCACGTAAGTGGGCGTGTCACGTAGCGCTGCCGACGTATCACTGCCGTTGTTGACGTTACCATGGTAACGATGCATTGATAGTTAACGCTCAATAACGCGCACCACCGTGTAGGTGGGCGTGTACATTTTGTGACGTGGCACTGCATTGTTGACATTACCATGGTAACGCCTAATGTTGACAAACGTGGCCATAAAAGGCAGGCTCAAAGCAGACAGAGACCATTATCATCCAACTACTCATGATGATGACAACGCAGAAGACAAGTTCCTGTCTTACCAGCCAGAACTTTGTCCCACAGCACTTTACACTCTACCAGGAGACACACTACCTACACAGGTTTAACATGGACAAGATGGACACGCAGAACATCCAGCCAGGGGAGGACTCAAAGCCTGCAGCTGCCAAATCATCTCAGCCAATCAAGTATGATAGAGATTTCCTTCTGAGCCTCCAGTTCATCGCAGCCAGTACGAAGAAACCTGATGTCAGTGATGATGACATAGTCCTCGACAAGGCCAATATGACACCTCTGCTACGAGGCAAGAACTGTGGCCCAGGAAGATGTGAGCCCAGGAGGATCATCATTCCTGTCAACAATGTGCAGCTGAACAAGGCAGAGAACGCCTGGAACCCATCCACCAAGAAGACGAGGCATGAGGAGGTCGAGGATCCAGAGGAGGTCAAGACTCAGGAACTATACAAGCGTGTGCGCAGTGTCCTGAATAAGTTGACCCCCCAGAAGCTACAACGGCTGACACAGCAAGTGATGGAGCTCAATATCGACACAGAGGACCGGCTAAAGGGAGTCATCAGCCTCATCTTTGAGAAGGCCATCTCCGAGCCCCACTTCTCTGCAGTCTACGCCAAAATGTGCCAATGCCTTATAGACCTCAAAGTCCCCTCCACTGATAGACTGGGAGTCTCTGTTAATTTCCGCAAGCTGCTGCTCAACTGCTGTCAGAAGCAGTTTGAGAAGGACACTGACAACGACAAGATACTTGAGAAGAAGCAGAAAGAGCTGGATGCTGCCCTGGGGGAGGAGAAGAAACACCTCAACGCAGAACTGGAGGTTTGGAAGAACAAGGCCAGGAGGTGCTCACTAGGCAACATGCAGTTCATTGGGGAAATGTTCAAGCTCAAGATGCTGAATCAGGGAATCATGCATGACTGTATCGTGAAGCTGCTGTTCAAACATCCTGACGAGGAATCCCTGGAGAGCCTGTGCAGACTTCTCACCACCATTGGCAAGGCCCTGGACTTTGATGAGTCCAAACCTTGTATGGACATGGACAAATACTTCAACCAGATGGAGAAAATAATCAAGGAGAGGAAGACCTCCTCCAGAATCCGGTTCATGCTACAGGACCTTTTCGACCTCCAACAGAATAACTGGGTACCCAGGCGAGGGGACCAGGGTCCCATGACCATTGAACAAATCCACAAAGATGTAAAGATTGAGGAGCACATGGAGCAAATGAAGGTCCAGCAGGTTCACGTGTCCCAGGACTCCATCAGAGGCTCAGGGGGCAGGATGGGCTGTGGAGTGCGTGGCAGAAAAGGCCATCACATCCCACGCCAGAGTAGCATGCGCCAGGATGAGGGCTGGAACCTACCCATCGATACTTCACGTCTCTCCAAAATTACAAAGACTCTTGACTCAAACAACAACATGCTTTCCCCAGGACCTATGAGGGGCAATTGGGGCAGCGGCTGCAGCGGCGGGGTCAGTGTCAAGCCTGCATATCCTAGCTCAGAGTCTGGCAACCGTCTAGCCACCAGCACCATGAACAGATTATCTTCTCTGCAGCAACCCTCTTCTGTCTCTTCTCTGTACTCAAACATGAAAGTGCTTCAGAGAAATAGCCCTAATAGAGAGTGTGCCAGGAGCAAAGAGGATGTGAAGCAGGAGGCTGCTTCCACACCCCCACCTAGCCAGACACCCATCAAGCCTGCCTTGATCAAAGAGGAGCTGGAGAAGAAATCCACAGTTCAGACATCCACCAAGCCTGCCTTGACTGAGGAGGAGCTGGAGAAGAAATCCACAGCCATTATTGAAGAGTACCTCCAAGTCAACGACATGAAGGAGGCTCTGCAATGCGTGCAGGAGATGAACAGCACCCAGCTGCTGTTTGTGTTTGTGCGGACCAGCCTGGAGTCCACGCTAGAGCGCAACGCCATTGCCAGAGAGCACATGGGGCTGCTGCTCCATCAACTGATCAAGGCGGGAATGCTGCCCACACAGCAGTACTACAAAGGACTTCAAGACATCCTAGAGGTGGCAGAGGATCTGGCTATAGACATCCCCCATTTCTGGTTGTACTTGGCTGAGCTGGTCACCCCCATGCTCCATGAGGGAGGTATCCCAATGGGACAGCTTTTCAAAGAGATCTCCAAGCCCCTCATTCCTCTGGGTAAGGCCGGAGACCTGTTCGTCCACATACTCACTCTGCTCTGCAAAGGAATGAGCCATACAACGGTGGGAGCCATGTGGAGGGAGGCGGGCCTAAGCTGGAAAGACTTCCTGCCTGAGGACCAAGACATGAACACGTTTGTGACAGAGAAGAATTTGAAGTTCACCCTGGATGATGAGTCTGACAGTTGCAAGAAGAAGGTAGAGGTGAGCACACCAGAAATAAGCAAAAAACAGGAGGAGGAGGAGGATGAGGTGGAGGAGGTGAGCACCACAGAAACATGCAACCAACAGGAGATGGTGGTGAGCACCCCTGAAATGAGCAACCGGACGGAGGAAGTGGTGATAACCACAGAAATATGCAATGTATGCAGTTTGTCAGTTTCTGTGGTGTGCACCATATGCAACCAACAGGAGATGGTGAGCACACCTGAAATGAGCAACCAGACCAAGGAAGTGGTGATAACCACAGAAATACGCAATACCGGTACACACAGTTTGTCAGTTTCTGTGGTGAGCACCACATGCAACCAACAGGAGATGGTGAGCACACCTGAAATGAGCAACCAGCAAGAGGAGGAGGTGATAACCACAGAAATATGCAACCAACAGGAGGTGGTGAGTTCCACTGAAATGAGCAACCAGCAGGAGCAAGAGGTGAGCACCACTGAAATGAACAACCAGCAGGTGATGCCTGCTGTCATGGAGGTAAAAGCAGAAGACCCAGTGTCATGGGTAACCATCGCCAGTCGTAAGCAGTCCAGACCGACACAGAGACCTGAAGGCCCTCCACCTGTGAAACCAACAGCACAGAGACCTGGAGGCCCTCCACCAGTGAGGTCAACAGCACAGTCTGGAGGCCCAAAGCCAGTGTCAGTGTGGCTGCAAGAAGGCAAGACTGGGGAGAGACCTGTGAGGTCAACAGCACAGTCTGGAGGCCCAAAGCCAGTGTCAGTGTGGCTGCAAGAAGGCAAGACTGGGGAGAGACCTGTGACGTCAACAGCACAGTCTGGAGGCCCAAAGCCAGTGTCAGTGTGGCTGCAAGAAGGCAAGACTGGGGAGAGACATGTGAGGTCAACAGCACAGTCTGGAGGCCCAAAGCCAGTGTCAGTGTGGCTGCAAGAAGGCAAGACTGGGGAGAGACAGATGCGGGGATCAAGGCACCCTGACACCAACCGACTGTTTGTGGGAAACCTCCCTCGTGATGTGAAGGAGGCAGAGCTCAAAGAGGTCTTTGAGAAGTACGGAAAAGTCCTGAATGCCAGTATCAAGCAGAACGCTGGGAAGGGCCTTAATTTTGGCTTTGTGACCTTCAGCGACTCAACACCTGCACAGAATCTCGTCCGCAACAAGCACATAAGGATTCGCGGGAACAGGCGTCTCAACTTGGAGCAGATAAAGGCAAGGGGGAGCACCAATCCCCATCAGTCTGGCCGTTGCCAGTAACATGGACTGCAGTAGAACTCTGAGAAAGGAAAACTGTGATTTAGGCTGTTTTTAAAGCCACACTAAATGTCCTGTATTGTTTAGTTTTTTCTATTGCATTATTAATTCATAGTATTTGAAATTCAATTGTATATTATGTGAATGATGATTTATTATGTCTGTACCAAACAACTCAATAAAATACGGTATGTTAAATATATACAATGTCTTTGTGTGTATCTTGATCCCCATCATTTTAAATTGTTTAAAACACATAAAGGAACGGGTGCATCAGTGGAAATTAAACAAAATGATATGACATTTTATCTAAAAGGTCATTTAACTGTGTTTGTGTGTGTGTAAAGGATTTTTAGGCCCAGTCAAATTCTGAAGGTAAAGGTCACCATTGTGACTATTAGTTGTGACTAGTTATGCGGCCTATATATGGGTTCAATAATTGAGTTTCATTTTCACGGTAAGTAAAGATTGTTTAAGTAACCTAATTAAAATGAAATGTCATGCAATAATATTACTACAGGTTCTGTCAACATCTAGAGTTTGTCCCTTTTATGCCCATATATGGAGATGCCTGATGTCATGTCATCATCAGATCATATCAGTAGACTTATATTCCCATATTTGGGCATTAAAGTATTCAATCAATCAATCAAGAAGGGTCTAAGAATCAGCCTCTTGGGTTTCTGTGTACTGCAGTCAGACTCTATTGCGGACAAGGCCAAGTCGTGGCAAATGTTAAATTATCTGTTTTACACACCAATTATAATGTTCTCATTTTGATCACAATACAATACCCAATTGCTGAATGTCAAGTCTCCAGGTTTTCTTCAGAATGTGTATAATACTGATTTATTAGGACACATTATGAGTCCAGTACATTAGTGCTAAACGTTTTATCTGCAAGGACCAAACCATAGAAACTTATGGACTGTAACCAACCCATACTTTTATTCTTTTAAACACAAATCTGTAAGCCGGAAGTAATCCAAGTGACAACAGAGAGCATGCGCTGACTTGACGGGGTCGGGGCTGCTGATGTGAGAAGAATCCATCCTAAAACATTCCTCATGTCTGCGAGCGCTTTAAAACGCACAGCGGCGAGCTCCAGGTAATGTAGATATTTATGGGCAGTATTGTATCTTTTACCATGACATTTAATCATATTCTGAAGGGACTGTTGTTATATAACATGCATGTTGAACGACTATGGCAGCAGGATGGAAGGATACAGCAGTAGGCTTGGCCCCATCCATCATAATCTTTAAGAGCTCAGTAAACATAACATAATGTGAACTGTTTGCTATTAGAGTGTAAAAATAATAGTTGAGCATGTAGCAACTGAAGAGGTTTATTCTAAATGGGTTTCTGTCACTATAATGTAGCTCTCCTCGGCTTTCTGCACTAGCTACTGTAGCTAACTGTTTTGCCTAGCTAAACAACAGGTAGGTTACAGTGATGTGAACAGCCACTCTTCAGTTCAGTTATAATCAAATAAGCTGATATAAGCTCACAGACGTTTTCAATGTCAAGGACCCCCATAACTCTTGTTTACAAATGGTACCACATTGGTTCCAATTGGTTCCATTTGTACACTCCTAGAGTTACACAGATACACACACCTGTAAAGGTAGTACCATTTGGTACTCAAGAGTACCTGGACCCCACTTTGAGACCCACATACAGAGGTGCACTGCTGACACTGGAATATCAGCACCCTGACTCAGTCTGACCAGGATGGAACACAGCCAAAGTTCTTATTGTTTCTCTTGTGTTTTTAGGAGCATGGCATGACACTCAGCTGGTGTGTTATGCTTTATGGAATTGCATCAATGAATTAGACACAAAATGCATGTCATTTTATAGCAGTGGTCCTGGTGTTTTGGGGTTTGTAACAATTGCACGATGAACAATTATTCCATGGCTATCGTATCACACTTGGCGCTGTCCCGGGTGTCCCCTGGTTTGAAACAAAATGCCAAGGCAGGGAAGTTCCATTCATAATGCTTCTCGCCTTTGTTGTTTGTTGTTAGTGAGGATGTATTCACAATGACGTCATGGGTCACAGTAAAGCCGAGCAGCCTTGGTGTTGTGTAACTGGGCCATTGTTGCAATTGCAAATGACAGTTGGAAGACATAATCCTTGGCAAAGCTGGTTGGGACATAATTGCACATTTCACCCCTCTCTCCACAGGGTGGCGTAGTCTCTGCTCAGGCACTTATTTAAGCATAAAATGTAGCCAGTGAGCCACCATAGACCATTATGCATGTACAGATCCATCTAAAATAATTTGAATATTGTGTAAAAAAGCATGCAGATGCCGTAGCACCCCAAATCATAACTGAATGCGGAGACCTCCCTCTGGATTTCAAGCAACTCTGACTTCAGAAGGTTGCCATTTCTCCATTATAAATCCTTGTTTTTAGTGGTCTTGTCTCTCATGTAATATTGTAATATTTTGAGAGATGGATAGAAACATAAACATTGCAGGGGTGTCACATCACATTCTGGGCCCTGGGTACAAGGATTCACTGCAGGCCCCCCATGAATGTTCTTCATAGGAGAAGGGGGTTTAACCCATTTAGACACATTATTACGCATTATTTTGTTCTTTAACTATTGAAAAATAGTGCCGGTGTCGCGCTGTGAGCTTGTACATCTGCTATTTTTTAAAAATCTTGAAAATGTGTTCAAGTCTTTGAATATTTCAAATCCTTCTAAGTTTTAAATGTCAGTGGTCCTCAAACCTTTTCATGTGAAGGACCCCCAAAATTATTTGTATTTGGCCACGGACCCCCATCTCAAAATATGTAGTTCCAGTGCCCCCCAGAAGCAAAATTTGAGTTACAAATGTTCGCTTACAAAATACATAATTCAAAGATTTGCACACATTTTCACAGCTTTAAAAATAAATAGCAGATCTACAAGCTCACAGCGCTGTGAGCTTGTATATCTGCTATTTTTCTCTAGCTAAAGTATAAAATAATTAAGGCCCCTCCACCTTGGGCCCTACTAACTCAGTCCCACTCCCCCCCGCCCCCCCCCCCCCCCCCCCCCCCCCCCCTTGTGACACCCCCGAAACATTTATTGTCTATTTGAAAATATCTGATCAAGCTAGCTCACAAATGCGTCAACACGCTGTGAACTTGTAGATCAGATATTTTTCATATAAAATATAAAGTTGTACACAAATGGAAATGTATGTGGCCTAACTTTACAGCACAAATCTTGTGTGGGGGTCCATGGCAGATGGCACAAAATCTTTTCAGATTCCAAAAATATATTAATTTGTGGTCCTCGTGAAAAAGTTTAAGAAAAACCACAGCTGCCTGTGCCTGAGCTGAGCCGTGATTGTACCCCCTTTTAACCACTGAACTCCCATATAATGCCCGCATTCACCCCCTTAACGCAATGTTTGTTTGCACTGTCACCCTTCTACTGGCACATTCCTCGGTATAGCGTGTCTTATTGCTGGTGACCGGCCAGTAGAGTTGAGTAGAGGGGGGTGGAGGGTCAACACGACACTGCAGGGCAGGTTAGGGGGGCATCATTTAACACAGGAGTGAGAGTGACATCCTAGAGGCTCGGGAGAATGTTGCGCCTGGAGAGAGGCCGAGCGTCCACTCTCTCTCTCCGCATGCTGTAAATAGCTGCTGAACCTTGGGGATCAACAGTGGTGCTATTGGAGATCGGGGGAAGTCCGCCCCCCTCTGTACTACTACTCATCAGTTATTTTGGGATTGTTGACCTGGGAAGAAACTTAGTGTTGTTTGAACGCAGTTTTGATTCTCTCGTTTTGCCGGTGGGATTTTCTTATCTTTGCCTGGACTTTGAGGAAGTCATGGAGGTCAGCAGGGAAGAGGATAGAGGAAATGAATGCAGTGAGTGTGTGGTTCTGTTGTGCAGCTTTAGGGCCAAGTGTAGATCTTTTCCCCACGCTTTAAGCCTGAGTGTTTGTTTCTGTTCCTGTTTCTCTATTGCTCTCTCTCTCTCTTTGAATCTCTCTCCTTCTCTTTTTTGCATCTGATGTCCTGTCAGAAATCACTTGGGTTATTAAGAATAGCAGCCTATATAGCATACAAATGTTTTTTTGGCATGGCTTACTTTTGAAACCCTGTAGCTCTGAGACTCCAAACTCCTGTTATTTTCCTCTGAATTAGAATAACCAAGGTGTTTCACAGTACATAGGCCTAACACTTCAAGGGCACTTGTATTATTCATGCTCCACAAGCTTGGGCGTTGTGTAACTAGTTTCCAAGCTCCTCTCCTAAAACCAAATGGGTGCAAACAAAGTGATAAGGTTTCAGTTGTAGCTATTTGAGATGTCCAAAGCAGGGTGGATTATCCTTGAGCTTCATACAGCGGTATGGTGATTAGTGATGGAATACCCTGTTCTGTGCCAGCTGCACTGAAGGAAACATATCGGGATTCAGGCCAGTGTGGCGTTTTGAACCCCACACAGGTGTTCTCTGCTCCACTCTGTGGTTGGGAATCACCACCAGAGAACTACTAACTGAATATTGGATTTATTATTTATTATTATTTTTTCAGTTTTCTTTAGTTGGCACTAAGGGAAATTCTAAAACAAGAAATTGAAGGTAACGCTGTGTGGTGCTACTTTCCTTATACGCTAGAAATAATAAGCTGAAATTGAAGCAAGAGCTTGGACTTAAAATCTGGACTAAAAGCTGACATTTTGGCCTTAGGACTTTTTCAAGACGGAGAAATCCACATTATTAGATGCATATGTCGACTGGTATTGGAACATGAGGCATTGGAACATGAGGCATTGGAACATGGTATTATTATTAGGACCTCCTTAGAAGTTAGGCCTGATTTATACTTTGTGCTTTGTGTTCTACTCTATCTTGCATCTGTGAGTTCTATGGACTCCTGTATTGTCACAATACAGCTGTTAGCATGAACTCTCCTTAATCGCAGTCAGCATACTTGTACACACGGTTATAAAATCTGGGATGCACACTCCGATCCCCTCAGACTGGTGATGAAATTTACACCTTGATGCTAAGCGGACCCTCGCATCTACTCTGATGCATTCGGCTGGGAATGGGCTCTATGCACAGCAGCCATATTAGAGAGAAATTGGGCCTCTTCTTTAAATTCCTTCACAGGTGTTACCCATGATACTAAGTGTCTGTTCCATTTAGTGTTGCACAGGGGCTCTCAGACTTTTTACACTCAAGAGTTACACACCCAAGAAACCATGAGGGTCCCTGGACCGCACTTTGAGACCAACTGTTGTGTGTTTCCACGTTCCAGTGAGCCAACATTCACATTATCAGCCTTAACCTTAATTAGCATCATTGAAGGAAGTAAGGAAGCGGTGCCAGATAGTATATATTTATATGTTCCAATATCCAATAATAAAAAAATAAACACACTATTAATTAAAACGTTGATCACAATTATCTGAAGGACATTCGGCAAGTCAAATTTCGGGATCGTGGGACGTAGAGCCTTCATCTTACTCCTCCCGCTGACAGGTGTCACCCCAGCCCGTAGAAGTAAAGTACGTGTAATGACCAATATCACCCTCCCTGCCCAGCTTCCCTCCCCAAAACACGGGCCAATAAATTAACATTCTTAACATTGTGGTCAAGCAAACAAACCTTAGCAGTGTTGACGGGCTTAGTAGTGGCGCTTCCGGCCGCTTGTAGGAAAGAGACCTAGTTTTTGTTCTCTTACAGTAGCTCTTACACTAACAGTGTACAATTTCCTCTCTGTTTGCTCAGGTCCTGAGGGGGAGATGACTAAGGAGGATGTTGTGGAGCCTTCCGAGGGGGACTCTGCACTCGGCCACCACAGCAGGCTGCCGTCTGACCGCAACCACGGCTGTGGCCTGGAGAGACCCGTCATCCACCAGGTGGCCTCAGCACCCATGCCCTCCGACTGTGGTGAGGACACTATACTGTCACGCAGTAGTGATGTATCATTCACGAGTGATTTGTACGTTTTCACCAAAAACGTAATCTGGGAAAAGAAATTAGATAAATGTTTTTTTTTTCTAATTTCTAAACAGCGAATGGGTGGATTGTTTTTAGATGCTGTCATTTCTGGTTGAAATCTTCTTCTTTGAGGAAAAGCGATCTCTACTATCGTAATCACTGAAAACGCCAAATTGACTTATATCTACGTCAAATCTACGATCTAAGGCAAGCGTTGGATTTTAAATGACTTAGATTGATGTGGCGTCAATGGCAGTCACTGTGTTAAAATGTAGAATTGCAACCCAAATCTTCTCTTATGGGGGGGTTGTCACGGGGCAGCCATGGCCGTTTGGTCAACCTTTACAGAGGTCCCTGGCCAAATACATATCCATTTGGGGGTCCTCGACATGAAAACGTTTGAGAAGTGCTGCAGTAACATGCACAGGCATGCACACAAGAAGTACATACACAGGACATGCCAACTGAGATGATGGAGGATGTCATGAGATGTAAATGATCCCTAGTCCTCCACACTCACACAAGTACTATTGGGTTGGGCTCTGTATGTCTGGCTCTGGCAGACTGCCTTGAAGGGTGAAACCGCGTGCGAAATGGGACAGCACTGCGGAGCCGAGTTGGAACCGCTGTATTTTAAATCTCCTTAAATGCTCTCAAACTTATTTTTTGTGACACGGAATTTACTTTTAAGATATTGTAGGATAGTATTTAGTTGTTGTTTAAACTTCATATACAGTATGTGGTCAATTCACCACAACAAAGCCTATTTTATTGTGGCACGACGTTCACGGAGAATTCAGAGAAAGTCTCGATCATGACTTCGGCCTGGTCGGAGACTTAATAAAGTCCACGGTACAAGTAGAGGAAATGTCAGGTAAACTTTGGTTGTTTTTGAGGTTTGTTTGTGTTCTCTTCTCTCGCCAGAGTTCTCCTTCTTTGACCCCAGTGACCCTCAGTGCAGAGAGGTGCTGCTGGACCCCGGCACCACGGTGCCAGAGCTGTTTGCCGTGCTCAGACAGTGGGTCCCTCAGGTCCAGAGGAACATCCACCTCATCGGCAATGAGGTGAGCCCCCCTCCCCGAACGTACCCGTACTCCTCCATGGTTCCATTTTGTTGTTGTCGAGCATAGCTCATGCCTCTGCTTTTTGATACATCTCTCCAGGTCATTTCCTTTTCATGGCTTTATCCCTGCTACTGTCGTCAGACTGATTTAAAATACATGTATTTGCTTTTGGGATCTGTCTAATGATATCGCAATTCAGCAATTTAATTAAAAAATCAAACCTCGGTTCGAAGTGAAGCGGTTAACTTTTATTCTATGTGTTCTAGAGTTATGAACTCTGTGATCTATACATTCTTTATATTCTGAATGAACGAATGATTTTATCTGGAGGGCCGAATTGTCATGTGAAGCTTGACCAATCCTCAAAGTATCCAATCATCAGACCGGGACGGACACTACACACATATTCCGGACGTACGGAACAGATAAAACCTGTTCATTCTGGACTGAAATGACCATATATGGACTTGAGGTGACAGACATTTTGTTTTTGATAAAACCTGTTCATTCTGGACTGAAATGACCATATATGGACATGAGACACTGACACATTTTGTTTTTGATAAAACCTGTTCATTCTGGACTGAAATGACCATATATGGACATGGGACACACAAAGCCACTCCTTGGAAGCGGCTTTCACTGCTTCAAAAACTGTACATTAACATTGGCATCCCTATTTTGGTAAATTTCTTCTATTTTTTTTCTTCCAAAATTGTAAAAATAGCTGATCTACAAGCTCACAACAGCTATTTTTACTATTTTGTTGTAGAACGGTATAAACGGTATATAGTATAAGTTGTTATGGAAATGTCCACCACCTCTGTGTTTCATTTACAAATCAAGCCCTGCCATCCGTGTGCATGTGAGAAGGCACACTGAACCGGCCTCATACCAGACCTCTCTCAGACCTCCAAGATATGCCCAAATAAAAAGTAACAGTAATTCATCTTTTTTCGTGACAGTCGCACAAAAGCCACTCACGCAATTCCCCGACACAGAGTAAATTGCCCTCAGTAAACAAAAAACAGTTTAAGTAGTGCCATATAAACCTAGCGCCACTGAAGTTAAATGTGTTTTCATGGTGGAAACAATTGCCTGAAGGCTGTTGCCTTTTTAAGAATAGCAAACAACAAGCAATGATTTCTCCCACCTCATAAGTGCTTTTATTTTTTTTATTTTTGGTTTGTTTGTTTTTTTCCTGAGAAATGCGGTGGGTGTCATTTTGGTCTTGTGTGATGATTGTTTGTTCTTCTAAAACGTGTTTCGAGCATTGCTTTTTAATGGGGCCAACCTCGCCTGTCGCAGTTTACAGATAACGTTGCATAACATTGCTGTTGCCGAAACCATGTATCTCCATATTTCTTGTTTAAAAGGATCCCTGGCTAATACGACAAATATGCCTTAATACTCTATAACTACAAAGTAAAATTAAAAACACCTTAAATATTTTATTTCTTGTAGAAATAGCGAATCTTTCACTCATTAGGGGAAATGCCTGTCGCAAGTTGATGATGTCATAAATGTCATGTGTTATCTATCCCTATATGCAAAAACAAACAAACACACAAACACATTTGAAATATTGATTTGATGCTCATATTAACCATAAGAAGTATTACATTTTTTTGCACATGCATGCCATAAATTCCATAAGGATAGATCACACATGACATTTATGATATCATCAACTTGCAACAGGCATTTCTCCTAGTGAGTGAAAGATTCGCTATTTCTAGAAGAAATAAAATAATTGAGGTGTTTTTAATTTTACATTGTAGTTATAGAGGACAATTATAATGTATTAAGGCATATCTGTCGTATTAGCCAGGGGTCCCTTTAAAAAAAATATATTATTAATGCTCTCTGTCGTAGTACGAAAGTGTCATGCAAAAAAATAGTGAAAATACCCGCTCTACAAGCTCAGTTGTGAGCTTTTAGATTGGCTAATTTCTCTACTTTCTTAAGATTTAGCAAATGAAAGTGAGAGACGGGTTATTTTGTGCTACTTCCATTTCCTTAAAAGTAACACTTTTGGACATACAAATTCTCCACCCAATGGCGGCGATGACATGACGGCACAGTGGCAGAACTCGGGGTTCTGAAATAACACTGCAAATCCTTGTGTTTAGGGCTGTCACGATTAGGACATTTTACATGCCGATTAATTGTCACTCAAATAATTGCGATTAATGATTTAATTGTGTTTTTGTCGTGGACAATTTGTGTTTGGCGTTTAGGCTTTGAAGTTGCACATGGTAGATATGACACACAACCTAAATATACAAAGAAATTACTGACATATTTGACAACTTTACACTTAAAAAAGATCATTGATAGTGGAAATAGCCGATCTACAAGCTCACAACGCGTCGCGATGCGACGCGTTGTGAGCTTGTAGATCTGCTATTTCCTCTATTTTTGACTTTCTTTTAAATATATGAACATTTTTCAACATGGAAACGATTATGACGATTATGAAAAATAATCACGATTATGTCAAATAATTGCGATTAGACGATTATGTAATAATTGTGACAACCCTACTTGTGTTTTCACAGATCTTGAAGAGGGGCTGCGGGGTGAACGACCGAGACGGCCTGACAGATATGAGCCTCCTGCACTACTGCTGCAAGGCAGGAGCCCCGGGCATCGGTTAGTCAGGGTTCCCACGGTCATGAAATTCCTGGAAATATTTTGAAATTAGAAAAATATTTTTCCAGTACTGGAAAAGTTTTGGAATTGATCAAGGGTCCTGGAAAAGTCCTGGAAAAAAATAGCTATACATTGTCTTTGGTTATTGATTGTGTTAATACCTCTGAAATGACAAATTAAACATTGGCCAAATTGTCAAATATTAGAGGCAGAAATTGTGAAAATAGCAGATCAACATGCTCACAACGCCTCGCGTTGCGAGGCATTGTGAGCATGTTGATCGGCTATTTTCACAATAAAACCGTGTTATACAAAATTCCTCAACTCTTAGTGCTCGTCAGGGTGCCGGGGTCCCCAGTTCAAATATGATTATTTCGGGGGTCACGGTCTGAAAAGTTTGAGAACCACTGGCATACACTACCTGTCTTTGGGCATTGCGCATAGGAGTAAGCGACTCGTTATTGAGCTGAATTATTGTGGGCTCGCCTGGAAGGCGAGCACACGTATGTTATCTTCATTATTTATCTATCAGTCAGTCAGTCAGTCAGTCAGTCAGTATCTCCTCAATATTTTGGCGCGATTCATCTCTTAAACGCTTACACCTTTCAACACCATTCAAATTTTTATGTGTTCAGCTTACTGAGGACACGTGTGCTTGTATTTTTGGTTTTGAAATGTTTTGTAGTATAAATATAAAAAAATAAAAATGTTTAACTTTAAGCACCCAATGCATTTCCAATGGGTTTGGTGAGTGGGGACAGAGTGGAGAGAAGGATAATAGACCCATGTTTATGTTAAGGCGCTGTGGCTGCAGTGTTCACACTTCAGATATGCTATTTATCAATGCGTTCACACAGGTCTGCTCTCTGATTTGATCCAAATATCTACGCTGTGTGATGTATGATGTATGAGTTAAAACTACAAATATCTCTAAATGTCCCTCTACACTCTACTGATTGAGACAGCTGTGATTAAAGGCCTGTCTGTCATTGGCTGTTCTGTGGTGCTGCAAAGTAACCAAGTACATTTACTCAAGTGTATACAAGTACTTGTACCTACAGTACAATTTTGAGGTACTTTTACTCTACTTTCCATTTTTGTTACATATACTCTACTATAAATACAGCATTTGACAGCCTCAGTTACTTGTTACTTTGCAGATTTTATTATTAATAAAAAACATAGATGGACCACTTAATACTGCTATGAAGTTGATCTACAATGTGCACACGCACGCACGCACACACACACACACACACACACACACACACACACACACACACACACACACACACACACACACACACACACACACACACACACCTGTTACTGTGTTACTGTGGAGACGTTTGCTTGTATTTGTCTTTGAGACATGTTTTGTAGTGTTTTAGAAATTTTACTTAAAAAGAATAAGGTTTTAGGATCCCGGGCAATGGGATTTACAGTATATATCCTAGAACCCGCAGGGACAATCAGCCGTATTAGTGGTTGTTGTTGGTTATCAGGGAGATATCACAATAGAATATGTACAGTAAGGCTCAGTAGATTACAGTAAAAGTACAGTAAGGTTCAGTAGAGTACAGTAAAGTACAGTAAGGTACAGAAAGGTAGAGTAAGGTATAGTAGAGTACAGTACAGTAAGGTACAGTAAAGTACAAAACAATACAGTAAGGTACAGTAGAGTACAGTAGAGTACAGTAAAGTACAATAAAGTACAGTAAAGTACAATAAAGTACAGTAAGGTACAGTGGAGTACAGTAAAGTACAGTAGAGTACAGTAAAGTACAGTATAGTAAGGTACAGTAGAGTACAGTACAGTAAGGTACAGTACGGTACAGTAGAGTACAGTATAGTATAGTACAGTAAGGTACAGTACAGTAAAGTACAGTACAGTAAAGTAAGGTACAGTAAGGTACAGTACAGTAGAGTACAGTTAAGTACAGTTAAGTTACAGTAGAGTACAGTAAAGTACAGTAAGGTACAGTACAGTAGAGTACAGTAAAGTACAGTAAGTTACAGTACAGTACAGTACAGTACAGTACAGTACAGTATAGTGAGGTACAGTACAATACTGTAAGGTACTGTACCTTACAGTACCTTAAAGTATCCTATTTGTTGGGTTGGAAGCGAGCCCACACTGTTTCGAAGGAACAGTATTTCTAGTTGTTATATAGTCCTGGAAATTGGGTTCAATATTCTGGAAAAGTTTTGGAAATTAATTGGTCCCCAGATGATTAGCTTAAAGCAGGGCTCTTCAATGTTTTCAGGCCAAGGACCCCTTAGTTGAGAGAGAGATGAAGCAGGGACCCCCACAACCTTATCATAGATTCCGTAAAGTTTCATTGTTTGACAGCACAATTGTGAATCGTCAATGTATTTTGGAATCGTGTCAATTCGAGTTTTCAGATATTTAACCGCTTGAACCGTCAATAGGCCTACTTAATAAAATTGACCTTTCACTCTGTACTTAGTCTGCTCTTTCCCCCTCTACACCAAAGCTCTTTGCCGAAAATAGCCGATCTACAAGCTCACAACGCCTAGCAGTGCGAGGCATTGTGAGCTTGTAGATCGGCTATTTTCTCAGACTATGGACACTAGGGTTCAATTGGTTAATATAAAAAAAGGAGAAAAACACTTTCTATCACACAAAGATTTGGGGGACCCCCTGTAGTAACTCTGAGGACCTCCTAGGGGTCCCGGACCCCTTGTTGAAGACCCCTGGCTTAATAGTTCACCTGAAAAATTACTTTACTTTGCGGATTACTCCATGGAGACTTGAATTCATGGATATTTCTTTGTTTTTGTCACATTCCTAAGTCAATAATTTGATGACCAGCAGTGGTTCCCTATGGAGAGTAGAGACACAGAGTCTCTTAAAATTATTTGAATCCCCCCCCCCCACCCCCAGCACGTAATTCCAAAGAACAGAACACTTGCTCGTAGAACATCTGTAGCATCCTGTTGCACACATCAAAAGGCCTGAGCATCCTTAGGAAGAACGGCCTGCTCCTCCCCTTGGTGTAGAATGCCTCAGAGTTGTCAGACCAATTTAATGTGCTGTTCAGGTGCACTCCTAGAAATGTGTAGTCGTCTACAATCTCCATGACACCCCTAACGATGGTGCTGGGTACCTTGGTCCATCGCCTTTGTCTTGCTAGCATTGAGCAAGAGGTGGTTTGCCTAGCTCCACAAGTCCTTCACCACTAGCCTGACTGCAAGCGTCAGACTCTATCACACACAACACCACCACTACCAACAGGGGGTGGTGTTGTGCAGTCTGGTTTATTAACCAGGCTACTTCACCACACCATGGCGTTCGGCAGTGTTGTCTGTCACCTGAGATGCAGCTGACCACTGCATAGTCATCTGAGAACTTCTGTAGATGACAAGTCTTGGAGTTGAAGCGGAAATCAGATGTGTAGTAGAGGGTGAACGGGAAGGGCGAAGTATAAAATAGGGAAAACTTTAATCCTAACACCTAAACCTAACCTCTAAGAGCTATATTTTCGTCCATGCTATACCCCTTATCCCTAAACTTCTTAGCCTTTTTTTTTTTTTTACTATTAAATAGTAAAAAAATTACTTCAAATAACCTATCTACAGTACATCCACACGTTGTGAGCTTGTAGATCAGCTATTTGAACTATCTAAAATTGTTTTTCAAAATAGTAAAAATAAAATGCAAAGAAGTTAAGGGGTTGAAAATCTTTTTTGCAAAGTAAAGCACTGCTTCATCGCACAAGGCCTTCGCACAAAAGTAGTGAAAACAGCTGATCTACAAGCACACAACGCCTCGCCGCGAGGCGTTGTGTGCTTGTAGATCGGCTGTTTTCACTAGTTTAAATCATTTTAAAAATCATAAATACAAAACAAACTGTTTTGGACATACAAGGTTTCCACCCGACAACGACGATATGTTTGTTTGATGTTCTCCAGAGTAAGAGTAGACGTGATAACAACCACTCTCATAGCCTCTCCTCCTTGGTGCCCTGCAGGTGATGCGGGGACGGCGGCCGCCTTCGCCCGTCAGCTGCTGGCGCTGGGGGCGGACGCCAGCCTGCGCTCGCGCTGGACCAACATGAGGGCGCTGCACTACGCCGCCTACTTCGACGTGCCCCAGCTGGTCAGGGTGGTGCTGCAAGCCTCCCACCCCGGAGGTGAGTGATAAATATATTATTCGTAAACAACAACACCTTCTTATTCCCCTATGAGATACATTAATCCATCACACAGAAATAAGACAGGAGAGTGATTCAGAGTGAGAATGGAATGTTTACTGGAGAGAGAGTATTCAAGACAAAGGTACAACAGAATAATCAATGGTTCAATGGTTCGTGCTCTCTCTGACAAATTATGTTTTGACATGAGTATAAGTATGGTCATTTCGTCAGTCAATGGATGACATTTCAACAGTTCATAGGATGTTTCTTGTCCACAAATGACAAGACAAAGAGTCCTTCGCTGGTGTCTGCATGACACCAGGCTGAGCCTTATAAACCAAAACAATTCTCATTGTTTTTGGTACAGGCTCCATGGCAGCAGATAAGGCCTCAGTTCTACCAGACAGAAGCCTGGCCTTGTAAATGCTGCACATGACATTATGGCAGGACACAGTCACTGTGCCTTTGGGTCAGGTGGTCAGTTGGTCATCAATATGAAATGATAAAAAGATGATATAAACCACAACAAAATACCTATCAGTAAGAGTCACGCGTTCAAAGATGGTGCATTTAGAGCACTGTTTCCCAAAACACTGGGTGGGGACCCATTTATGGGTCGTTGACAGATTTTTATGGGTCCCTTTGTTTTGTTTCCTACTTTTAAAAAATATATATATATTATTATTCAAAATATTGTTTTAAAACATTCCTAAAAAAGCTTATTTTTTCATTAAAAACAAAAGTCATTTCTTTTTTCTTATCGTAATTTGATGAAGAAATCAAAGAAAAATCTAAGAGATTCCATAAATTAGAACACAGTGTCTAAGAAGTAGTGAAAATAGCCGATGCTTTTCACTAGTTTGGGTCCCGGGCAAAAGTCTAATCTCTCTTTTGGGTCACAGGCTAAAAAGTTTGGGAACCACTGATTTAGAGAGGTCTGCCGTCCCAATTGTAGCCACTAGAGGCAGAAAGGTGCACAAATGGTCTCTTACAAGCTTGTAGGAGACCAGATTGGCTATTTTTCGGAGCACTACACCTGTAGACCAGTGGTTCTCAACCTGTGGGTCGAGACCCCCAGGGGGGTCCTCCAATTTTTTTAGGGGGTCCCCAGATGTTTAGCTAAATGTTAATATTGTTTTCTCACTAAAGAATACAGACCAACATAAGTGTATACAGGATATCTGCACATTTCTAAAGTGACAATTTAAGGACTTTAAAGACCTTTTTAGTACCTCTGGTCAAACATTGGTAAAACTGTCAAATATCAGAAGCAGAAATTGTGAAAATAGCCGATCTACATGCTCACAACGCCTCGCAATGCGAGGCGTTGTGAGCATGTAGATCTGCTATTTTCACAATGGAACAGATCGAGTCAAACTAAATGTAATCCCAACTCCTACAATTCCAAGTGCTTGTGCAGGGTGGGGGGGTCCCCGGTTGAAATATGATTATTTTGGGGGTCGCGGCCTGAAAAGGTTGAGGACCACTGCTGTAGACAACCAAGCATAATGTGACTTGTCTTCTAACTGGATCTCTTCTCCACTAGTCCCTCCCTAACATTTTATTACGTTTTTATTTGTTGACACAAATTCTCAATATATACATTGTGTTGTCATTCATTTTTTTAAGTTGTTCTTTAGTTTCGTCACTACCTTCTTTCACTGGTGAATCGTCAGTGAAGAAAGGTAGACGACGGACATTTTTCGTCCTAGTTTTAGTCTGTGAAGTGAACACTGACTTAAAAGGGATATTCCACTTTCAAAAAAAGTGTGAACACCCTGGACAGATTTTAAATTACCTTTTTTTATTGTATTAAATTCTTTCCATTTTCCCAAAATATTATTACAAATAAATGAAAAAGGTTATTGAAAAAACATGTTAAATTCTTTCCATTTTCTTTTCCATTTTCCCAAAATATTATTACAAATAAATTAAAAAGGTTATTGAAAATACATGGCCAGCTCACATATATTAGGAGGGTAGTATGAGTCACCAGAAAAAAAGGTGTTTTTGATGAATCTATCATAGTTAAAATGGAGTTTGAAGTTACAAAGGGTTTGTATAGGAATGGGCCCTGGAGTGTCTGATAAAATGAATATCTAAATATTAAATCAAGCAAATTGAAATCTGTCCAGGGTGTTCACAAAAGCCTGAGTACACGATAAAATGACCAAAATGTTTTTTGAAAGTGGAATATCCCTTTAACCTGACCTGACAAAACCTTTTTGTGCAGCTTTATTTTATTTTTTTCTTTAATCTGTTACTGGTTGAGCCTCGGGGGCGGACATAAGAGCAGCGCTGCGGGTGCAATTAGTGGACAAAAATTTTGGTTTGTGTAATTCTCCTCATCCGTAGACGAAGAGAATTTGCACTTTCAGAGGGATGTTTGAGGAGTTGTTTTTTTTGTGAGTAATTGTGTATTTTCATTTTAAGACCCAAGGCAGGTACTGTTACCACAGCACCACCACCACATATTAGAATTTTAGATTCTTTCTGTGTGTGGGTTGCAGGCTTTACCCATTCAGAACAGGTACACATTATTGTGTATCATTATTTTATGCTTTAACTATTGAAAAATAGCAAAAAAGCCTGAGGAAGGTCTCACACCCGGAACTTTTCTCTAATAAATTGTTCTCTTGAACTTGGCAAGTGGCAGTGTGCACTGTGCAGATCTAATCTTTCAATGTTTCATCCTACTATTTACAGTGTACTGTCTTGTCACCTATGCACCTGTTTGAAAGGAACTAGGTGTGCGGAAGTCTTCTTTTCACAAATGTCATATCATTAAAATCTGGTGTTTTGGCAATTATTCGGGGGCCCACTTGCAATATCCCACCAAGTGGGCCCCGGACCACAGGGTGGCAACAACTGCTGTAGGCTTTAACCTCTTAAACCCCTGTACGTGTACGTTTGTTGGTAAAGCAAAGCCCTGCTTCATCATACAAGATCGTCGCACAAAACTAGTGAAAACAGCAGATCTACAAGGCGTTGTGTGCTTGTAGATCGTCTGTTTTCACTAGTTTAGTACATTTTTTAGATGATAAATACAAAACGAACGGTTTTGGACATACAAGGTTTCCACCCATCAATGACGATATACTAGTGTTGTTGCTGCTCTTATACTACCATTATTACTGGGGTTGGTGGGGGCCAGACAGTAGCCCTGCGGCCCGCGGGCCGCCTATTGGGGAACCCTGGGTTAAGTCGTCGAGATTTATGTGAGTTATTACGTGTGAATATGTGAGGAGCAGCATTTTGGAAACCCATCTCTCTCTCTCTCTCTTGCCCTTCTCAGAGGTGGACGCCACCTGCAGTGACTTTGACTTCGGCACGGCCCTGCACATCTCCGCGTCCAACCTGTGCACCTCGGCTGTCAAATGCCTCCTGGAGCTGGGAGCCAACCCCGCTTTCAGAGTGAGTTCCCTTCCCCTCTCTGAGTGCACACACAGGATGCAACTTCTGGGGTTCAGAGAGAGACACACCGGGGCTGTTTAGCTGGGACAGCCACAGTCAAGTCTAGACTTGAAAGCGTTCCGTCAGCATCAGTTGTCAACCTTTCCGGTGCCGTTCACTTGCTCTTTGTGTTCCCCGGATTCTAATTTGTTTATGTCAAGTCAGTCAGTCACTCTGACTGTCACACAGAGAGACTCCAGCGGCTGCGTTTAGAACTCACAAAAAAGAAAAAGCCTGGTGGAGAACAAAATGAAATACTCAGAGAGGACACACAAGTCCGTCACATGTTACCATTCATGCGTTTTAATTATCGGTATTATTTACCAGTGGTGTAAAGTCAATTTACTGAAGTACCTTACCATTTTTGAGGTATTTACTGTATACCTCTACTCCGCTACATTTCAGAGGCAGAACAATGTACTTTACATTTTGCTATGCTACATTTATTTGACAGCTTTAGTTACCAGTTACTTTGCAGATTTCAATTTATTTATAACCAATCATGCAGCGGTCACGCTGGCATGGAATTCACCGCAGCAGGTGTTTGTAGCTCGGTGGCTTCATGGCTGATCGCCTTCGTCCTGAAGGGTTGCAGGGCGTTCTCTCTTAAAAGTCTGAAATTGTTCAGCGGTGCCTAGTGAAAATGTGCTCCGTCATTACAGTCAATAATTCAGCAGCTGTTTGTTTCTCCCAACATCATCACTCACCGGCCCCGTTGTGTAAAGCTCAAACTGTCGTAAAAGTAGATAAATGCGCAAATCGGTGATGTATGGATGCAATTACTAAGTGCCTCATATTGGCAGCGGCGCCGGAGTCACTTGTATGACAACCCCGGTGGCATTTATTTTCATTGCTGCAGATTAGACTTGTTGTCTGGGGGGGGGGGGGGGGGGGCAGGAGGAGTTATTGGTCCCCGGCTGCTCATCTGTCCCCCATGTGTTTTTCTGGAGGGTTGGGGAGGGGGGTCCTTTTTAAACTGTATGCCCTCACCCGATGCTCCCATCCCAATCCGTCCCCCCTAAAAAGTGCCTTAATAAGCTAATGTTAAGTCTTTATTGTCACATAAGCCTATAAAAGTCATTTTTATATTCTGTACCTTAATGGAATGGGGCCGTAATTTCACTCCCGGTGCTTTGGTTCCATTTGGATAGTCACCGCTTTTACCACTCATCGGAATGACCCAAACTCTTTTTTTCTGTGTAGCGTCGTTTCGGGACCTTTTATTTACTGCAGTAAAAATAAAATGGCCGTGAGGTGAAATTACATTGATTCGACAGAGACCTTTTGTGGAAGGCAGCAACACACGCTCAAGTTAATGAATTGCAATCTTCTCTCTTCACACGCAGGCCCCAACTTTAATGTCATTTCTGTTGTTCTGTGAGGGGTTTTTATGCATCCCGTCATAAAAACAGGTATTTGTATGGAATACAGATTTGGACATGCTTTGAAGAGCCCCGTACGTTCGTGAACTTTGCGCAAAAGGTTGCCTTTGTGTCTCTCGGTAGCAGGTGCCCACGCGCTTTTAGAGGTTCTCAGAAAAGAGCCCGGATTCCAGGTTGACATTTACCTTGAATAGGGGGGATATGGACCAGGTTCTCTGTAGGTGATTAGAAATGCTGTCAAGACCTGCAGGCTTTGGGATGCTGTGCATTTCAGCTGATAAGCCCTGCGCCCTTTGTCCCAGAGGATTCCATTTATCAACTTCTGATGGAACAACGTGCACGGTATCGTATGTGATAATGCTCATGTGTGACGTGGCATTTATTTTTTATTTTGCAATGAATTAATTTTGGCGCCCGTCCTCCGGTTGTGTGCAGGGGTCATCAATATGTCCGTATACGGGCAAAATGTGTCTGTGGCAAAGACTTGGCCTTCTCCGTGGTAAATTCTAGATTTTTTGTTTTACAGGGGACTGCCCATAAGTCCGAAGGTTCATTAGTCCGAAGGTTCATTAGTCCGAATTTAGTTAGGGTTACTGAGGTTAAGTTTAGGATTAGGGTTAGAGTTAGGCATAGTATTATTATTTTGATCATAAGACCTAATTATTGAACATCAATTCTCCATTTTTTATTTATTTATTACATTTTTTTCATTTTGTTTCTCAGAATATGTTGACACTGATTTATTTCGACACCAATGCACATTATGAATCCACTAGTACTAGTGGTTCTCAAACCTTTTATTTGCAAGGACCTCCTTAACTCTGAGAGTGTACAAATAGAACAAAATGAACCCATAACACTCTCAGAGTGTTACAGACCTGTTATGGACCTTCTTTTGTGTTTCTGTTAGGGATGGACAGCGGGAACCGGCCAATATCAAAAATCGGCAGGTATGATATCAAACCGGCCGAATCGGTGACCGGCAGGTCACTGACATAAATACCGGTTTTATGCCAATTGTGTCTATGGCACTGCACAGCATGATGCTCTGGTCCTGTGACTAAAGTAAACATTAGCAAGTAGCAGCCAATCTACTTAGTGGCAGCCTACAGAATACAGATGGTGCTGATTACCTTTGCAATGTAAGGATATATTCCATAATCCTGTGTGAATGTTGTCTCCAAAAAGAAGGGGAAAAAAGCATGCGTCACCTGCTTTCCTCCTGCCTAGTCCAGACGGTCATATTAGACTGGATATTGTCTGTGATTTTGGATATTGTACTATTGTGATTGATTTGGCATTAGTGTTCTTCTAGCTTATTGGTACTCAAATTGAAGTATGTCTTGTAGGCCTACTTGGCCTAAGAAAAGGGTATTGGAGCAACCCTATTTTCTAGTTCTTAGCTAAAGAAATCGGTATCGGAAAAATCGGTTTTGGCAGGTCAGACCTTCATAAAACCGGTGGATCGGTATCGGCCAAGAATTTTGCAATCGGTCCATCTCTAGTTTCTGTTGATATTATTGTCCACTCATCTTGTACGTCCACCACAAGCCAGCATAGTGATGATAACCCCTGGTTGTTTGCAGTCATCCGTAGCATGTGCTCACTTCCCCACTGGAGGTCAGCAAAGTCGTGTAAATGTGTGCAAATCTTTGAATATATGTATTTTCAAAGCAAACATTTGTAACTCAAATTTTGCTTCTGGGTGGTCCCTGGAACTAAATATTTTGAGATGGGGGTCCGTGGCCAAATACATATCATTTTGGTGGTCCTTCACATGAAAAGGTTTGAGAACCACTGACATAGTAGTCTCTCAAGAACAGACTAACTGAGCTCCAGTTAAATGAAAAGGACCTTTTCTTTGACTATGGCTAGCCAGATTGCTGACATAGAAACATAGGTTTTCAAAAAACCTTAGAAGGATTCTAAAGACACTTATAGAATCGGGTCAAAATTCTAATTTTCACGATTTTTCAAAAATAGCAGATCTACAAGCTCGCAGCACGGCACTCGGTGCCGTGCTGTGAGCTTGTATATCTGCTATTTTTCAATAGTTAAAGCATAAAATAATGATACACAATTATTGTCCACTCATCTTGTATGTCCACCACAAGCTAGCATAGTGATGACCCCTGGTTTGTTTGCAGTCATCCGTAGCATGTCCTCACTTCCCCACTGGAGGTCAGCAAAGCACCACGCCACAAGCACACATCATCTCACCATCCTCGGGAGATGAACGGGCGAGGTAGAGCTTTGCCTTGCACTGGACCCTATCTCAAAGCACTGGCATGTGTGCGACGCATGAGCGCCAAGCTCCAAGAAGAACATGTCTGCGTCGGTGGATGAACATGAATCATTATTTGCTTTTAGCCCTTTTATTTAGAGACACAGCGGTCCGGGGAAAATGTGTATTCTGTTACTCATCTTCTCCCACACCCCCCCAAAAAAGTAGATCACTGTTTAACAGGGATTATTTAGATTTGGGCTTTATCTTTTTGAGGTTTTATTGACTCTGGGGGGCGGCTACCCCGGTCCAAGACCCCTCTGGAGATTCACGGGTTTCTAGCGGGTTCTATTATCGCTCCGTCAGCGATCACTCAACAGAATATTTATTCCTCCCTCGTCGTCAGACCTCTATTGGCACCAACTGTGAGTCAGCCAGTCAGAAATAAGCAAAGGGGGGAGCGTTGCTGGTTCACAAAATGATTACTGTTTCAGTCGAATCGACAGCCTTGTATTTTGTTTATTAGAGAGCGAGAGCGAGTACATAATGTGCCTGTGTGTTTAATATATATACAGTCTCTAGACTGTTGTTGACCTTGATTATGTGAATGCAAATATCACGCCGATGATTGATGCTGCTATTGATGAGTCTAGAAGGTCCCCAGGTTTCTCTGGATCGGGGCCCACTTGAAAATGGCGAAAGCGCTTCGTGGCCCCCCTGTCTGATCAGGTGCATGGCATGCATTTTATTTGTATTTTTTTATCAGAGTGTATTTTAATGAGCAAACAATCAATTGTGTGCCGGCTTGGATCAATGCAATCAACCAACGGTTGTATACTTTAAAGTTCCTTTATGTCTGTATCGCAATGAAAACACATTTGTCAAGGTTTTAACGAAGATAATAATGACATTTCTTTACATTTTCTCTTTAAATGTAATATTATTAGTGTGGTTGCTATGAGGCTGTTAAGTCTGACATCATTTTGTAGGCAGAGGAGAAATTTTGCCCCCATGCTTCACTTGACATCACAATATTTAATATAAAGAGTAACGCTGAATTGTTTGGCTTTGTTCCCAGTGGATTCCTTGTGACTCACGTCAGTGCAACCACACTTGCAATTTCCAAGAATTGACCTTTCTAGTATTGTTACTAGAGCAGAGCATGCAAGTACTGTAATCGGCTGCTTATGTATGTGCATGACTGTTTTTTGAAGACCGTAGCCCTGGGATTCTGGAAATGTATGTAGGTGACACCTACTGTATAGCTAGGGGTGGGCGATATGGTGATAATTATCGTTGAGACGATACAATGTCTCCACGATATGCATTTTCAGAGGTATCGTATATATCGTGATACAATTAGCCAGTAGCTATGCCCCTCCCAAAAAGCTTTTGTCCAATGCTAGCTTAGAATAACTTCCTGCTTGCCAAGGTTTGCCTTGGCAACAGCCTTGGCGATCTGATGATGTCAGCAGAGTTTGGTATGTACAGTAAAGGTACACTGCTGCGTTTTTTCAGCTGAATATCGGAGCAAATTTCGGATAACGTAGAATCGAACTCACGTTATAATGTCAATCACGTTTGCACACTGCCGCCTGTTTCGTATTTATTTTCTGACCACTGGGTCCCTTGCTCTCTCTATCTCTCTCTCCTTGCCCTGAAAAACGCATTTTCCAACGAAAAAATGCAGCAGTGTGCAACCAGTGTAAGGGCGCTCTCGATAATGTCTTCATTAACGGGGCGAAGACGTTAAGGACATGAGGCCAGCAGCGCACACCTTGTGGCGCGCTCTGCTTGCGCACAAGTAGGCCATTTGTGTGGCCTCCTTTGCCAACTATTTGGAGACCCGCTTGCAATGTCCTCACAGCCTACCATTGCCACCCCCCCCCCTCCCCTCCTCGAGCCAAATGTCGGGTATTGCTTGCCTGTGAGAAGTACGATCTACACAACTCGTGCGTTGGTGAAAACGTGCAGCGCTGGGCGTTGCATGATGACTATGAGGTCGGAGGTCACTGCGAGCCTCAGCATCAGCACCTTGGGTCAGCACATCCTGTGAACAGTGTTGGGGCCTCTGCAATCCATCATGTGGAAGCCTTCCTTCCGTCTGCTGCCATGTCTACCTGTGTCACAAGGGATTGGAACATCTCTCTATATACTATATATAGTATATATATCGTCGTTGTCGGGTGAAAACCTTGTATGTCCAAAACTGTTCGTTTTGCATTTATCATTTTAGAAATGATTTAAACTAGTGAAAACAGCCGATCTACAAGCACACAACGACGATATATATATCGTCGTTGTCGGGTGAAAACCTTGTATGTCCAAAACTGTTCGTTTTGCATTTATCATTTTAGAAATGATTTAAACTAGTGAAAACAGCCGATCTACAAGCACACAACGCCTCACACCGCGAGGCCTTGTGTGCTTGTAGATCTGCTGTTTTCACTACTTTTGTGCGACGGTCGTATGATGAAGCAGAGCTTTACTTTGCGAAAGAACATACAAATTTGAAACTTGGAGATACAAGGTTTCCACATGACAACGACGATATATATATATATATATATATATATTGTCGTTGTCTGGTGGAAACCTTGTATGTACAAAACCTTCCTTTTTTTGGGTTACTATTTTAAAAACGATTTAAAACGTGAAATTAGCCGATCTACAAGCACACGACGCCTAGCACCGCGAGGCGTTGTGTGCATGTAGAACGGTTATTTTCACTAGTTTCGCAAGACAGTTTTGTGCGATGAAGCAGGACTTTTATTTGACAAAACAAACATACAAATTTTAAACTTGGAGATACAAGGTTTCTGCCCGACAACGACGATAGGGCGTGCTACTGCAGATGAGAACTAATACACCTTTTGCTGAGTAGCTGCAGCTAGGCCTAGATTTGAGCTCTGGAAAGAAACCAAAAAAAAACAACTGGATGTACCGTGTTGTAAAGTGGCAATCTTCGCCGCGTTCCGCTGCACTCAAGTCGACCAGTAAATACTGTAATAGAAGGGAAAATGCCTCGATTACCACACTTTACCTCAAAGTGGTGCCCACAGTCGGAGAGCTCTCGCTGACTTTGACCATTTTCAACCCGTTGTGGGCTTGCATATATAGGCCTTTTCCACTATTTGTAGAATACATGTAGGACTAAAGTGGTTGACCACCATGGCCACTCGTTCCATTAGCATTAGGGCTGTTGTTCTAGGAGAGTGATTGTCACCTACTCGGTCCCGAATGTCAAGTTCTCCCGCCATTATCCGCAATTCACAGAATCCTCCGTCGCTGCAGAGTGCACACTGCCCGTGTGATGACAATGATGGGCCATCCAGATAATAAGGCTTCGCCTCCTGACACGTGCCTTGCCATCTGCCCCCTTTCAGAAAATGACCACAGGGAATTTGAGGGACTTCACTTATTTCCTTGCAGCCACTCAGCCGTTTTGTTTCTGCTTCCTCCTTAGTTTTGTAGACAAAAGGTGGCTCGCCTCTGCACCTCGGGTGGCACAAAACTCTTCTTTAACGAGACGAGAGCTTATTTTCTTGTGGGCTCGGTGTGTCTGATGGTGTTTACTGGCTGCCGCGGTGTCGGAGCACCGCGGTGTTGTGACGTCTCCAGACAACACTTGAAAGGAAGCGCGTTGGAAGTGTCTAAATGCAGCTATTGGAACGGAATCTCCTTAACTTCCCATCAGTGGAGCACTGGGGTGGAGGTGGGGAGCGGCAAGGTGACAAGGTGTCCCACTGAATACGGCGAAGAGGAGGAAAAGGCACAGAAGCGTCACTTTGTGTGGGTTGACATTTCCATACAGTACATGACAGAGCGGTGTCACGACGAAGGGCGAGATGGGGAAAGGGAAATTAGTCACAGCCTCCCACAGCAGCACATCCCTGCCACCGCCATTAGATGTCTCTTTGGTCACTTAAGAAGGCTCTCGTAATGTAGCACAAATTATGATCACGTTAATGTGGTAGTATGCACCGGCTGTTTAGTACGGCATATGCATGCAAAAAACAGACATCAAGGGATTGCCGGAGACTCTCAACATGCACGAAATTGTCATGAAATTTGAAGATTTTTTTTTTGTTCCGATCTCTGCAATATATATTATACCACCGTAACTTTTTATCCGCACGCGCACAGGTGTTGAACTCCATCAGCGGATCACTAAGTAAGGTGTCCATTAGCGCAGCGTTAGTATATGAAAGATGGGTCTTGGCGCAGACGGCAGCCCCTTTTGATGATTCATAAACCATTTAGGCCTAGAATTATTGAATGCTTTAACTATTGAAAAATAGCAGATATACAAGCTCGCAGCGCGGCACCGAGTGCCGCGCTGCGAGCTTGTAGATCTGCTATTTTTGAAAAAGTCGTGAAAATGTGTGCAAATCTTTGAATATTTGTATTTTTAAAGCGAACGTTTGTAAGTAATTCTTTGCTTCTGGGTGGTCCCTGGAACTAAATATTTTGAGATGGGAGTCCGTGGCCAAATACATATCACGTTGGGGGTCCCCTTCACATGAAAAGGTTTGAGAACCACTGACATAGTTGTCTGTCAAGAACAGACCAACAGAGCTCCAGTTGAGTGAAAAGGATCTTTTCGTTGACGATGGCTAGCCAAATTGTTGACATAGAAACATTGGTTTTTCAAAAAAACCTTAGAAGGATTCAAAAGACACTTATAGAATCGGGTCCAAATTCAAACGTTAGCGGTTTTTCCAAAATAGCAGATCTACAAGCTCGCAGCGCGGCACAGAGTGCCGCGCTTTGAGCTTGTATATCTGCTATTTTTTAAATAGTTAAAGCATAAAATAATAACACACCATAATGTGTACCCGTTCTGAATGGGTTTTAAAGGAGCACTCGTGTTGCCAGCAGGCATGGTGAGTGTGAGTGCGCCCCAATTACTCCGGCGCCAGTTCCGAACGAGCTCCATTCGTCTGTCACACCTCCGCAGCTAACCTCCCCCCTCCCCTCCTCCCCCGCCAACCTCCCACCCTCTCCCTCCCTCTCCCTCCCACCACAACACTCCCGACTCTGTCTCTTCTCTCGCTGACAACAGTTTCTACGGAGCCACTCCATGTGGCATGTCCCTACTGATTAGTTGCTCTGAAACGCACTGATGGGCAATTTTGCACTCGGGCCAGAAGAAAGATTAAAGTAACAGTTTGAGACCGGCGGCACTCATCTCAACAGCGTTTCTCAAGTGTTTTTTTTTTTTCTTTTTTTTTTCCTCTCCTTTTTGATTCATGGAAATAAAAGTTCACCAGCGTTCAGATTCTTGCGTTGTTATTCTTTTGATCTTATGATGGTTTTTCCCCTTATTCTGCTTTGTGTGAGATTAGTATTTGCATCGCTTCTGTTTTCTTTCTAATCTAGACAAATATTTCCACATTCATCCCCCTGCAATTTCACACCTAAATCCCTTTTCCCCCCGTGTTGTCTTTCCAGAATGAGAAAGGGCAGTGCCCGGCAGACGTGGTGCCCGACCCTCTGGACATGCCCTTGGAGATGGCAGACGCAGCCGCCGTGGCCAAGGAGCTGCGGACTCTCCTGAGAGAAGCCCTGCCCAGACCTTGCTCTCCTCTGCCTCTCACCGTGTCGCCTCACCCGCCCTCCGCTCTCTCGGATAAGGCCCGGGCACAGCTGGCCGCCATGGGAATCCGACTCGGCGACCGCGTGGTCATCGCTGGTCAGAAGGTGCGTTGGGCAAGACTCGGGGGGGATACTGGCCCCTACTACTGTGAAAGGTGCCACTATTCTGGCTTTTGTCAACGCCACAGACATACAAAGAGGGTTTCTGCTTTGTTGAAAAATATACTCTTTGCTTTCTACCATTTTCATTTGTGAATGATTATGATTAAAAAAAAGTATATGTTAGGGCTGTCACAATTATTACATAATAGTCTAATCGTGATTATTTGACATTATCGCAATTATTTTGTCAAAATCGTCATAATCATGAATGTTGAAAAATGTCTGAAATAGTGGAAATAGCAGATCTACAAGCTCACAACGCGTCGCATCGCGACAAGCTCACAACGCGTCGCATCGCGACGCGTTGTGAGCTTGTAGATCGGCTATTTCCACTATCAAAGTTATTTTTTAAGTAGTAAGTTGTCAAATATGTCAGTAATTTCTTTGTATATTTAGGTTATGTGTCATATCTACCATGTACAACTTCAAAGCCTAAAAGCCAAACAGAAATGTAATTATCAACGACAAAAACACAATTAAATCGTTAATCGCCAATTATTTGAGTGACAATTAATCGTCATGTAAAATGTCATATCGTGACAGCCCTTGTATATGTATTACATATATGTATTACATTGTATATGTACAGTATATGCTCTTTACATGCTCTTTGTATTTCATTTTAAATGAGGAACCCATTTTGGAAAAGAAGCGTAGAGAAATGCTCACCTTTTTGGTAGATTTTGTATGAATGTAGATGCGCACACAGTATTCAGACCAGAATATTCATTCATGTGATGTCACCCAGTTGGACATAAATAAAGCCATTAATGAATTGTTGTGCCACACTGGGAGTCGAATCGCAGAGCGTGGAATTCTACAGATTGGCTAATCAAAACCCTATTATCTCCCCTTCGCTCTCTCGTGCACTGCAGTCCCGCGCTTTGATCTCTATTTTCCTTTTAATTATTTCTCTCTTTGGCTGCTTTCTATAACTGTAGAGAGACGCATCAAAACATAGTTGAGATTCTGATGGAGGGGTTTGCCCCTGCCACGAATCAGCCGCACGCTAAATGAAAACGTATCGACCTTTATCTCGCTATTGTCCTGAGGCCACGGGCACAGCGGGATGATCAAACGTGCACACTGCATATTGTACTGAAAGGTATTGCCATTAGCCATTAATGCCAAATGTGTTTTCCCGATTCATTCAATATGTTGTGTGTGATCGGTGACAATTTTCTCTCCACTAAGGGTTGAAACTGCTATTTTGCGCTTAACCACGTTAACCTCTTACAGTATATCCATATTTTACCTTTTTGTCTTTTTTCCCGACCTAATCGTACTACAGTGTCCCTCAAAAACATCAAGAGTAGCAGATCTACAAGCTCAAAATGCGGCACGAAGCTACACGTTTTGAGCTTCTAGATCCGCTTCTTTTGCAATTTTGGAATTTGAATACAAAAAGTACATTTTGGACATTTTAGGTCTCCACCCGAGTCCAACAGAGACGATATAATAAAATACATTTTAATTAAATGAAAGAAAAAAGCAGATCTACAGGCTCAGATCGTCCATTCCCTCTATCTCCGTTATACAATAAAGCATATTGTTGTTGTCGGGTCCAAAACCGTTTAGTATTTATCATTTAACAAATGCTTCTAGATCTGCAAAAAACACGCAAATTTGAAACTTGGAGCTACGAGGTTTCTGCCCGACAGTGACATGTACATGGCTTGAGTGTTTAACCTTGGCCAATTGATTGAAGGTTTTGTCTCTGTGTCCTGCCACACAGGTGGGCACCCTGCGGTTCTGCGGCAGCACCGAGTTCTCCGTAGGCCTCTGGGCAGGAGTGGAGCTGGACCATCCGGAAGGGAAGAACGACGGATCGGTGGCCGGGGTGCAGTATTTCACCTGTCCAATCAAACATGGTGGGTTCACCACACAGCATCGCCCAGAAACCCTTAGCTTGGCTGCTCAAGAAAACACTTGAACCACCTACCACTGTTGAGTTCGCCGACTGAAACTATGACAGAAGAATGTTCTCACCATCGAAAAACTAAATGAAAACTAAAAGTGTGATTGAGAAATAAAAATTAGTTGAATAAAGTTATGCTTGGGTGTCATTTGGGTGTAAGAAAATAATGTAGATAGAACAGTTGTAAAAGACAACAATCAAACGAAAGACCATCAGTAATGGACAAGAGATACAATATAGAACCCACATAGGGTAGGTCAAGGGAAATGCATGAGAATGCAACAGTAAGCATGTCGGGTAGTGTCCATATACTGTACTGAACTGAGGCTGAACTGAATATTTCAAGCAATTAGTCTACTGAACAAGCAAGGGCTGTCTTAAGTCTTAAGGCTGTCAAGTTACCCTTGGGGAAGATTACCCATTACCCCTCCTGCTAAACCTTCCCATAATCTCCCATTCTCCCAAGTGAAGGGGGTTTGAGTGTTTGTCCATTTTAGTGTCTAGCTTCCTCACAATACACACCTTAAGGTAACATAGGACAATGACGGAGACGATGACACTTTATACAATAAATAATATACAAGTTACTAACAGTAAAGCTTCAACATGGTTCAGTAGAAGTCATAGCCTGACACTCAGCCTGAATTTTCATTTCGTTTCACCACATTATTCAGTCTGAAAGACCTCTCAATGCAGCCTTTTTCTGAGATGGGGACGTGGCCAAAGCGGGACTCTTTGGCAATTGGTTTATACTGGATTATCGCCTTCTACAGTGTCACCAGACCCTGAATGCGAGAGCTCCGTTCAGCTGAAGCTAGTGCGATTCAGGGGCTGGAGCCAGGCACAAAAATCCCCACAGAAAGTAATTTCTGTGGGGAACACACCATATGCATTCTTGGTTTCTCTCTAGAATTTGACAAATGGCAGTCAATGTGTGGTCATTTGGAGTTCATGTGATTTTAATCTAGGGTGACCATATTCTGAAAATCCAAAAAGAGGACACTCTACCCGGCATATATATATATATATATATATATATATATATATATATATATATATATATATATATATATATATATATATATATATAATTTTTCCCCCAATTTTTTTTTCTATTACGCTCAATTATGCCCTATACCACTAATAGCCTATTATGTATTCAATTTTGAGGGGGTTCCAATTGGACCCTTTACAAATCTAGAGATCCACTGATAAAGTATGCCTTTTGGCTCCAGTATGAACGTTCAGCTTTGTAACTAAATAAAAGAGAGGTAGCCCATTATTCAAACCGCCGTATCTTCTGCTTTACAAGGTTGTAGAAAAGATTCTGTCAATTTAGTTAGCAGAAGAGCTCTCACCTCGCACAGACTGTCTTGTAAGCTACTTTGCAGTGTTATGGGCTTGAAGCAGAACTTTTATAATTGTAAATGCCTAAATGGACACAGAAGACTACCAGCTTTGCTGACAGAACGCTCTGCTTCTCAATGTTGGTCACTCGCACTTTTTGTGCATTTCATCAGTGATTGAAAGCCGCGGTCGTCGCGAGCACCTTCGCCTCGCCGATACGCATCCGTAGAGCCGTCTCCCGTCATTTTTAGACCAGGATTGAGGGAATAGCAGGCAAGATTCCTTCACCAATGTAAACACAGTTGCTGAGGGAGTGAGCATTAATAGTGTTTGCAGTTCGTTTGGCTCTGCGCTGCGCGATCTGCTGCAGAGCTCTGCTCTGATCTGAAAGCGAGACAGGCTGAGGGAGGGAGGGATCGCAGGCAGAGAGTAGTATGAATAATACACGTTCCGGGGTTAGCGCCTCTCACAGTGTGTTTCCAAAAGAACCATTGAACGTGCATTGTAAATGTCCGTGCTTAAACTGTGATATGCGCGAAACCCCGGACATTTGAAGGAATTTATAAAACCCCCCCGGACCGGCCGGACAGCCCCCTAAAAGAGGACATGTCCGGGCAAAAGAGGACGTATGGTCACCCTATTTTAATCTCCGCTGGTTTTTCTCTGTCCTGAAATAGATTTTTCTCACAGGCTGTGTCTCCCTTACAGGAATCTTTGCTCCGCTCTCCAAGATAAGCAAACCATTGGAACGACGCAAAACGAAGACCTCCGCGCCCGCACGGCCCCCGCGTCGCATCGACCTGTCCCGCGTCACTTCCAAGATCAACACAGGTAACTCACGGCCGGCACCAATAGGTTGCCAAAAGCCCAGGGGCATTTATCTGTGAGATGATTCTAATCTGCCCTTGTCTGTCCAGTTTTAGCTTTGTGATCAAAACGTTCCTGCTGGGTCCAGTAGGAAAAAAAATATACCCTTTTCAGCCTGAAGGATCCTTTGGGAATAACGCATGACTCGAGGTTGGGTCTGCAGGTTTTTGGGACTTTTTGTACTTGAATGAGCGAAAGATAAATCAAACGTATTGCCTTTTCTTTTAAACTCGCCAGCAATAGAAGCCTTTAACCCATTTAGGCCTAGAATTATTGAATGCTTTAACCAGTGAAAAATAGCAGATATACAAGCTCACAGCGCGGCACCGAGTGCCGCGCTGCGAGCTTGTAGATCTGCTATTTTTGAAAAAGTCGTGAAAATGGGTGCAAATCTTTGAATATATGTATTTTCAAAGCGAACGTTTGTAACTCAAATTTTGCTTCTGGGTGGTCCCTGGAACTAGATATTTTGAGATGCGGGTCCGTGGCCAAATACATATCATTTTGGGGGTCCTTCACATGAAAAGGTTTGAGAACCACTGACATAGTAATCTCTCAAGAACAGACTAACTGAGCTCCAGTTAAGTGAAAAGGACCTTTTCTTTGACGATGGCTGGCCAGATTGCCGACATAGAAATATAGGTTTTTCAAAAAAATCTTAGAAGGATTCAAAAGACGCTCATAGAATCGAATCATAATTCTAATTCTCACAATTTTTCAAAAACTGAGCTTGTATATCTGCTATTTTTCAATAGTTAAAGCATAAAATAATGATAGTCTATAATATGTACCCGTTCTGAATGGGTTTTAAACACAGCCTGTCAGTCCAGAGGGGCAACAAAGTGAGTGCGGTCGGCGAGCGTGGGCATGCAAACGTGTCAACCAGGTGGAAGCCATTTTCCTTGTGTCACCGTCTATCTCATTACACAGTGTCCTCCAGGACCAGCTTCCGGCGACCCACTGCACATTAATGTGTTATTGCAGACCACATATCACTGGAAGTGCCAAAAAGAAACCTGTAATCCGACAACACATTCAGACGGTAACAGCATTAGACTGATGAAATGGCCAGACTCCTCCCAATATGTCCCAATAGCAAGACAAATAACTGTTGACGTTGACTTGACTTCAGGGGCTTTTGAGACATGAGGTGCCAAGGCTAACAATACTGGGAATCTCTACACAGCAAAGTCCTCGGTGTTAAAGGACAATTACCGGGCAACAACAACATTTAGCCCTATTTTCCAGTTTATTTCCTATTATTATTTTGTGTAAAAGATTCCTATCCTAATGCAGTAACTTCCCCTCGGCCAACCAGCTTGGTACGGGAGCATATGCTCCTCCAGCTGTTAGGCTATCTACGCCCCCCACAAAACCACTATTTGTTTCCACAGACGGCGTCAGATGGTTAATCAAGCACACACCGTTGTGTCGTTAACCTCCCGTCGTCGCCCAGCGAGCTCTCGGAAACAAAGTCCCGCAAAGACGGTCAAGATTTTAATCGCTATGACCGGGGCTGGTATTCATCTTTTACACGAAACATAATAGGAAAATATAGGGCTAAATCGTGTTCTATTGCCCAGAAATGTCCTTTTAATCAATTTAATGTAACTGGAATGGGTCCATTGCGGGTACATTTTTACAATCTCAGGAGCAAAATTTACATTGCAGATTTTACTGCATATACTGTGCCCCTGCTCCTCTGCATTCACATGATATCACATGAAATTTGGTGATGTGTTAGTGGCTCCATTGTCCACTAACAAATGTAATGTTGCAATTTCCTCACAACAGGCAGAGGCAAAATATCCTCTCGTATCAGCTTTTATTATGTTACGACATAATAAAACGATTTATTTTGCTTACATGTGTAAACTAGAAAACCTGGCCGATTTTTAAAGGGACCGAATTGTCGTTCACATGCCAGCTGTGACCAATACAGTACCTTTGGTTGGCTGTAAAACCTGGAGAGAGAGCACATAATGCCAAACATTGCTATAGCTTTGTGTCGTGCTGCTTTTATGGTTATTGTGGTGGAGACAGAGTCATTCTATTTACCCCGGAATGGATTTCCATTCTGTGACAGCTCTTATAAAAGCTTGGTGTGGGCTCCCTGAGTCACGACGCCAGCTGATGGTGTCATTTGTGCCTGAAAGAGGCGCTTTCTTTTTTTCTTTTTTTAACTCATTTAGAACGGGTACACATTATAGTGTATTATAATCTTATGCTTTAACTATTGAAAAACAGCAGATATACAAGCTCACAGCGCAGCACCGAGTGCCGGGCTGCGAGCTTGTAGATCTGCTATTTTTGAAGAATCGTGAAAATTAGAATTTTGACCCGATTCTATAAGTGTCTTTTGAATCCTTCTAAGATTCTTTTGAAAAACCTATGTTTCTATGTCAGCAATCTGACCAGCTGTCGTCAGAGAAAAGGTCCTTTTCACTTAACTGGAGCTCAGTTAGTCTGTTCTTGAGAGACTACTATGTCAGTGGTTCTCAAACCTTTTCATGTGAAGGACCCCCAAACTGATATTTATTTGGCCACGGACCCCCATCTCAAAATATCTAGTTCCAGGGACCACCCAGAAGCAAAATATTAGTTAACAAACGTTTGCTTTAAAAATACATATATTCAAAGATTTGCACAAATATTCACGACTTTTTTCAAAAATAGCAGATCTACAAGCTCGCAGTGAGCTTGTATATCTGCTATTTTTTAATAGTTAAAGCATCCACTAATTGTAGGCCTAAATGGGTTTAAATAAAATGTCATAACCAGTCTGAGGCGCATTGCTGCACGACTTCAGCAGTGTCGGGATTTATAGCATCTTGACCTCGTATAATTTCTTGGTGAAATATCTTCTCGCGGCCGTGCCAAAGCACCGTGCATGATGTTTACCGCTGACAAGGCCCTTGGTTTCACAGTTCATTGGATGTTTCATTTCCCTCCCCAACTTCTTGACTGATGTCACCTCATTAGAGAGAGTTCCCACCGCTCGGCACAATACTTTCCGGGGCCCTCCTTATACTTGATAGGTGTATTGTAGGTATTGGCGCCCCCTAGGGCTTATAACTTTATTGTGGTGGTGTGTTATTCAGTGCTTTTGAAGGCCAATTGATCTGGACGTGACTGGAATGGCCCAACTCACAGTGGCCTATGGAATTCTGTGATTGATAGTCCAATTAAGCAAGGGTTTAATAACCAGGGCATGGACAGCTAGGCAGCCATTCATCACTAGGTGTGCGTGTGGTGTGCACGCGCGCGCGCGTGTGTGTGTGGGGCAAGGCCACGAGGGCGTACGTGTCAGCAACTCCATACTATAACCTAGGCATCAAACCAATTTATGACCATGCACTTTTCTGTTCTTTTTTGTCAAGCATTTACTGCTCCAGTCCCAACCAACGGTTCCCTGGCCCACCTACGCTTACACAGCGTCCAATCAGACTGCAGATGGTGCATCGCCCCCAAATGCATCCGAGGATCGGCCCCCGGGTGTGGGGGGAGGCGGGGGGGTTGTTGTGTTGTCGAAACAGCTTTCTTCTCTGTTCTCTCCTTAACCAAGAGAGACGGGCATAGCGCCAGGGTGCCCCCCCACCCATTCGAGCGTGTCAGCTCAGAGATCAGGCCTCAAAACAGCGGTAAAAAAACCCCCCAAAACAAACATAGTCTGTGCTCACAAAGTGACAGAGAAAAGCCTTGGTCTTTACTTGGGCCTCCTGTCACTTCAGGTGAGCGTCAGCGTGTGGAACGGAAAGGTGGAGCTCCCGGCGAGCAGAAAGGTCACGCAGCAAGACATGTTTGGAATGCTGCTTCTCTGACTCCCCCCTTTTCATCCACAACACCAGTGTTGATTTTGAGAGCAGATTTTGATGTTGTTTTAGTCATAGTCTTTTTGAATAAAATGTAATTTAGTTTTGTCACGTCTTTGTCGTCCGAAATGTTTTTTTGTTTTAATCTAGCAATCTTTTTGTCTAAAAAATATATATATTGGCGGGCCTTGATGGTGATTTTACACTTGGTTGCATGCTGAAAATAGCCGATCTACAAGCTCATAACGCATCGCGCTGCGATGCGTTGAGCTTGTAGATTGGCTGTTTTTCAGAGCGCGACACCTGAGCACGACCAAACACACAATAACTTATATCTTAGTTCAACTTGATCTCAGCTCCACCAGTCCCTCCCTTACATTTTATTCTAGCTTTCATTTGTGACAAAATTGGTGTTTTAGTCATCATTGCTTAGTTTTTGTTTCGTTTTTATTTAGTTTTCGTCAGTGAAAAAAGGAAGTCGACAAACATTTTTCGCCTTAGTTTTAGTCAACAAAATCAACACTGGTGTAAAAACAGGCGACCTACAAGCTCACAACGTGCCACATCCGTGCCACGCTGTGAGCTTGTAGGTCGGCTGTTTTCGCAGGGCGACACCGTCGTGCCACGGAGCATAAATTAGGCTTGAGGAGTGTTTTTTTCCCCCCCTCGTCTTCTAAATGGGAACTGAAGTGGCAAGCCATAATTGCCCAGATTTATTCACATTTTTAATATTTTTTTGAATTAGTCAGCTCTTTCCAGTGCACAATATTTATTGCCTGGAGTTAAAAGGCATCTTAATGAGTCAAGAGCAATTTATCTGCTCAATTATGTGCAAGTTTAATCCCCATTAGAGGTCATTAGGGGTTTTTATTGTTGGATTCGACAGATGTGGTAGATCTTCCTCTGACACGTCTTGCTGAGTGAACATTTATCTTTCCTTAAATGCTTTTTTTGGGTTTCACAGAAAAATGTTACTGTAATAATGGCCTTCTGCACATCGGAGTCAAAACATCTTCTAGATGGGCGTTAGGATGGAGCAAGCTTGTAGATTTATTTTTCATTTTATAAATGTATTTTCCTTTTTGTTTTTTACTCGAGTCGTGACTCGTAAAAATTGGTCCGTGGCCCACAAATGGGTCCTGACCCACTGTTTGGGAAACTTGGGAAGCTTTAGTGAACCATTGTCATATGTTGGCATGACCAATACACGTTTCCTGTTGATTTTGTCTGTTTTATTGTGTTTATACTAACAGGGTGTGAGTTTGACTTGTTTCAGCACGACTGTTAGAGGGGCCTTTTGTCTTCCTCTGCCGGACATTGTTGTTGTTCTTTTTGTCATCATGTAATTCAGTACAACAAACTGCCTCGCCTCAATCACTGAAAATTGCTTTTCAGGTTCGCTTTGCCAAGTCTCGCAATTCCTCCCATCCTTTCCCCGTCTCCCCATTCTCTCCATTATCGTCTTTTGTTCTGCATCTCGTTCTGTACCTATCACTTTTATTCGCATTGTCAGCGTTGCTTTAATCCATTTTCTCCCATAATTTGTCGCTCATTTCTCATACATTTCTCTACCCCTCCCACCACCCACCAATGTTCTTATGCATATATTATGTGCGGTCCTCATTGTGATTGTGCTTTATTATTTAAATGGCTACTTCTACATGCAAATCAATGCTCCTATTTTAGCTGTGTTCAGAATGCACTGCGGTAAACACAATTTGTATACAGACTTTTTGGGTGAGCTCAATGTCCTTGGGTTAGGCTACACCTGTAGAATAGAGAGAGTGCGCGTGACGTCATCATCATACCGGAAGTTATGCGGAAAAGCCTACTGAGTGGCAAACAACTACTTTCTGGCCTTGACTGCCCATGCATCCAAACAGAAAAGTCTGATTGCATCTGATTGCATTAAACAACATTAAACAACGTTAAAAAAATAGTTAATCAGTGATCAAGGACTCTCCAAAATCAGAAACCCCATTGTTTGTGCTCTATTGAACATTTAGTTACATCAGGGGTCTTCAACAGAGGGTCCGGGACCCCTAGGGGTCCTCAGAGTTACTACAGGGGGGCTGCCAAATCTTTGTGTGATAGGATAATTCTTTAAATTTAACAACTTGAACCCTTGCATCCCTATACTCTGAGGAGAACTCTCAACGCCTCACAGCGCGAGGCGTTGAGAGCTTGTAGATCAGCTATTTTTGGCAAATAGGTTTGGTGTAGAGGTAAAAAAGAGCAGACCAAGTACAGAGTGAAAGCTTAAGTTTACTAAGTATCGACGATTTAAGATATTAAGTGGTTAAGTGTCAAACAAGTCCATGAATCTATCTATGCAATCGATGAGAATCTCCATCACACATTTATACAACATGTAGATGGCCTTGTTTCCCTCTCAGCTAAGGGGTCCTTGGCCTGAAAACGTTGAAGACCCCTGACTTACATCTCTTATTTCAGCCTTCTTTTCCGGTTATAAAAAAATATGATCTCCTATTAACTATGCATCATCTCCCGGTCTGAACTCCAGACTTGACACGGAGTGATCCCATCAAGACGAGAGGGGCATTGATCTCTGCATGCAAAGTAGTCACCGTGTCTTCTTTTCTTCTTCCCTCTTTGTCTGCCGGGGGGGAAAGGTTTGCCTCCACCTGTCACAAAAACACCAGACAAACAAAAAAGGCCGCCTGGTGCCGATCAGGGTGCAGCGGGAGAGGCTCCAGAGATAAAAACAGGTACTGCGATCGGTCACAGCCGACTGGGCTGTAAGGGAACTGCCAGGATGACTCAGCGATTCCTTTTTCTTAGCTACTTTCAAGCAGTGGCGTCAGTTCAGCAAAAGCTAGGGTATGGCAAAGATGGGAGTCCCCATGGATAAGAGGCATTACATTTTGGATAACACGGTTATATTGTGAAAATAGCCGATCTACATGCTCACAACGTTGTGAGCATGTAGATCGGCTATTTTCACAATGTTTGAAAAAACGCATTTTGGCTGTTTTTTACACAGGTTTCTACGGTTTCTTGGGCTGGATATGGCAGCCTGGAACAGTTTTTCAAGTGCAGCTAAACGTGGCATGTTAGTAAACGGGCCACAATTAACAATAATGCATTGTACCTGTGCAGCTGAACTGCGTAACCTGGGAATATACCATTTTGTCAAGATGCGGAGAAGACCATTTTGTTACATTTTGCATTTGTAGTTATTTTACTGTAATTTAACAACATAATAACCAGCGCAGGTAGACAAAGAGACATTCATGGATTTATATTTAAAAGTAAAATTTATTTTCCCCCCTGGACCCAGGGTATGTCAGCTGCATACCCCTGCCATACCCAATTGACGCCCCTGCTTTCAAGCCAAGAATGACTGTACTAAGTTGATTGCCGTCATTTGCGGGTGCGTCACGCTCCGTAGTCTACGCTATTATTCTTGCGTACCTTAATACTTGAACCCGCCATCGATTCGTCCGCCCCTGGGCAGTAGGGAACAGCATCCTAAAAAATAAAAAAGGTCACTTCTCAAAGGGAATTCATGACTAGTGCACGTCGATGCGATCCGTGACCTTTCCCTCAAGACAAAGACACCGCCCAAACGTTTACAACGTGACATAAAAACCATGCGGGGGTGAAGCGTTTATAGAAGCAAACGTGATGCTTTGTGTGTTCTTTGCTTCTTCGCTTGACGTTGTATAATGCTGGTCATGGCAGAAGTCTGACATTCTGCAATAATTTCAGTGTGATGATGTAGTAGACTGGAGTAAGCACATGCCCAGGGCTCAAAATTAACGTTCTTCCCCAGTGTCCCGCAACCGTCCCAAATTCTACTTTTAACTATCCCAGACATAACAACCATTGCCCCAAATTTAAATAATTTATTTTGTTTGTTTTTCATTCTACATAATAAAATTATGTAGTTTCATAACTTTTGTTTCAGTAACTCTCATCACTTCACCGACTCACATGGAAGTTCTGCCTGTTGTTCCCTGCACTTATATCAGAAGAATGCAACATTTAAATCCTCCTCGAAGGTGTTTGGCCACATCGGTATTCATTATTCTTTACTTATAATGAGTTACCGTTATCTGTCTATTTCTGTTTGATCAATTAAGGCGTGACTGCAAAATTGAGAACCGGTTTCTGATTGGCAATGGAAATGTACATGTACACACACTTGAAACTTAGAGTAAACCAGGGGTCTTCAACAGGGTGTCCGGGACCCCTAGAGGGTCCTCAGAGTTACTACAGGGGGTCCTCCAAATCTTTTTGGTAGGATCATTCTCAACAACTTGAACCCTCGCATCCCTATTCTGAGGAAAACAAAAATAGCAGATCTGCAAGCTCTCAACGCCTGCTTCATCTCTCTCTCGGCAAAGGGGTCCTTGGCCTGAAAACGTTGAAGACCCCTGCAGTAAACACTTAATTTTATTTTACACTGTATGACAACTTCGTAGTTTAACATTCGGTTAAAGTTTTCATAGTTCAAATGTACCGTACATTTTTCTCATCATTACTTGTTGCACACCCTAATCCACCCGTCTCTGTCTCTCACACCAAGGTAGGTCACCACCTATGTAATCCAAAATGTGAAGCCGTTTTGTAAGGTCAGTGTCATTATTGGCGCTATAAATTAATCATTGATCATCCTTCTGACATTTGATATTGATGACTTGACATATCACTGCGTCGGTTTACATGAGATGAATTAATGGTATACTAGCCCTTACCCGTTCAAAGATATGAGCTCCGAAATGATGTGCAGTGTGTAGGTTATGGGATGTGCACTGTGCACGAAGTATATGAGGGATGAAAAGTAACTTTAACTGGTGCTTGCATGATGTAGGAGCATCAATGTAAGAAACCCGTTTCGTTTAATGGCTACAGAGATACTGTTTCCCCCCCCCCCCCCCCCAGCCCGCCCGCCCACCCGCCTGCACACACACCCGCCTGCCTGCACACACACACACACACACACACACACACACACACACAGAGAGAGCTGGTTAAACATGTTGCCTCATGCTAGATGCAGAATAGATGTGCCTCATGCTAGATGCAGAATAGATAGTAGATACACCATAAAAATGCTAATATACAGTATATGATTTGTGAAAGTGACAAACGGGCTTCACAGTTATGTTAGGTGTGTTCATATGCTAATGGTGATGCGATTTCAGATCAATTGCTCCAGCCACTGAGGAGAAACGCTGTTTCAGACAGACAGACACTCACTCACTCACTCAGACAGACATTCGCAAAATTATAGTATAGATGGGAGCTATTAATATTCACAGCGGCGTGTAATTATGAGCAATCGTAATGACTGTGGGGTGGAGCGGGCCACAGTTATCGAGATACAAACGGATGTTTAAGGTTGTGTATAATATCTCTTTGTGGTGAGGTGAACCATGCAGTCATCATCATGGCTTGTGTAGATGTGGCCTGTACCACAATGATTAGGATTTATAAACTAGAATCAGGCGAATATGGGCCTTTATAAATCTTACAAACAGTATAATGCGTATATACGCATATATACGATACGCACATATAAGCACTCGTATGGCATACAGGAGGGCAGAGCTTGTATCAGTGCCACCTAATATTGTTTTCAAATTTGAAGATCTAACAATTAAAGTTATATATTGTTGCTGTTTGGCAGAAACATCTTATCTCCAGTCCATATTTTAACATTTTCAAATTTTACCTCATGCATGGACTAAAGCTGCATTGCTTTTATTTGTACGTTTTTTATTCACGTACATATTGACACAATGCGTACATCAGCTCATGTGCGTGATCATTGGATCGTTGTCTCAATAACAAGCAGGTGGTCAGACTAGTCACAAGTCAAGACGACCTGCCTTATCTTACCCATCAAAAATGGCTAAAGTCAGTAAAGTGGCTAAAAAAGTCATTGCCGAATGCCAAATTCAAAAATATTTGGACTGCTAAGTATTTATTTTCTGAAGTCGGAGGTAAAGCCGTGTGTTTAGTTTGCAGAGAGCACATCTTGCGGGGAGCACTGCCTTTTGGCCCGCCCCTCCACAATATCTTCTGTTCATGTGGCCCCATGGAAAAAATAATTGCCCACCCCTGTACTACAGCATCACACAAAAGCATCAAAAGTAGATCTGCAAGCTCAAAACGCTACCGTTTTTTAATTTGAACAAGGTTTCCACCCGACAGAGACAATATATTTCTTACTGCATAAACGTAATCTTTCAATTTGTAATACGTATCGTTGTGTCCCAAGGCGCTATTGTCATTGTCCCCGTGACAACAGGACGGTAATTCCGAGCGCTGCACATGGCACAAAACATGTGTCTTAGAAGTGACAAGGAAGTTGAATCAATAGAATCTGAAAACTCAGAGTTGCAGCACTGTAGGTTTTGGGTAAAAAAATGAAGGAAGTTATACAACTACTGCATTTGTAAGTACTCTTCATCTTGCAGCTCTGAATGTCAAAGCCAACTATTCTTGTGCAGGTAAGCACAACCCACGTGAAACCAGAATCAATCCATGAAATGAGGGATTGATTAGTTCAGATGGAGTTGACAGAATCAGCAACTTTGCCTGTCTCTCCTGTTCATCTCCATGCTCACTTAAAGCCCCCCATTAGCGAATGGCAACGATTTAGTGGAGGTTTTGGCACAGATAAGGTATCTCTCCCCTCGTAATCAAAGCCCCAATTTGTTTGTAGCTGAATCTTCCTTTGGTTTAAAGCACTTTTGGACGGATTTAATCAATTAGCCTCTTTGAGTTAGGCACTTAATGAACTTGTGGCCTGTGAAGGTCTGTGAATGTTAAAAGCTTAATGAGGTCCTGCCTGAAAATGGGTTCTTGAGAGTGAACTTGGGCAGCCCCCCTCCTGTAACTCATTCCCCGAAGTTGGGAATTAGAAAGTCGGTCCCTGTGTTAGACTTTGGTAATAGAACTAGCCGAGAGAGAGAGGGCACCCTCTCGCATGTCACAGCCTCAGATTGATGTGATGGGGCTCCTGGGGAAAGTCGTTTGAAAACCTCCGCAGAGAGCAGAGGCAAAAAGGGGGGCAGTGGCTACATTAGCATTCTGAATGAGAAGGGAGAGTGGGGGAGAAAAAAAGAAATTGTGCAGAGATTCATTATCATTACTAGGCAATGGCATGATTTTCAGGTTAAAGCACGTACGGAACGGAAGGATGGTGGGTTCAGTATTAAGAAGAGAGGCACACAGTTTGTGTCGTGATTTTTCTTTTTTCTCTTTTTCTTAGGATTAATTTGTCATCTCGTAGTGAATTGGTACACATCTAGGATTCCAGCAGAGCCAAAATACCCCTGTTTTCTGCTACCCTTTATTGATGTATGGTGTAATAGCCGGTGGATCTCTTACTCACAAACTTTATTCATTAATTTCCATATACATGGCTCTACAAATTCATTTTACTTTGCTTTTTTTTTGGTAGCACCTCCCATTGATCATTTTCAATTTAACTTAATTATTATAAATAATCTTGTGTTTGGTGTTGACTTTTTTCCTCTCGTCCTCGGGACATCCATCTACGCCAGTGTTTCTCAAAGTGGATTCTAGGGACTTTGTGGGTTCCTTTATGGGGGTCTAAATTGACCCATACAAGTCTGTAACTCTGACAGCTTACAAGAGTTGTATACTGTCAGAGTGAATTTTGACATTTTTAATTTTTTTCTTGTTCTTGCTCATTTCCTATTGGGCCCCCTCGAGAAAGGGACGGTACTTTTTGGAGGCTATATTCTATTGAGACTATATGAGGTAGAACCATGAGGTAAAGTGGTGCTAAAATTGGAACGATACAGAGAAGATTAGCATGGTGCCATGCTAAAATTGGAATGATACAGAGAAGATTAGCATGGTACCATGGTATCTTCTCTGTATCGTTCCAATCTTAGCCCAAAGACAGCGCCCCATTGCCAACAAAGGGCTTTTTGGTATTGCATCTGAAATGGCTTGGAATTAGAGACAGACAGAAAATGAAATTTCAATATCTGAGTGGTTGTTTAGGCTAAAACCTGTATACAACTCTATTATGGACCAATATTTATATAAAATATATATTTTTAAAAGCATGGTGTGGCCCCTTTAAGGGGAGACCTTGAAATGTGAAAGTTTGAGAAACACTGATCGACACGCTCATTTGGCTCTCCTCTTGGGTTGCAGGTGTTCTCTGTCGCTCCCTCTCCTCCTCCTCTTCCTCTCTGGACTCCCGCCACGGCCCGGCGCCACCACGGCCCCGCCCCGCGCCCAGGCAGCGGCCTCCCGCTCGCCAGCGGAGGGAGCGCGTCTCCTCCTCCAGCCCCAGGAACACGCCACCGCCTCCCGCCCACCTCCGCGCCTCACCCGCTACCAAGCTGCTTTCTAGCACAGGTGCGTTTTCACCCTACGGCCCCCCCCCCCCCCCCCCCCCCCCCCCGGGGGCAAAGCTCCTCACTGTGTTGAGATTCCAGAATCGGTTTATTGGCTGAATGCTCATACAGCCAAAAGAACGATTATCATTATTCTGGAGCTATTTTGCGAAAAAGATTTGGTGTAGAGTGGAGATTTTGATTACATTTTTTTAAAGGGTAGTTAAGGAATATTGACCAGTGGCTCGCTTACATTACATTACATTACACTAATTAATAATGAAATAGGAAGTATTTCCTTTTTTTTTATGATTGCATAGAAGCTGCAATCTGGAAATGTTATTTTAACCAATCTGTGTGGTAGAGTATTTTAAACATGTTATAATATAATTAACCACATTTGCAGTGTTTGTTTCAAACATTTTTATTGTTAAGCACAGGATAAGGCATACACTTTCAAATCAGACATTAAAATAGTGCTTCCTATATGCAGCGCTTGGAGGTGGTCTCCCTACTCTTCCATTGAGAAATGTAGACCAAGGTAGGAGTTGGGACACCTACTGGTTGACAAATAGTACTGCTTCAAGCTCACTAGTAAAAGACAAACGTATAGGGTTTTAAGCGGTTAAACTGCAAGGTGGTCATTGTTTCTCTTTGCCACAGGCGGCCCCCGGAGCCGGACCCCTTCGGCAGGCAGCTCGGTGTGTGAGAGCCCCGAGGTGCGGCTTGGGGAACGCGTGCTGGTGGTGGGCCAGAGAACCGGCGTGGTCCAGTTCTACGGCAAGACCAACTTCGCTCCAGGTTAGAAATGTCCCCAGCACACCTGACACCGGAACCACAGCCATGCCATTAATACGTTCTTTACAGTGATATCTGTGCTATTGATAACTTACTCCTCTTACAGTGATTTTTTATTTTTTATTAACCAGTAAGACACCCTAAGGGCGAAAAGCAGGACGGAATTTGCACATGGCGAAATTCATTCGCAAGTGTGATTCGAGTTGCGGTTGGTTGTTTAAGTTGGACAAAACATGGACAAAATATTTTCCCAATTATGGATATTACTGAACGTCTGACATCATAGAGGTCTTATGTCTATATATGTTTATGTCTCCATATATGGGCATAAAACGTATGTTAATTTGTAAAGCCAAGCAGGGCCTTGGCAAGTTAGGCCCTGGGTTTGATGCCTGGGGATCACCATATATGGGCACAAGCAGGTACCCTAACAGGGCATCATCTGGGAATGCCCATATTGTATATGGACATTGTATTTATTTGATCCTTTATTAATATATATCCATATACATATTATGGACTTAATATTAACATTTTCGGGGAAGGTAAGGTGTTAATCCAGAGTAAAGCAGGCTCTTGGGCCAGTTAGGGCCTGGGATTGATGACATCGGAAATCTCCATATATGGCCATAAAAGGGGTTTTGTGTCTGGGAATGACCATATATAGACTTTTTATTTTATTTGATCCTGTATTAATAATAAATATGTATCCATATACATACAGTATATTTTATGCCCATACATGGAGATCCCTATATGAACCAGCCACGCATATATGGGCCATGCCTTTGCCATCTGGCCAGTGATATATATCGATGACATCACAGGGATCTTCATATATGGGCATAAAAGGGATACCCATATATGGACTTTTACATAGGTGATATGGTGGTCAGCTCGCAACGGCAAAAGATCCAGTTTTAATCCATGATGGTGTTCCTGCACTAGCTGCAGTGCTGCGTGACAAGGAAGTGAAAGCAGGGGAGAGACGGCACGGAGGAACGTGTTGTCCCGTCCCCCAAAAAAGCATATCCGTGTCCGTTTCCGGTCCCAACCGGAAGCATTGTCTTTGGAGTACTTAGAAAAGGGCGATCCGATTTTGATTGTTTTATAAAAAATAAATTAAATGTTCTGGTTTCTCGGGCGTGGTGGCCTTGACCAACGGCTTTTTCTCAGGATTCTTGGGTTGGGGCAGTAGATGCGTATGTTCTATCTCTATACCATAATATCTATGCTATTTAGTAGTGCCTATGCCATTAATAAGATACATACAGCGCAGTAGCCTGCAGTGATATCTGGCCTGTGAGATATCCCTGTTTATTTGATAAACTGTATACCATTCACACACAGTTCTGTATATTATCTAATTATGTATGCTGTTGGTTGTCTGTACTGTATCTCCTACACCACTATGAATTGAATCAACAGGACAAGACCAAAATGCACAAACACATGTTATTAAAAACTAAATAAAAAAAAAACAACTCCTCTTATTTCAGGAGGATTGATTTGAGGTTTTCAAACACGTATAAAACATTACGAAACATGCATTATGCATGCATTGGGTTTAATGAAATGTAGCGGGGAAAATCCTGACAATGAATGCAGAAGTCGGTACGATTAATTTTCTCTTACTGCCCCTTTTCGCTGATTAAGCGATTAGAGTAAACATTTTGGGTCCGAACGAACACAAGAAAAATCGCTTGAACGCCCCCCGGGGCAGTCATGCTGCATGAAATGAAACTCATCGACATGTAAGGATTAAAAGTCATTCATTCCATTTTAAGCAGATAATTAAATGGTGCTGAAAATGGTCATACCAGAGACGGATTGCTAGAAAACACTAGCAATCTGTCGTCTCGTCATTAACATTTTTCACCACTAAAGGCAGCAATGTGAGGCTGAAGTGGTCATGTCATGGATGGAGACTGCGAATCTTGAGTAAAAACATCACATATAAGATCTGGTCTCTCCTCTATACAGTGTGTGGCTTTGGTATTCCATGATGCAATCAGTTACTTTGCAAACTAAAATCATATTTAGGAATAACCTAATTTCTGTGTTTTCTATATTTTAATGCTACCCTTACAGCTCTGCACATAAAGGCACGTTCATTATCTGAAAAAGAGCTGGATTTCTCACCCCACTTCCATCCCTAAATCACATTTGACGAATATTAAAGGATTTATTAAATTCCTCCCTGTGGCCTTGCGTGGGCAACATTGCACGCTACAAATCACAAATCATTACGGTTGCCTTTTTTTTTACAGCACAACTCGTTTGAGAATGTGGGCAGCCAGAACAAGCCACACAATTGAGGGTATATCTATAAATGTAGTCCGTGGGTGTGATCAGGTATGAATCAACGCAAATGCCACCACTAAAGATTACTGTGTTTTTATAGTCCTTATTGACGGTCTAATTTAAACCAGTGCTTAAACGTCAGTCGCATCACTACCAGCCACTGTGCAGCGAACACCACTGCTCTTAAGATGAAGTGGTTCCTTTCCTCTTGTCATGGTTGTGTTCAAGGTGTGAATGCTGCACTGTAAAATGCCCCTTTTGCTTTTGTCAGTAACCGCCGCATTGTCTATATACTGTCTACTCTCAGAGGAATAAACCATACCTCAATGAAGAAGGAAGACTCTTACAAGTCACTTTGTTCTTCAGAGCGGAGTCTGGTGTCATTCTAAAGGGCAAGAAGAAGACTCAAAAAGGGAACAGTGGTGTTTTATTTAAAGATATGTGGTGGGGGCACACTCTAAAAGATACCAGCTGGCTCTTAGCTCTGTCTCGCAGCTTGTCTGCGCTACTTCAGGCCTGTCTGTCTGTCTGTCTGTCTGTCCAGGTTTCTGGCTGGGTATCGAGCTGGACAAGCCCAGCGGTAAGAACGACGGCTCGGTGGGAGGGGTGAGATACTTCAGCTGTCCGCCCAAGCACGGCGTCTTTGCTCCCCCGACGCGCGTTCAGAGGTGAGTGCTTGCTTCATTGATTGAATACTTTATTAATTATGTTTATTTCACAGTACAGGTGGCACAGTCAAAGGTTATGCTAAAAGCATAACACAAAAAGCTCCAGGGGGCTTGTGTACATTGTGGTCCATTGTACTCAATTCATCAGTAATACTGTACAAATACAGTGCAATACATAATGAAACTAAACTCAGTAGTGTGGGGCGGCAGTGTGGGGGTAGAGTGGCCGCTTGGCAACCGGAAGGTTCCCAGTTCGATCCCGGGCTCCCCCTGAGTTAATGTCGAAGTGTCCTTGAGCAAGACGCTGAACAACGAATTGCTCCCGATGAGCAGGTTTGTGTGTGTGTGTGTGTGTGTGTGTGTGTGTGTGTGTGTGTGTGTGTGTGTGTGTGTGTGTGTGTGTGTGTGTGTGTGTGTGTGTGTGTGTGTGTGTGTGTGTGTGTGTGTGTGTGTGTGTGTGTGTGTGATGCACAATCATTGTAAAGCACCTTGGATGAAGGCAATACATATAAATGCACCATTAACCATTTAGTGACGTATATACAGTATATACAAAGAAAGGTGGAGCGGGGTTCAGAGGATTCTACTACCAAGGCGTTAAACTAATGCTCACTTGTATTTTAAGGTCATCCATTCTTTTAGGTTAGTTTTGAGTTTGGCCAGGGAGAGAGAACCTTCATGTATTTTGGCAGGTCATTCCACATTTTGGTGGCAGCTACCAGAATGCATTTTCCGCCATGTTTGAGCCGAACTTCAGGGAAACAAGTTTAAAGGAGCGCATTACGGTGTTATGCCCATGGGCATCACTCCCTCTAGAGCAGGGGTTCCCAAACTTGTTTTGTCTCAGGGCACCCCATAAATATTTTTTTAATCCGAGGCACCCCTACATTATAATTTTCACTCCCAGCACCTTATATTTATATCATATCGTCTTTGTCGGGTGGAAACCTTGTATGTCCAAAACCGTTCGTTTTGTATTTATCATCTATAAAATGTACTAAACTAGTGAAAACAGCAGATCTACAAGCACTGCGAGGCGTTGTGTGCTTGTAGATCGGCTGTTTTCACTAGTTTTGTGGGACAGTCTTGTATGATGAAGCAGGGCTTTGCTTTACCAAAAGACGATCACATTTGAAACTTGGAGATACAAGGTTTCTGCCCGACAGTGACGATATTTTAGTGATTATGTTGCGATGAAAACTTTGAGATAAGAGCTATTTTGATTAGAACTGACTGAAAATAACTTTGTACTTCAGGTTTAAATGATACTAAATATTTTTTCAAGTGTCCAAATAAATTCCAAATATTATCAAATTATCTCGCGGCACTCCTGGACTGCCGTCACCCACTTTGAAAACCCCTGCTCTAGAGAAGTAGTTTAAACACTTGACGTCGACTGAGAAGCCCAGAATTACGAGTTTTGCTCGTTTTCTTTGCCAGTAGTTTGGCAGCTGCCGGCCGCCCCTCGAAGAACTGACCAAAACAATGGACAAACTGCCTCTCTTAATGTTTAAAGCATGTTTGAACTCAGGGTTGTTATTATTCATCAAGGTGCCCCATCTGGAGAACATGGCTGGAGGTGATGTTTGGGTTTGGCGTCATCATCAATACATGTGATGGCACTAATGAGCGTCTTTGACAGTGTCATTTGTGGACACGGTGACATATTTGATGTTGCACTCTGTGCTGCAAATAGTATGGTGATTAACGAGAGTCAGAGTTGTCAAACGTTAGGCCCAGAGGCCCCTTTCCTCCCCAGCATGCACTTCTGATTTACTATGGCACCCATTAATGAGCAAAACACTACCCCCCCCAACCCCATCCTGATAAAGACAACTATGCATTATGGCTGTCACAATTATTGCGACCGTCAGATCGCAGTTACTGTCAAAACCTCGACCAGCTGTCTGTCTGTCAGTCTGTCTGTCACACGTCACACGTCACACTTTTGCCCTGCTCATATCTCCGCAACCGTTGCCCCGATCCATGCCAAATTTTGCACACATACTCCTTGCCTGCCAAATCACAACCTCCACCCATCAATTCACACATGACCCTCTTCTAGCGCCACCTTCAGGCCCATTTTTTCAAACACATTTTTGGACACTGCTCCTACACATTTTGCCCTAAAATCACGCAAATCGGTACACAGTATGTCTACACTCATGTCATCAACATGGATCTGTCTCATATAGTGCCACCATCAGGCCCATTTTTTCAAACACATTTTTGGACACTGCTCCTACACATTTTGCCCTAAAATCACGCAAATCGGTACACAGTATGTCTACACTCATGTCATCAACATGGATCTGTCCCATATAGCGCCACCTTCAGGCCGATTTTTTAAAACACATTTTTGGACACTGCTCCTACAGATTTTGCCCTAAAATCACGCAAATCGGTACACAGTATGTCTACACTCATCTCATCAATATGGATCTGTCCCATATAGTGCCACCAACAGGCCAATTTCTTCAAACACATTTTTGGACACTGCTCCTACACATTTTGCCCTAAAATCACGCAAATCGGTACACAGTATGTCTACACTCATGTCATCAACATGGATCTGTCCCATATAGCGCCACCTTCAGGCCGATTTTTTAAAACACATTTTTGGACACTGCTCCTACAGATTTTGCCCTAAAATCACGCAAATCGGTACACAGTATGTCTACACTCATCTCATCAATATGGATCTGTCCCATATAGTGCCACCAACAGGCCAATTTCTTCAAACACATTTTTGGACACTACTCCTACACATTTTGCCTTGTCGCATTGCGCCGCGTTGTGAGCTTGTAGATCGGCTATTTCCACAATCAATGTTCTTTTTTAAATATAAAGTTGTCAAATATGTCAGTAATTTCTTTGTATATTTAGGTTATGCGTCATATCTGCCATGTGCAACTTAAAAGCCTAAAAGCCAAACAGAAATGTAATTGTCAACGACAAAAAGACAATTAAATCGTTAATCGTAATTATTTGAGTGACAATTAATCGTCATGTAAAATGTCATAATCGTGACAGCCCTACGCATGGTGGCTGTGAGTACAAATGCTGTGTTCACACTGCTAACAGGCTAACATTCATTTCTAATGGAAGCCAGCGACATGAAGATGCAAAGAGACGCCCGGCGTTTGTAGCTGCTACAGTACAAAACCACAAAGTTACGGTTCAAGTTGAGCTGGCTTCAATAGCTTTAAAAAAGAAAAACTTGTCTATTTGTCTAACCATTTCCACTCATCTTCTCTCCACACCGTTCGTGCTTGTAATGTGGGAAAAAACTAATTATTTCCGTCGGCCAGTTCCCTGTTCTTTTTAATCCCAGTCATTATTTTCCATTATATTTTTCTCGCTCGCCGGGCACACATGTTATGACGCCAACGAGCATGTTGATCCAACACTCTTTGTAGCTGGTAGTCTAAATGTAGCATAATAAAATGTTTTTAAATGTTTTTGGGGAAGAATTCCTTTCTGAAAATCCAATGTCCACAGTTTTTATGCTAGATGGTGCTTTTCGCTAACCTAGGAGTCACCATTTGACACCCAGTTTTGCCCTGAAGCAGGACATCATGTGATCGCATACAATCCAGCCTTGTCCACTCCCATTCTAATGATTTGATTTGATTTGATAATCTTTATTTTGAACTCTCAATTAAAAACAAAAAATAAAAACAAATAATAATGGTCACAATATATATAAAAACATGATACATAAACAAAACTAAAGTAAATAAAGTGCAATATATTTTTTTTCTCTCAAAAGTCCAAAAGAGTAGGAAGAAGTAAATACTTATTTGTTCCTACCCCCTTATTGTATAATAATCATAATTCATAAACAATACCGTATATCATCTATTCCTATGATATCTTTATACATTATTCATATATTTCCCATATATCTATATTATAATATCTATCTACAACTACATACATATATACCTGTATATACACATATACATACACATACATACATACATACATACATACATACATATACACATATGTATACATGCACACATACATACATATACACTCATACACAAATACAAATACAATCAACACCCACTTTACTAATGGAGTTGGAAAAATGCCTTTTTCTCAGCTTCTTTGATCTGTGTTGCTTTTTTGGCGAAAACAAGCTCCCAATAACCACGGAACAGATACCAAAAAAAAAAAGAATCCTCCGATTCCCAGAGACTTTACTATGTGTATTAAAACAATCTGTTCGTGGACCGTTGTGAAGAATAATATTCTATGATTTTTCAAGGTTATTGAAAGCGCTCTGAATCGCAGGCAAGTGCCTTCGAGCCACAAGCCGAGTGTGAGCGAACGCATAAAGGAATCAAAGTCACAGTCGTTAGCCTAAAAAAATATATATTTTCTGTGTTGAAAGGTGGTTCAATGAAAGTATTAATTTCAACCCCCGGGGATATAATACTTGCTACAACCTTTATTTGTTGTGCCGTCTTTTTTGCCGCTTTGCCCTCCCTCGATTAAGACCACACACTTGTCACGAGCATGTTTTGTCTTCTTAGTCACATTCCCTGGCTTATCTTTTCTCCTTTCTTCTTTCAATCCAAACCTTACCTCTTCCCTGAGATAAAAAGAAGCCGGACGGCACTCGGTATCCCTCACTCGTGTCCCCTCCTCTTGTTTTTCTAATTAACCCGGGGGGCACTCCGTGCGCTCAGCCAGGCATGTGTCTAATGGAGAATCTTTCCCATTCTCAGTACCCAGCCAGTCTTCTCTCTCTCTGCTTCGCTCTTCTCCTGCTGTCAGCAGCTATCAGGGCCCATTAAGAAAACAAACAGCAAGTCCTTGTGCTTTTTCTTCCCCTACCCCACACTCTTATTTTCTTTTTCTCGTTTCTCTCCCCCCACTTTGCACACCTTAGCAAACAAGATAAGGCCCAGCAGACACACACACACATACAGTATATACACACACATGCACTCGCACCTTTTTTCCCCTCATTTCTCTACATTGCCTGTCTGCCTCGTAATGGCTTTCAGGGCTCAGCCATTATCACAGGTACATAGCCGGCTTAAAGAAACATCACTAAGCCGGACAGGTACTCTGGTGTTGGCGGGCAAAAATGGAGGATTTTCCTCGCCTGCACTCATTGTCAGACAAGAGGACATCCTAAGCTGAAAGGTCACCTTTCCATGAACCTTACGCGAACCTGGCAAAGGATCTGAAAACAAACCGAGACCGATTTAAAGTTATCATCCGTATCCGTATCATCTCTCTTTCTTTTTTCTTTCTTTCTTATTTTTTTTTTTTGGATCATGGTACTCCTGGGGACTGCCCATAGGTCGAACTCCCGTTGGGTCGAACAGCGTCGGCAGGTTAGATAATAATCACCCGCGTCACGGTTACTGAGGTTAGGTTTAGGGTTAGGGTTAGAGTTAGGCATAGTTTTACTGAGGTTGGGAATAGGGTTTGGGTTAGAGTTTGGCGGTCGATCCAAAGGGTGTTCGACCTAATGACATGTTACCGACCGTACTCCTAGCCAAGGGAGCTAACTTCAGTGGACCTCAAATAAGAAGTGTTGCACAATACTGCCATGGTTATTATAAGATCTGTCAAACATATCATTTTCATTGTGTTTATTCACAGGGTCCACGGCTCTGTGGATTGCCTGTCAGAGCTCTCCTCATCTCGGCTCAATCGTTCCTTTAGTGGTAAGCTGTGTTTTTGTTTTTTCTTCATTGATAAATCTGAGATCTGTTAAATTGTGGTGAAACCAGTACACTGTGGGAAAAGCGGACGCAGGCCAGAAGAGACGAGGCTCCCGATAAACGGGAGGCTGACGGGCTAATATGGTCCGCTAATTGCCGCTAATCGCCACCCGGACGGGTGTTTTGTCTCGGCTCTGTCTGGCCTTCTCATGCTGGAAAAACGTGCTCCTCTTTCCACTTTTCCCACGTGTACTGTAACAATTATGTACAGATGTGCCGTTTCAACTCTTCAGTGTTTGCGGATGTTTTCCTGAATTTTTCCTGCAAATGCTTTTTTTCCATAGGTTTCTTTCCCTGTTTTGTCTTTACTTTTTTTTTTTCAAGAAACTCACAAATGGCAAGAAACCACTCCATTCCCATTGAAAAGCAGAATCCACTTTCATAGGTAGATTTAAACTTCAAAGTCAGATTAGGTCATAAAAAATAGCAAAAATTCCTGATCTACAGGCTGAATGTTCTGCAGATCACCCTGATAATCTACCGCCTTGCCAATGGCAGTACGTGTGACTTTTTGAAATGGCACGTCTGTATATACAGCATATCGTCGTTGTCGGGTGAAAACCTTGTATGTCCAAAACCGTTCGTTTTGCATTTATCATTTTAAAAATGATTTAAACTAGTGAAAACAGCCGATCTACAAGCACACAACGCCTCGCGGGCGCGAGGCGTTGTGTGCTTGTAGTTCTGTTCTGTAGTGCTGTTTTCACTACTTTTGTGCGACGGCCTTGTACGATGAAGCAGGGCTTTACTTTGCGAAAGAACGTACACATTTGAAACTTGGAGATACGAGGTTTCCGCCCGACAACGACGATATATGCTACTGGGGGTAATGTACTCTGTCAAAGACATATGATTGGCATGCAGGGACCATCCGACGCAGTTTCAGCACGTCGTCTGCGATCGCTGTCCCAAAGGAGACGAGCAGGAAGAGCCCCGTTGGCAGGTGCGTGTCTGTCTCTCTCTCTCTCTCTCTCCCCCCCCTCTTTCTCCCTTTCCCCTGCTACAATTCTCCACACAGTCCTCTTTTCTTCCCTCTCACACTGCCTTTCAGTGTCACCTTTAATAGGGGGAAAAAATCAATGGCGATAAGGACCAGTGGTATTAGTCAGCAAAAAGTCTTGCTTTAGTTCAACAAAGTGGATCTCAAAGTGGGGACCCTCAGGGTTCTTTGAGGGGGGGTTCCAAATGCACCCCTATGGGTCTTTAACTCTGAGTGCACAAATGGAGCCAAATGGCATTTTCCTTGAAATGAAAATAAAAAAGTTTGAGAACCACTGTTCTAAAAGAGAGACAGCGGACAAATCCAAGATCAATTCCACAACTTGCCTACACACTATCTCCCATTGCACAAAGTCTAGCCCCACCAGCAAAACTGTTATCCGGCCTAAACACACTCTTTTTAGAGCAACTAACTCATTGTCCGTTTTTTGACCACTGACAAATACTTTTTTCGTGCCAGCTAATTATTATTTATTTCGGTAGCTTCTGCCAGTGTTATCAGTGTTTTTTTTACCGTATTTTCAGAGGGCGATCGCGCTACGCGCGTGTCCGTGTGTGTACTCTCTGTCTGTGTGGACACGATCCTCAATGTGGTGAATAGAAAGACAGGCAAAAAAGTGTTGTAGCTCCGCCCAGTATGTTGTAGCTCCGCCCAGTATCTACTAAACAGCGCGTGTGAATGGACTATGGGCACTGTGTAAACCTAGAACCAGAGGAAAGCTTATGTTTTCTGCAGAAGTTGAACCGGATGGAGAAGTGCTTTTCATTTCCGGGTTATCTTTGCATGCATTGTCTCCTAGCAACCGAGGATCGCTCTTACAGTAGAGAACGGCAATATTAATACACTCATTTTAAAAAGACGGAGATCTTCGTTTTTGGCACGCAGCCGCGAATTTTGAAAAAAATGATCTAGGTTTTTGGCACAAAATGTGTTACATTTTATTGCTGTTGATGTTTCTTTCGCCTATGCTTTATTTGTATGGGGTCTATCAACCTGTTTCCGCAAGACTTTACTGTAGCTTTATCTGCGGGGACACTTCCGGTTAACAGCAGACATACAAGCTCGCGTCGCAGATGCAACCGTTGTGAGCTTGTAGATCACACTCGGCGGCGACGCCGGAAATGCCGCTCGCCTTCTGCGCAATGCACGATGGGATGTTGGAAAGTTGTGGATATAATATTCTTTGCCATTTCTGTTGGTTTTAGATGTGCTACACCAGGAGTCTTCAACAGGGGGTCCGGGACCCCTAGGGGGTCCTCAGAGTTACTACAGGGTGTCCTTCAAATCTTTGTGTGATAGAAACCTTTTTTCTCCTTTTTTATATTAACCACTTGAACCCTAACATCCATATTCGGAGAACTTTAGCCGAAAATAGCAGATCTACTAGCTCACAACGCTACAAGGTTTGATGTAGAGGGGAAAAAAGTGCACACTAAGTACAGAGTGAAAAGTCAAGTTTATTAAGTATTGACGGTTCAAGTGGTTACATATCGGATAACACAAATTGACATGAATCCAAAATACACTGATGATTGTGCTGTCAAACGATGAAACTATATAGAATCTAGGGGTCTCTGCTTCCTCTCTCTCTCTCTCAGCTAAGGGGTCCTTGGCCTGAAAACGTTGAAGACCCCTGTGCTACACAAATAAAGGTGCGTTAACATGACTTTAATCACGTGTTTCTCCCTCGACAGGAGTCGCTCCAGTGGCTCCACCCCCCACCGGCGTTGGAGCACGCGCAGCGCCGGCGCCGCCACCCCCCCGCCGCTGCCGCCGGGCCCGGACGGCCGGGCCCTCCGGCTCCACGTGGGCATGCAGGTCCTGCTGAACAGCGCCAACGAGATGGCGCTGCTCCGCTACCTGGGCACGGCCGACTTCGCCCCGGGCCTGTGGCTGGGCCTGGAGCTCCGCGGCGGCGGCAAGGGCAAGAACGACGGCTCTGTGGGCGGCCGCCGCTACTTCACCTGCCGCCCGGGACACGGCGTGCTGGTGCGGCCCAGCCGCGTCACCTACCGCGGCATCAATGGCGCCCGCCTGGTCAGCGAGAACGGCTGACGCGGAAGTACCTGGACTGGAGGAGAGGGTTTTGGGGTAGGGATGCACCGATATATCGGGCCACATATCGGTATCGGCCCGATAATTGCCGGTAGCGGTGAACTTCGGTATCTGCAAATAAAGTTGACATTCACTGATGGCAAGCCTACCAAGCTGCAGATTCGGAATGGTATCATTCTTTTTAACACGTAGGGCTGTCACGATATGACATTTTACAGGACGATTAATTGTCACTCAAATAATTGGCGATTAACGATTTAATTGTGTTTTTGTAGTTGATAATTGTCTCCACCAGCCGAAGGCTGAGGGAGAGTATGTTTTCCCCTCCGTCCGTCCGTCCGTCCGTCCGTGCGTCCGTGCGTGCGTCCGTCCGTCCGTGCGTCCGTGCGTCCTCGCAGTTTGTGAGCAGCTAATCTCAGTCACCGTTGGCCCGATCGCTGCCAAACTGAGCACACACACTCCCTGGATGCCAATCTAGAACCTCTGCCCCACATTTTTCAAATCAGCCTCATGGTGGCGCTATAACAGGCCGATTTGTGTGGCCTGGTTGTTACCAGCTAATCTCCGGCGCCGTTGGCCCGATCGCTGCCAAACTGAGCACACACACTCCCTGGATGCTAATTCAGAACCTCTGCCCCACATTTTTTAAATCAGCCTCATGGTGGCGCTATAACAGGCCGATTTGTGTGGCCTGGTGGAGACCTGTGCTCGGAAGAGCACTGCTTCTAGTTACATTTCTGTTTGGCTTTTAGGCTTTTAAATTGCACATGGCAGATATGACACATAACATATACACAAATAAATTACTGACAACTTACTACTTAAAAAATAACTTTGATAGTAGAAATAGCCGATCTACAAGCTCACAACGCGTCGCGATGCGACGCGTTGTGAGCTTGTAGATCTGCTATTTCCACTATTTCGGAAATGTTTCAACATTCACGATTATGACGATTATGACAAAATAATTGCGATAATGTCAAATAATCACGATTAGACGATTATGTAATAATTGTGACAGCCCTATTGACACGTAAGTTACATTTATTTGTTTCCCTGGCACAAAAGGGGGAAATAATTTAAACAAAAACTAAACAAACAAATATCGGTAGCAGCTATCTGCTAAATTGATATTTTAAACATCGGTATCGGCCCAGAGCTTCCATATGGGTGCATCCCTAGTTTTGGGTGGTGGAGGCATCATTGCACAGAACAGCACATCAGAGGAAAGTCCTTCACTGGGGTCTGTCCTCTCTTTTTGATCTACTACCCCTACTTCACTACCTAATTAAGTTTGTCTTCTACAGTGGGGGATGTTTTGGGCTCAAGAACTATCAATTTGTTTTGTTTTTTTGTCGGTTTTGTCTCATTAATTTAGTCATTCGTTGAGTTTTCTTTGTTTGTTTTTAGTGCTCCCTCCAAAAACTGGGCGGGTTACAGTAATAATGCACACTAGAGGTTTGAGCTGACACTGCTGGGTTTGGACAGGAACAAACTAGAAGGCTAAGGAAGCACTTTATTTAGACAAGAAAAGAGAAACAAAGAATCAGCCAAGGTTTGGTTTGGCAGGGTTGAGAAAATAAGTCTTTATAAGACGCTAATAAGACACACTTCACTGTTATTGATCTGATTGCATTGACAGGCAATTACAAAGCGTGAAGTTGGACCAGATGTGTGTGCACATTAAAAAAAGGATTTCCATACATAGAGCAAATGTTATTACGTCCAATAGATATTTATCAGCCGAGTTTGGCAGTTAACTAACTCAAACTAAAATAAATATACATGTAATTGTCTATAACAGGGGTCTTCAACAGGGGGTCCTCGGAGTTACCACAGGGGGTCCTCCAAATATTTGTGTGATAGAAGCTTTTTTTTCTCCTTTTTTATGTTAACCACTTGAACCCTAGCGTCCATTTTCTGAGAACCTTAGCCAAAAATAGCAGATCTACAAGCTCACAACGCCTCGCGCTGCGAGGCGTTGTGAGCTTGTAGATCGGCTATTTTCTGCAAACAGGTTTGGTTTGGAGGAGAAAAAGAGCAGAGTAAGTACAGAGTGAAAAGTCAAGTTTATTAAGTATTGACTGTTCAAGTGGTTAAATATCTGAAAACACAAATTGACATGAATCCAAAATACACTGATGTTTGTGCCGTCAAACGATGAAACTATATGGTATCTATGGGTTGTGGGGGGTCCCTGATTCATCCCTCGCTCGAAGGGGTCCTTGGCCTGAAAACGTTGAAGACCCCTGGTCTATAAAAAGTGCATGGAAGATGCAGCCCTTTGGAATGAATAACAAAGAGGGAATTATCACGGTGCAGTCAAATCTGGATATTTTGGGGGCGGCGCGATTACATACAAAAACAAAGCCAACGGTCGCCGTGGTATCTTCATTCTGATGGGACATAATTATTTTCCAACGCTGACCTGCGTGACCAAAGTGAAGCGATTAAAGCGACTAGAAAAATATTTAAAAAGTATTTATCTTCAGGTTTGAATGCACCTTCAAACGGGTACAGGGTCATAATGACAACGATGATCTGGTGTGATTCTATAGGGCATAGCACTGGGCATGGTTTCCGTAAAACCATAACACCTTTGACTCTGTGAAAACAAATATTTGATTATGATATACTACATTTAATAAATACCCTCTGTTTATTTTTTTTTCTATTTTCACAGAATAAAAGGTTTTGGGGTCATGATTCACCAGGATCCTGGATGGCTTGATTCTAGGCTTAAAGGAGTAGTTCACCCCCAAAATGACTTTTTTTTCCTATTGATTAGTCATGCCATGGAGAGTAGAGTTCAATAATATTTTTTGGTTTTTGTCACATTCCTAAGACAAAAATTGATTTGAGTAAATTTACCCCCATTGATTCCGGATGGGGACCCGTTTCGAAACGGGTCCCCATCCGGAACGAATGGGGGTAAATTTATTGTTATCACATTTTTATCTTAGGAATGTGACAAAAAACTAAAAATATTATTGAACTCTACTCTCCATGGCATGACTAATCAATAGAATAAAAGTCATTTTGGGGGTGAACTACTCCTTGATACAGGCCAATTTCTGTATACATGCGACCTGACGGACACTTATCTCCCGATTAGGGAGTCATACTGGTATAAATATTTTTGTAAATCTCTATGGGAAAAATATTTGTTCTTTTTTGTGTGGCACCAGTAAACCACACACACTGCTATGCCTTATTGTGCTCACTGGTTGCTGACTGGTGCAGTATGTCACTTATTGTGATCTTGTCAGTGATGGTGGTTTTGTTTTGCCTCTGCACTACCCATTTTAATACTGGGAATACGTGATCATCCAGAAGTTTCAATTGTAAAGTTGACTATTTTATTAGAAAAGTGCTTCTCAAAGTGGGGAACTAAATGTGACCAGCTGTAACACTGAAAGCATATAGTACCAATGGAACCGATGCTTCCATTTGTACTATGACTTATGGAGGGATGGGGTCCTTGAAATTAAAAAAGTTTGAGAACCAATGGATTAGACCCATTGTGGGCAGAGAAATGAGCCATCGATTTGTGCATGTGGAAAAAGCAGATGCATTCTGCTCAGTAAAACATTCATGTACCACCCAATTAGCGGGAGGAGTGGGGGGGCACACAACAACAGTGGCCCCTAGGACACCGGAGCAGAATCTCTGAATGTGTGTTCTCTCATTGATCCGTCTGTCTGCTCAAGTCTGCCCAGGCCTCGGGAGTGATTGGAAAAAAGCGCCGGCAGTCACAACCCCAAGGTTGTCTGAAGCATCGCGTTGCCGCGCTTCCAAGAAATGAAAGCGCGGAGTGCTTGTTTGGGAGCGGGCCCGGGTCCAATCTCTCATAGCTCATTTCGAAAGGTTTCCATCAATAGTCTCTTTCCCGCTGACAGGCACTCATCACTTGATGGTCATTTGCACCAAGGCCGTTTCGGTGATCATTCCTGCGACGGTGTCTCGTCCTCCATGTCATCATGTCATGCGTTCACTTGCCTTTGACGGTATAGCCGAGAGTCTTCGGGAAGAGTGTTCTTGAAATTGCACTGATTGGTATGAAAGACGTGTGTGGGTGTTAACGGATTGTGTCAATTCCTGAATGTGTTTCTTTGGCACGTTATGTTTGGAACTGCGTGCGCAAAAAAGGGTCTCGTATTGATGCGTTTGTCTCACGGTGCAAAATAACGGTATTTGTAAAATATTGAAATAAAGATTATATTCTAATTTCACCCCTACTCTTTGACTCGTTTTTGTTGTTTTTGTTTCATGCCTTAATCTACTGTGGTTGTGCTGCTGTGACATACTGTATGTACTATGTAGCCTATATGTGTGGGACAATTTGACTGCAGCACATTAGTCTGACCTCTCAATAGTCAGAAAAATTATGGATTAGGGTGAGGTTAGGTTTAGGCATAGTTTTTCGACCCATATTCATATAATTTGTCCTCACTAAATGCTCATGATAAAATGGTAAAAAAACAATCCCCCTACTTGGTCTGCCTCTCATAGGAGGGCTCTGGACACTCCACCTACAGATGTGCCATTTCAAAACTTCACACGTGCTGCCAATGGCAAGACAGTAGATTGACAGAACGTTGAGCTAGTTTTATGACCTTCCAGTCTACATTAAGGCCCCGTTCAGACGACATTTTTTTTTATCCAGCGTTCATGTGAAGCCGCATCAGGGCACGAAATGATGTAGTGTCCATTTAATTTCGCTAGGTGGCGGTGACACAATTCAATTCAAAGGAGCTTTATTGGCATGAGAAAACATACGTTTACAAAGCAATTTTGAAAATGGAGGAACATATAGCCTATATAGTTGGAGGGGGTACAGCATTGTGTAAACAGAGCTATGTCACATTGTGTAGTTATGTACAGTATGTATAGGTTATGAAGCTTTTTGGAAGAAATGTCAGCATTTCTATTTTCTTTTTTGATGCACAGATAGACGATTCTACTTCCTTGTTTACCATTCACCATGGTATCGTGGCTGCAGTAGGCTTTATGCAAGCCATGACATCACATGTGTTGTCGTTTCTTGCGTTTCCCACTGTTCACACGGTGACGCGAGGGGAGACCGTTGTCAGCTTTTCCACCCAAAATTCCGGTCTTACTTCGTTCCGTTTTCAACCCCCGAAAATGCAGTTGTCGTCTGTACGGAAGGCATATCTGACTTTAACGACCCTTCAGATTACGAAGGAAAAACGGGGAAAGAAACCTGTGGCAAAGATGAGTAAAGCCTGAGGACTTGAAACAGCACATCTGTACCAGTGACATCATTGTTATTGACAGGTTTTTTGTTCATTTATTTCAAATGACAAATTATATGAAGATAGGTTGAAAATGGGTAGTCATCCTTTAAGAACAAAATTTAATTCATAATATAATTTCCCCTTCCACTAGAAATGTGTTCAGTACAATATTTGTCTTTGAAATGTAGTGGAGTGGAAGTCATAAGTTTCTTAAATGTACTGAAGTGCAGTACTCATGTAAATGTTTCATCGTTGTAATGTCCGTATGGTTTGTCTCCATTTATAACACTTGTTATAAATGTTGATAAGTATGCATAACATTATAAATGTTTATAATTATGCATAACAGCTTATAACAAAGACATTTTTTAACTGTCAACGTTAAGTAGTTAGGCTATATTGTGCTTATAATGCATCATGACCAGCACTTACACTAGAAGCAACCTTGCCCTAAAGGGTGAGTATAATGAGCAGAGAGGTTCCATATTCAAACCCCAGTCTACCTGTAGTTTGATGATGGAGTACTTTGGAATGTTCTTTGTAAAGATATGCATGAGTAACTCAAAATGTCTTTGTGTTTAGTGAACAGAAGGAAAAAGATGTCATTGACGTCAGTTTTGTGGTGTTTTGACTGGACACCCTGTGGATGTTGCCAGTGTTTGATCAGCCCTCATTATAAACCGTTCAGTACAATTCTTTACTATATAATAATAAATAATAGATGGGTGGGTGGATGGATGGATGGTGGGTGGGTGGCAGACAGACAGACAGACAGACAGACAGACAGAGAATTATAGGCATTACATTTAGTTGTCTTGTCTCCACCAGCCGAAGGCATGGGGGAGAGTATGTTTTCCCCTCCGTCCGTCCGTCCGTCCGTCCGTCCGTCCGTCCGTGCGTCCTCGCAGTTTATTACCACCTAATCTCAGTCGCCGTTGGCCCGGTCGCTGCCAAAATGAGCACACACACTCCCTGGATTCCAATTCAGAACCTCTGCCCTACATTTTTCAAATGGGCCTGTTCTAGCGCCACCTAGTGGCCGATGTTTGCAAAACACATTTCTGTACACTTCTCTTACAGATTTTGTCCAAAGATCCTACAAATCGGTAGGCAGTATCTCGACAGTCATGTGATCGACATGGATCTGTCCGATTTTGCACATTCCATCCTGATTGGCTAAGATTGGCTTCCAAAGTTTGTATGATTGAGCCGTTTTGAACAAAATGCCTCAATTCACAAACGCAAAGTGCAATTATCATGAAATTGCACACACATTCCTACTAGGCTGAGGAAGAAATGCCACTTAATTTTTTTTAAATCAGCCTCATGGTGGCGCTATAACAGGCCGATTTGTGGTTTTACCTATAACTCCACCGATCAGTTTCAAACTTTGTAAGTGCACTCCCTAGAGGCTAAGGATAAACCTTTGCCCTGCATTTTTCACATCAGCCTTTTATAGCGCCACCAGGAGGACAAATTATGTAAAACACATTATTTGCTATTTCTCCATCAGATTTTCTCCAACAATCATGCAAATCAGTACACAGTATCTCTATAGTCATGTGATCAAGTACGATCCGTCTGATATTTCATATTCCATCCTAATTGGCTAATATTGGCTTCCAAAGTTTGCAGGATTGCTCCGTTTTTGAACAAAATGCCTCAAATCATCAACGCAGCTTGCGAATACCGTGACATTTGCCTCACATATTCCCACTACGTTAAGGAACAAATGCTACCCTTTTCACATTGGCCTGTTATAGCGCCACCAGCAGGTAGACTTTAGCAAAACACATTTTTGGAACACAATGTCTCAAATCATGCATGCAGCGTCCGACTGCCTTGAAAGGTCTAAGATTGGCAAAGGCCAATGCCACCCTTTTTACATTGGCCTATTATAGCACCACCAGGACGCCTGGCCTGGTGGAGACCTGTGCTCTGAAGAGCACTGCTTCTAGTTTGACTTGGTTCCACAGATGGAACCAAGTCAAACTCTTTCTCCAGAATCTTCAAGCTCACAACGCCTCACTGTGCAAGGCGTTTTGACATTGCATATATTTTATCCTTTATCCATATATATACATATACATATATGGACTTAATATTAACGTTTTCGGGGGAGGGAGGGTGTAAATCAGAGTTGGACCAGTTCTGGCATTGATGACATCAGAAATCTCCATATATGGGCATAAAAGGGATTTTGTTTCTGGGAATGCCCATATATGGACTTTTTATTTTATTTTATCCTTTATCAATAATATCTATCCATATACATATCACCTGTGATGTCACAGTGATGTGTCAAGGGAACCAACCCATAGACATACACACACACAGACAGACAGACACACAGAGACAAGCTGTGACATTTCTCATGGTAAACTGTGACCTTCGGTCGCAAATTAAATGCGCCCTACGGTCGCAATTAGTTGATTGTAACTAAAAAGTTTTTCTCTCTCCACTCCTCTGCCACTCAGGTTGAAGAGTGCATCGCTGCATGTCTGGCTGACATCTCACAGTGGATGTTTTCTTCTCACCAGTCACCACCTCAAGCTGAACCCAGACAAGACTGAGCTTCTCTTCTTCCCAGGCAAGTCCTGCCCCATGCAGGATCTCACTGTTTGCATCTCTGGTGACTTTGGTTCCAACAGCCAAGAGCCTTGGTGTTGTCCTGGACAGTTATTCATTCATTCTCCAGAGCCTTGTGTTGTCTTGGTATGGGCAATCAGCTCTCATTCAAGGCACACATCGCAGAGGCCACTCGGTCCTGTGGGTTTACGCTCTATATCAAGGGTCTCCTAACTTTTCAGGCTGTGACCCTCAAATAATCACATTTGAACCTAACCCTGACAAGCACTTGGAATTGTAGGCATTACATTTAATTTGACTCAGTTCCACAGATAAATATTGTGAAAATAGCCGATCTACAAGCTCACTTGTATTATGCCAGTTGATAACTAGAGAGCCGTTGTCCTACTCCTCCTGCCTAATACTCCACGCTGACAGGTGCCCCCCTCCCCCTGTCCTGTAGGAGTATGACCATTATCACCCTCCTCCCCGCCCAGCTTCCCTCCCCCGAACACGGGCCCGTTGTGTTCATGCAGACGCTCGACAAAGCTGGATGCACCACGGAGGATTCAAACCCACAACCTCCGCGGTGGTAGATGTTTGCCTCTTTGTCATGTAATATTTGGCCAAATTGGTATTAAAAAGGCCTTAAAAGTAATTGAATTGTAACATAAGAAATGTGCTGTACACCTATACTGTAGTTTGGTTTGTTGGAGTGGGAAAACATTGTTGCACATTAAGCTAATCATCTGAAGACACGAACCACTGCTGCTCAGTAACGTTGTAAGGTTCAGACCCTTCCTCACCCAGGAGTCAGCCCAGCAGGCCAGCTCCTTATCCAGACATCAGTCTTATCAAAACTACTGCTAGTGTAACTCTCTCCTCACTGGCCCTCCCAGCATGTTTGTGCAATGAAAACAGCCAAAGCTTTCACTCTAGGACAACATCCGGGACAACACTCCACAAGTCCCAGACTCTTTTCCCTGTCCTGCTCACAAACTGTGGAACTACAGTAACTCCCCATTGCAGTTAGAACCACAGACTCACTCCTGACTTTGCATCGTAATCTTCAGACTCACCTCTTCAGACTCAGCCTCAGCCCTTAACACTTCACTCTCCATGTAATACTTCACTCAGTGTTTCCACCATAACCAGCTGACTACAGAGTGGGCTGTGGCTGCTCCACTAACACAGTGGTTCTCAACCAGTGGGCCGGGACCCCCAGGGGTTCATCTTTAAGAAGAATATCAATATTATTGTATCAAAATTAATTAACTATACTATAAAAACTGGTCAAACATTGGCAAAGATTGTCAAATAATATAAGAAAAAAACATTTTCAGAATATGTAATATCTGTGGAACCGAGTCAAACTAAATGTAATTCCTCAACTCCTACAATTCCAAGTGCTTGTCAGGGTGGGGGATCCCCAGTTCAAAAATGATTATGTTGGGGGTCGCGGTTGAGCACCACTGGACTGACAAACTAGCCTGGAGGAGAAGAGAGCGTGTCCCTTCCACATTGTGCTCGATTGATGTTAGTGACTGACCTAGATGTGACGACCATGCAGATGTTGTATGCTGGTCATTCTTGTTTTTGTTACTTCTTGACCACAATGTTAAAAATGTAGAAAGCATATTATTTAGCTTGATGCTAGGATCATTGTTTACCTGCTATCCCATAGTTTCAATGTAGAGATCAAACCTTCTGATGGATTTCATAGACTTGTTTGACAGCACTGTCATCGTTGTTGTGTAGGGGGACTGCCCATAAGTCAGACATCTCATTAGTCCTACTCATTAGTCCAAATTTAGTTAGGGTTAGGTTTTAGGTTTAGGTATGTTTTACTGAGGTTAAGGTTTGGGTTAGGTTTAGGCATAGTTTTACTGAGGTTAGGGTTAGGTTTAGGTTTAGGAATAGTATTTTAGCACCAGGTTAACATCACCAGATTCGGACTAATGGGATGTAGGAACAATGAGATTTCAGACATGTTCATGTGTATTTTCAGACATCAGACATTTAACATGACCTTTGGCTACTTGTATTGGTTTTCCCGTCTTCACCAAAATGTTGTGAGCTTGTAAATCGGCTATTTTTGGCGAATGTTCCCACCAGAATAGGGATGCTATTGGGTTCAGGTGCTTAATGTAAAAACAAAAAGAAGTTCCTATCACACAAAGATATTGTGGCCCCCTTAAGGTCCCGGACCCCCTGTTGAAGACCCATGGTTTAGCACTGCAGTGTCTCTACTGTATGTGATCCTAGTTTACTGACACATGACTACGCTGTCTCTATGTGATCCGAGTTTACTGAGACACTACACTTCTATGTGTGTATGTTTGTGTTTACTTTGCTTAACGTAAGTCACCAGTGCAGTCTATGTAGGACAGAGGTAGCTCTTGAGCAGTGCTCGCTCCTGGAAGGAGCTAAGCTCCAACATCTTGATTTGTCCGGGCTCTGAAGCATGGCCTACATCTGGCCTACATCTTGGCACAGAGCGCTCAAAGTGTGTTGTACGCCCAGGGTCACATTGGCCAAGCTTTGCGGGACGCTTGACGAAATTAACTCATGAATGGCACCGCTACTTCACACATTGTGCATGTGTGCGCGTGCAGCTCAAACGTTGCACACACACTCCCAGTAGGTCAAGGAAGAACCTCTCCCCCAAAGTGAGCATAATTTTGTTGTCGTCAGACTATTTTACTAAAACAAAGCCATGGCTGTGAGTGTTCTAGGGTATATGCTGTATAGCAAATGGCAGCAGGTCACTGATTACAATTGAAATGTGAGTTGTTAACTTCTTTCAACACAGGCGTTAGTTACAATCTGAATCACTCACAAAGGGCCGTTCTCCCTCCCATTAAGATTTGAGGCCGATTTAGACCTCTTAAATCACAGTTGTCCAAACCTTTTTCAAAGGGGGCCACATTAGAAAATATTAAAACACCCAAGAGCCGACTATATCTCCTGACAAAATGTACTTTTAAGAGCCGACTATATCTCCTGACAAAATGTACTTTTGGTTGGACCATAACACAGTCAATTTCTTAATTTGATTTAACTATCATCATCAATATTCAATATCAGGTGTTAGGTGTGTGCTCTGAACAAAACACAAATAACTCGCATTACCAAATGTAACCAGACGTGTAAAAGAAAATCAACAAAGTAGCCTTTCTTTGACCCCTTCAGATTGAGACAACAGGGAACAAGGAATCCTGAGTAATTATACTATCAAATACTTGTGTTGGTGGGCCGTTTATAATACAATGTAGTAGGAATGAAGCCACGGTCCGTATGAAATGTGTCCCCGGATGAATTATAGCTATAACTGTCTATAGGATCTGATCATTATTCTACTATTTGAAATGAATAGATTATAAATATAACTGTCTATAGCTATAGTATCTGATCATTATTCTACTGTTGAATTGAAAAGATTCAATATAACTGTGCTGTGCACCAGTTTGTGACCTATGGCCTTTGTCTTTGACCAGCAGGGTGGATCCACTGTTGAGAGAGTGGATCTACGAGACCACACCATGTTGAGTGTTACCAGAAGGTATGCATTTAACCCACACACCATACACATATACCCTAACACCACAAGAATCAAAGGACCATTCTCACTATAACTATGGTTCACCATTGTATTTCATAGTGCTCAGTGTTGACACCACAAAACAACACTATTTAGGACATTAAAAACAGGTTCTATACGCCCATATTGTTAAGGTTATTTTAATTCAATGGTTAATTGAAAATGTTATTAATTAATGTATTATTGATTTTGTTTTCCTGTAATAATTATATATGCTCTCCTCCCAACAGATACACACACACGGCACGCACACATAAACGTGCACACACACACACACACACACACACACACACACACACACACACACACACACACACACACACACACACACACACACACACACTACTCAATGGAAATCCTTTTGACAGGCGTTTATTAATATACATTTGTGTCAATAAAGAAGTTAAATCAAAACCCACCTTTTCGTGTTTTTTGACGACATGGGGTTAGTTAGGTTCTTGTTTTTGACAGTATTATACTACTTTCTGGCCTTGACAGCCCATACATCCAAACAGAAAGGTACTATCTAATTGCATTAAACAACATTAAACAATGTTAAACCACTCAATTTGCCATTCACTTTAAGCATGCGCATAGCCTTTATTAATGGTTGTATTGAAAATAGTAAATTATGACATGAGGTTTTTATGTTGTAACAGACATGGAGATTTGCCTTTATTAATGGTTGTATTGAAAATAGTAAATTATGACATGAGGTTTTTATGTTGTAACATACATGGAAATTTGGAAGTGGTTGGAATCTATTTTATGTAGGTTTCAAGTCAAACAGGCAGAATGCTGTCTAGAATCAGTTAAAAAACTGAATGCGGTTGATAACTATGTGGCTCAGCTTATAATTCTTCATTAATGAGATATGCTGCATGCCATGACTGATATTCTTTTCAGTTAAACATTTACGTTTGGGTGTAGTATGACACTGTCTGAAACCTTATAGCCATTCATTATTTTAATGTAAAGACTAAAATGTATTTAAAACCCCAAGAGCTAATCTGTTTGATTAGAAAATAACTTTTCTATTTTTGGTAATTTATCAAATGACTTATATATAAATGGTAAATGGTGCATTTATATAGCACCTTTCTCCAATGAGCTTTATGATGGAAAAAACACAACACCACATTAAATATGTGAATATTTAAATGTTTTTGACTGCCTTCTCTTGCTTCGACTTTAAATATGACCTAAGATATTGATTCAGTGTGAAAGACCTGGTGGTGTAAGGGTAAAGCATAGGACCCGTAAGCAGAAGTTTTGGGGTTTGAATCCGGGCTGCAGAAGCTTCAGTTTTTTGATGGATTTAGCCTCCCTCGTAGGGTAGAGGGAGGGGCTTTAAAAAAAAAAGTTTTGTTTGCGTTCGCTCCTTCACTACCTCCTTCCATCACCGCCTTCTTCTCTGCCTCCTTTCGTTACCGCCTGCTTCTCTGCCTCCTTTCATCACCGCCTGCTACTCTGCCTCCTTTCGTCACTTGACGTCTTGAGACATTGCTTTCGGAATCTCGTTAGTACATTTTACATTCTGATGTTCACTGTCTTTTGCAATCTTTTGGGGGTTTTCTTTCACCATCTTTTGGGCTTTTCGCATCTTTCGGGTTTTGCCTTGAACCATTTTTCGCTCTTTTCTTTAACCATTGGTGAGGTTTGAATTTGACGTTTGGGTTTTGCCTTTGTGCCGTTTGCTGGTGTTTTGCCTTGAACCATCTTTCGCTCTTTTCTTTCACCATTGGTGAGGTTTGAACTTGCCGTGTAACTTGCCTTTGACCTCTGAGGCATTTGTCTTAACCACTGTGCCACTGTGGTTCTTACTTAACCTGTTCTCTTGCAAGCTGTCAAGTGAAAGATTAGAGATAAAGGTTCAAGAGCCAGGTAAAACTTTGAAAAATCCCTATACTGGGTTTGAACTAGGAACCTTTTACTTGTCAGCACTGTGTCTACTCCACTGCACCACCATAGCTCATGTAGTTCATGTTCTCTTACACAATAGCAAGTAAAGATCAGTTAAAGGTATAGGAACCGGGTAAAACTGTAAGCACCATCTTTCCCAGGTTTGAACTTGTGACCTTATGGCCATTAGGCCTTCACCTTAACCATTACTCCACAAATGTTTGCCTGTTCTCCTGCACATGTTTCACACTACATGTTCTCTTACACAATCTCAAGTAAAGATCAGTTAAAGGTATAGGAACCGGGTAAAACTGTTAGCACCTTCTTTCCCAGGTTCAAACTTGTGACCTTCTGGCCATTAGGCCTTCACCTTAACCATTACTCCACGAATGTTTGCCTGTTTTCCTGCACATGTTTCACACTACATGTTCTCTTACACAATTTCAAGTAAAGATCAGTTAAAGGTATAGGAACCGGGTAAAACCGTAAGCATCATCCTTCCCAGGTTTGAACTTGTGACCTTCTGGCCATCAGGCCTTCATCTTGACCATTACTCCACAAATGTTTGCACGGATCCTGTACTCTTGCCCATTTTCACTAAAAGATTAGATAAAGGCGCAAGAGAAAGATAATATTAATCAGAATCCTTTGTTGGAGTCGAACCAGCGCCCTACAGGTTACAAATCAGGGACCTTACCACTGCACCACAGGACATGACAAAATGTTCTCTTTCAAGATTAAATAAAGGTAGAAGAACGAGATAAAGATGGAGAAAAGTCCATGCTGGTTTTGAACCCATAACTCTATACATAAAAGGGATGCAGCTTAACCACTAGTCTACTGAATTTAATACGTGGGCTATTCAATTTTGCAGTTTTTAGAGGAGGAACCGGGTAAAACTCTAAGCACCATCCTTCCCAGATTCGAACTTGGGACCTTCTGGTCATTAGGCCTTCACCTTAACCATTACTCCACAAATGTTTGCCTGTTCTCCTGCACATGTTTCACACTACATGTTCTCTTACACAATCTCAAGTAAAGATCAGTTAAAGGTATAGGAACCGGGTAAAACTGTTAGCACCTTCTTTCCCAGGTTCAAACTTGTGACCTTCTGGCCATAGAGAAACGAAGCCATGTCGTCATTTGTGCGTAATGTCGCCCTCTAGGGGGTTCATGCTGGTATTGTTTTGTATTCAAATCGCCATTGGGAGATTTGCGTTTGCTGCATATAAGAACTGTGTTAAAAATATAAACACACCATGTGCGCGTTTCTGTCAGCGGGGGGGTTCTGCATAGTTTATGATATTCATTCATATCTGATATAGCCTGTTGTCAGAGAAAATGTAATCAATGCTGTCCTAAATGTTGGAAACTACAGAGAGACACTCGTGTCTGGGACAGACTGTCGCTGAGAGCATGTCCGCGCACATGGTGTGTTTATATTTTTAACACAGACCTTATATGCGGCGTTCGCAGAATCCCCTATGGCGATTTGAATACAAAACAATACCAGCATGAACCCCGTAGAGGGCGACATTTCACGCCATTTCACGGAAGTGACATCACACTTCGCTGCTGAATTAGGCCTTCACCTTAACCATTACTCCACGAATGTTTGCCTGTTTTCCTGCACATGTTTCACACTACATGTTCTCTTACACAATTTCAAGTAAAGATCAGTTAAAGGTATAGGAACCGGGTAAAACCGTAAGCATCATCCTTCCCAGGTTTGAACTTGTGACCTTCTGGCCATCAGGCCTTCATCTTGACCATTACTCCACAAATGTTTGCACGGATCCTGTACTCTTGCCCATTTTCACTAAAAGATTAGATAAAGGCGCAAGAGAAAGATAATATTAATCAGAATCCTTTGTTGGAGTCGAACCAGCGCCCTACAGGTTACAAATCAGGGACCTTACCACTGCACCACAGGACATGACAAAATGTTCTCTTTCAAGATTAAATAAAGGTAGAAGAACGAGATAAAGATGGAGAAAAGTCCATGCTGGTTTTGAACCCATAACTCTATACATAAAAGGGATGCAGCTTAACCACTAGTCTACTGAATTTAATACGTGGGCTATTCAATTTTGCAGTTTTTAGAGGAGGAACCGGGTAAAACTCTAAGCACCATCCTTCCCAGATTCAAACTTGGGACCTTCTGGCAATTAGGCCTTCACCTTAACCATTACTCCACAAACATTTGCTCAAATGTTGTTCTCTTGCACATCTTCTGTAAAAGATTAGATCACACGTTCTTGATTAAAAGATTATACAAGGGTAAAAGAGGCAGGTAAAACTAAACTGAAGATCCATGCTGGAATTGAACCAACAACCTTCAAGCAACAAGTCCTATGTCACAACCACTACTCCATCAAGGTTAGCACTTTCTAGTTTCTCTTGCATGTTTCTTAATGCTGGTTCAAAGTTGAGAAGTAAAGCTAGTGGATTTGAAACCCACAACCTTCGGATTGTAAGATCTGTGACCTCTCCACTTCTCCACCATGAAGCATGCTGTCCTGCTCCATCACACGTTCATTTTTTAAAAGGTTTTAGCCTAAACAATCACATGGATATTTATATTTCTGTCTGTCCAAGCCATTTCAGATGCAATACCAAAATGCCCTATATGGCTAAAATTGGAAATTTGCAGGAAAGATTGGCATGAAGCCATGAAGAGAAACTTGTAGGGCTCTATTATGATCCAGGTCTTATGCCTTAACTTCTTTGCCTTTTTTTTACTATTTTGAAAAACATTTTTAAATACTTCAAATGCTGATCTACATCTGCACGTTGTGAGCTTGCAGATCAGCTATTTGAAATATTTAAATAAATATGTATTAAATAGTAAAAAAGGCCAAAGGAAAAATGAACCAATATTTCATTTTTTGATGGAGCTAGAGTATCAGGCAATTGAAAGAAATTGATTTTTTAAGATTCAATTCCTACTAAAAATCAGATTATACTTTAGTACCCTAATCTTTAGGTACCACTTTACCTCATGGTTCCAACTCAAATATAGTGTCAATAGAATACGCCTTCCAAAAAGTACCGCCCCCTTCTCAAGGGGACCCAAGAGAAAAAGGGGGGGAGCGGAAGTTCAATTTTAATGCACTACTTTGGAATTTTCTTTGCAAACATATTATGGGTGTCTGAATGTCTTTATCAATGCATTGGGTGCTCACACATTCTGAGTTATGGTAGCTATGTTGGAAAAGCTCATCGTCAGGAGGGCAGGGATCAAATCCCAGCACCAGCACCTCTGCAACTGACACTGATGGCTTGATTTATCTCTCCTTTAAAAGGCCATTGTCATTGAAAATGCATTGGGCGCTTAAAATTAAATATTTAAAAAACTACAAATTATTTCAAAGTAAAAATCTCAACCATAGGCCTACATGTCCAGAGTAAGGTGGAATTTTTGAATTCTGAATCAAGTCGCTAAGTTAAAGTATGAAGGAACAGCAAGGTGCCAAAGTTATCAGATCAGGGTTTTAAAATGTCATTATCTCCAAAACTACAACATATTTGAAATTAAAATCACACATTAAAATTGAACTTCCGCTCAGAGGTGTTCAATTTTCTCTTGGGTCCCCTTGAGAAGGGGGCGGTACTTTTTGGGAGGCTTATTCTATTGACACTATATATGAGTTGGAACCATGAGGTAAAGTGGTACTTAAAATTGTCTTGAATTGTATTGACTCTATCTGTCTCACAATGGCTATATGCCAATCTTTCCTGCAATCTTTCAATTATAGTCCAAATATAGAACTATTTTTGTTGGAATTGAATTGGGGATCACCTTACTATAAGGCCCATATCATAACCATGACTACTCCATCAAGGTTATCTCAATGAGGCTACTGATTTTAAAGGGGCCCCACCATGCTTTTCCAAATATATATTTGATTTAAATATTGGTCCATAATACATTTTTTAATAGGTTTCAGCCTAAACAATCACAAGGATTTATTAAATGTCAATGTTCTGTCTGTCCAAGCCATTTCGGATGCAGTATCAAAATACCCTATATGGCAACAGGGTGCTGTCTTAATACTATAATTGAAAGGTTACAGGAAAGTTGGCATGTAGCCATTGTGTGAAACTGAGTCAATACAATTGAAGACAATTTTAAGTACCACTTTACCTCATGGTTCCAACTCATATATAGTGTCAATAGAATAAGCCTCCCAAAAAGTACCGCCCCCTTCTCAAGGGGACCCAAGAGAAAATTGAACACCTCTGAGCAGAAGTTCAATTTTAATGTGTGATTTTAATTTGAAATATGTTGTAGTTTTGGAGATAATGACATTTTAAAACCCTGATCTGATAACTTTGGCACCTTGCTGTTCCTTCATACTTTAACTTAGCGACTTGATAATTCAAAAATTCCACCTTACTCTGGACATGTAGGCCTATGGTTGAGATTTTTACTTTGAAATAATTTGTAGTTTTTTAAATATTTAATTTTAAGCGCCCAATGCATTGTCAATGACAATGGCCTTTTAAAGGAGAGATAAATCAAGCCATCAGTGTCAGTTGCAGAGGTGCTGGTGCTGGGATTTGATCCCTGCCCTCCTGACGATGAGCTTTTCCAACATACCGTAGCTACCATAACTCAGAATGTGTGAGCGCCCAATGCATTGATAAAGACATTGAGTCTGAGTCACCCATATGTATGTTTGCAAAGAAAATTCGAAAGTAGTGCATTAAAATTGAACTTCCGCTCCCCCCCTTTTTCTCTTGGGTCCCCTTGAGAAGGGGGCAGTACTTTTTGGAAGGCTTATTCTATTAACACTATATTTGAGTTGGAACCATGAGTTAAAGTGGTACCTAAAATTGTCTTGAATTGTATTGACTCTACATGTTTATCATCATGGCTTCATGCCAATCTTACCTGCAATGTTCCAATTTCAATTTCAAAGACATTACCTTTTTGCCATATAGGGCATTTTGGTATTGCATCTGAAATGACTAGGACAGACAGAACATGAAATTTAAATATCCATATGATTGCTTAAGCTAAAACCTCATAATACATGAAAGTGTGATGGATGCTTCATGGTGGAAAAGTGGATAAGTTACAGATCTTACAATCCGAAGGTTGTGGGTTCGAATCCACTAGCTTTACTTCTCAACTTTGAACCAGCATTACGAAACATGCAAGAGAAACTAAAAAGTGCTAACCTTGATGGAGTAGTGGTTATGACATAGGACTTGTTGCTTGAAGGTTGTTAGTTCAATTCATGCATGGATCTTCAGTTTAGTTTTACCTGCCTCTTTTTTTATCTATTTCTTTGACCTTTATCTAATCTTGAAAGGGAATACTTTAACATGTCCAGTTGTGCAGTGGTAAGGTCCCTGACTTGTAACCTGTAGGGTGCTAGTTCAACTCCAACAAAGGACTCTGATTAATATTTATCTTTCTCTTGCGCCTTTATCTAATCTTTTAGTGAAGATGTGCAAGAGAACAGGATCTGTGCAAATGTTTGTGGAGTAATGGTTAAGGTGAAGGCCTAATGACCGGAAGGTTGCGAGTTCAAACCTGTGAAGGATGGTGATTACAGTTTTACCCGGTTCCTATACCTTTAACTGATCTTTACTTGAGATTGTGTAAAAGAACAGGTACTGTGAAACATGTGCAAGAGAACAAGATCTGTGCAAATGTTCGTGGAGTAATGGTTAAGGTGAAGGCCTAATCACCGAAGGGTTACAAGTTCAAATCTGGGAAGGATGGTGCTTTGAGTTTTACCCGGTTCCTATACCTTTAACTGATCTTTACTTGAAATTGTGTACGAGAACCAGTACAGTGTGAGCCATGGTGGTGCAGAGGAATAAACACAGTGCTGACAAGTTGCAGGTTCCTGGTTCAAACCCAGTATAGGGATTTTTCAAAGTTTTACCTGGCTCTTGAACCGTTACCTCTAAAAACTGCAAAATTGAATGGTCCACGTATTAAATTCAGTAGACTAGTCGTTAAGCTGCATCCCTTTTATGTATAGAGTTATGGGTTCAAAACCAGCATGGACTTTTCTCCATCTTTATCTCGTTATTTTACCTTTATTTAATCTTGAAAGAGCATTCTTTAACATGTCCAATGGTGCAGTGGTAAGGTCCCTGACTTGCAACCTGTAGGGTGCTGGTTCGACTCCAACAAAGGAGTACTTTTTATCTTTCTCTTGTGCCTTTATCTAATTTTTGAGTGAAAATGTGCAAGAGAACAGGATCTATGGAAACGTTCGTGGAGTAATGGTTTAGGTGAAGGCCTAATTACCAGAAAGTTACAAGTTCAAACCTGGGAAGGATGGTGCTTAGAGTTTTACCCGGTTCCTATACCTTTAACTGATCTTTAGTTGAGATTGTGTAATAGAACTGGTACTGTATGAGCCATGGTGGTGCAGTGGAGTAGACACAGTGCTGACAAATAGAAGGTTCCTGGTTCAAACCCAGTATAGGGATTTTTCAAAGTTTCACCTGGCTCTTGAACCTTTATCTCCAATATTTCACTTGACAGCTTGCAAGAGAACAGGTTAAGTAAGAACCACAGTGGCACAGTGGTTAAGACAAATGCCTCAGAGGTCAAAGGCAAGTTACACGGCAAGTTCAAACCTCACCAATGGTGAAAGAAAAGAGCGAAAGATGGTTCAAGGCAAAACCTCAGCAGACGGCACAAAGGCAAAACCAAACGGCAAGTTCAAACCTCACCAATGGTGAAAGAAAAGAGCGAAAGATGGTTCAAGGCAAAACCTGAAAGCTGTGAAAAGCCCGAAAGATGGGGAAAGAAAAACTCCTGAAAGATTGCAAAAGACAGTAAACATCAGAATGTAAAATGTACTAACGAGATTCCAAAAGCAATGTCGCACGACGGCCAGTGACGAAAGGAGGCAGAGAAGCAGGCGTTGACGAAAGGAGGCAGAGAAGTCGGCGGTAACGAAAGGAGGCAGAGAAGTAGGTGGTGATGGAAGGAGGTAGAGAAGAAGGGAATGCAAACAAAACATTTTTTTTTTTAATTATTTTAAGCCCCTCCCTCTAGCCTACGAGGGAGGCTAAATCCATCAAAAAACAGAGTCTTCTGCAGCCCGGATTCAAACCCCCAGCCTTCTGCTTACAGGTCCTATGCTTTACCCTTACACCACCAGGTCTTTCACACTAAGAGAATATATTAGTTCATATTTAAAGTCGAAGCAAGAGACAGCAGTCAAAAACATAGAAACATTTAAATATTCGCATATTTAATGTGGTGTTGTGTTTTTTCCATCATAAAGCTCATTGCTATATAAATGCACCATTTACCATTTATATATAAGTAATTTGATAAGTTACCAAAAATAGAAAAGTTATTTTCTAATCAAACAGATTAGCTCTTGGGTTTTTAAATACATTTTGGTCTTTACATTAAAATAATTAATGGCTATAAGGTTTCAGACAGTGTCATACTACACCCAAACATAAATGTTTAACTGAAAAAAATATCAGTCATGGCATGCAGCATATCTCATTAATGAACAATTATAAGCTGAGCCACATAGCTATCAACCGCATTCAGTTTTTTAACAGATTTTAGACAGCATCTTGTTTTTTTTAACTGATTCTAGACAGCATTCTGCCCGTTTGACTTGAAACCTACATAAAATAGATTCCAACCACTTCCAAATGTCCATGTCTGTTACAACATAAAAACCTCATGTCATAATTTACTATTTTCAATACAACCATTAATAAAGGCAAATCTCCATGTCTGTTACAACATAAAAACCTCATGTCATAATTTACTATTTCAATACAACCATTAATAAAGGCTATGCGCATGCATAAAGTGAATGGCAAATTGAGTGGCAAAGTGAGTTTAACATTGTTTAACGTTGTTTAATGCAATTAGATAGTACCTTTCTGTTTGGATGTATGGGCTGTCAAGGCCAGAAAGTAGTATAATACTGTCAAAAACAAGAACCTAACTAACCCCATGTCGTCAAAAAACACGAAAAGGTGGGTTTTGATTTAACTTCTTTATTGACACAAATGTATATTAATAAACGCCTGTCAAAAGGATTTCCATTGAGTAGTGTATGTGTGTGTGTGTGTGTGTGTGTGTGTGTGTGTGTGTGTGTGTGTGTGTGCACACGTTTGTGTGTGCGTGCCGTGTGTGTATCTGTTGGGAGGAGAGCATATATAATTATTACAGGAAAACAAAATCAATAATACATTAATTAATAACATTTTCAATTAACCATTGCATTAAAGTAACTTTAACAATATGGGCGTATAGAACCTGTTTTTAATGTCCTAAATAGTGTCGTTTTATGGTGTCAACACTGAGCACTATGAAATACAATGGTGAACCATAGTTATAGTGAGAATGGTCCTTTGATTCTGGTGTTAGGGTATATGTGTATGGTGTGTGGGTTAAATGCATACCTTCTGGTAACACTCAACATGGTGTGGTCTCGTAGAGAAGGTGGAGTTCTCTACATCAGATCCACTCCCTCAACAGTGGATCCACCCTGCTGGTCAAAGACAAAGGCCATAGGTCACAAACTGGCGCACAGCACAGCTAAATAATCTATTCATTTCAACAGTAGAATAATGATCAGATACTATAGCTATAGACAGTTATATTTATAATCTATTCATTTCAAATAGTAGAATAATGATCAGATCCTATAGACAGTTATAGCTATAATTCATCCGAGGACACATTTCATACGGCCCGTGGCTTCATTCCTACATTGTATTATAAACGGCCCACCAACACCGTCAAACAAAAGTATTTGATAGTATAATTACTCAGGATTCCTTGTTCCCTGTTGTCTCAATCTGAAGGTGTCAAAGAAAGGCTACTTTGTTGATTTTCTTTTACACGTCTGGTTACATTTGGTAATGTGAGTTATTTGTGTTTTGTTCAGAGCACACACCTAACACCTGATATTGAATATTGATGATGATAGTTAAATCAAATTAAGAAATTGACTTTGTTATGATCCGACCAAAAGTACATTTTGTCAGGAGATATAGTCGGCTCTTGGGTGTTTTAATATTTTCTAATGTGGCCCCCTTTGAAAAAGGTTTGGACAACTGTGATTTAAGAGGTCTAAATCGGCCTCAAATCTTAAAGGGAGGGAGAACGGCCCTTTGTGAGTGATTCAGATTGTAACTAACGCCTGTGTTGAAAGAAGTTAACAACTCACATTCAATTGTAATCAGTGACCTGCTGCCATTTGCTATACAGCATAAACCCTAGAACACTCACAGCCATGGCTTTGTTTTAGTAAAATAGTCTGACGACAACAAAATTATGCTCCTTCCAGGAGTACCGCTCAAGAGCTACCTCTGTCCTACATAGACTGCACTGGTGACTTACGTTAAGCAAAGTAAACACAAACATACACACATAGAAGTGTAGTGTCTCAGTGAACTCGGATCACATAGAGACAGCGTAGTCATGTGTCAGTAAACTAGGATCACATACAGTAGAGACAGTGCAGTGCTAAACCATGGGTCTTCAACAGGGGGTCCGGGACCTTAAGAGGGCCACAATATCTTTGTGTGATAGGAACTTCTTTTTGTTTTTACATTAAGCACCTGAACCCAATAGCATCCCTATTCTGGTGGGAACATTCGCCAAAAATAGCCGATTTACAAGCTCACAACATTTTGGTGAAGACGGGAAAACCAATACAAGTAGCCAAAGGTCATGTTAAATGTCTGATGTCTGAAAATACACATGAACATGTCCGAAATCCCATTGTTCCTACATCCCATTAGTCCGAATCTGGTGATGTTAACCTGGCGAAAAATACTATTCCTAAACCTAAACCTAACCCTAACCTCAGTAAAACTATGCCTAAACCTAACCTTAACCTCAGTAAAACTATGCCTAAACCTAAAACCTAACCCTAACTAAATTTGGACTAATGAGTAGGACTAATGAGATGTCTGACTTATGGGCAGTCCCCCTACACAACAATGATGACAGTGCTGTCAAACAAGTCTATGAAATCCATCAGAAGGTTTGATCTCTACACTGAAACTATGGGATAGCAGGTAAACAATGAACCTAGCATCGGTCTAAATAATATGCTTTCTAAAATGTTAACATTGTGGTCAAGAAGTAACAAAAACAAGAATGACCAGCATACAACATCTGCATGGTCGTCACATCTATCTAGGTCAGTCACTAACATAAATCGAGCACAATGTGGAAGGGACACGCTCTCTTCTCCTCCAGGCTAGTTTGTTAGTCCAGTGGTTCTCAACCGCGACCCCCAAAATAATAATTTTGAACTGGGGATCCCCCACCCTGACAAGCACTTGGAATTGTAGGAGTTGAGGAATTACATTTAGTTTGACTCTGTTCCACAGATATTAAATATTGTGAAAATAGCAACTCGACAAGCTTATAACGCTGCGAGGGGTTGTGAGCTTGTAGATTGTCTATTTTCAAAATGTTTTGTTTATATTATTTGACAATTTGGCCAATGTTTGACCAGTTTTTATAGTATAGTTAATACATTTTGATACAATAATATTGATATTCTTCTTAAAAATTAATGGTATTTATAGTAGACAGGTCAGGGGGAGGTAAGGATAGGTGTTGTCTTTTTTGACCCCCTCCAAAACCATGTGGGGACCCCCGACCCACAGGTTGAGAACCACTGGTAGAGTGGAGCAGCCACAGCCCACTCTCTCTAGTCAGCTGGTTATGGTGGAAACACTGAGAGAAGGATTACATGGAGAGTGAAGTGTTAAGAGTCTGAAGAGGTGAGTCTGAAGATTACGATGGAAAGTCAGGACAGGAGTGAGTCTGTGGTTCTAACTGCAATGGGGAGTTACTGTAATTCCACAGTTTGTGAGCAGGACAGGGAAAAGAGTCTGGGACTTGTGGAGTGTTGTCCCGGATGTTGTCCTAGACCTAGAGTGAAAGCTTTGGCTGTTTTCATTGCACAAACATGCTGGGAGGGCCAGTGTGGAGAGAGTTACACTAGCAGTAGTTTTGATAAGACTGATGTCTGGATAAGGAGTTGGCCTGCTGGGCTGACTCCTGGGTGAGGAAGGGTCTGAACCTTACAACGTTACTGAGCAGCAGTGGTTCATGGGCGTCAGATTATTTTGGGGGGCGTCTTCAGATGATTAGCTTAATGTGCAACAATGTTTTTTCACTCAACAGTAAAACAAACCAACATACAGTACAGGTGTATACAGCACATTTCTTACGTTACAATTCAATGACTTTTTAATACCAAATTGCCCAAATATTACACGACAAAGAGGAAAACATCCACCACCGCGGAGGTTGTGGGTTTGAATCCTGCGTGGTGCATCCAGCTTTGTCGAGCGTCTGTATGAACACAACAGGCCCGTGTTCGGGGAGGGACACGGGCTCCTGTCCCGTACTCATACGGGACAGGAGGGAGGGGGGCACCTGTCAGCATGGAGTATTAGGCGGGAGGAGTAGGACAAAGGCTCTCTAGTTATCAACTGGCATAATACAAGTGAGCTTGTAGATTGGCTATTTTCACAATATTTATCTGTGGAATTGAGTCAAACTAAATGTAATGCCTACAAGTCCAAGTGCTTGTCAGGGTTAGGTTCAAATGTGATTATTTGAGGGTCACAGCCTGAAAAGTTGAGGACCCTTGATATAGACTGTAAACCTACAGGACCGAGTGGCCTCTGCGATGTGTGCCTTGAATGAGAGCTGACTGTCAATACCAAGACAACACAAGGCTCTGAAGAATGAATGAATAACCAAGGCTCTTGGCTGTTGGAACCAAAGTCACCAGAGATGCAAACAGTGAGATCCTGCATGGGGCAGGACTTACCTGGGAAGAAGAGAAGCTCAGTCTTGTCTGGGTTCAGCTTGAGGTGGTGAGAAGAAAACATCCACTGTGAGATGTCAGCCAGACATGCAGCGATGCACTCTTCAACCTGAGTGGCAGAGGAGTGGAGAGAGAAAAACTTTTCAGTTACAATCAACTAATTGCGACCGTAGGTCACATTTAAGTTGCAACCGAAGGTCGCAGTTTACCATGAGAAATGTCACAGCTTGTCTCCGTGTGTCTGTCTGTGTGTGTCAGTGTGTGTACGTCTATGGGTTGGTTCCCTTGACACATCACTGTGACATCATAGGTGATATCACAGGTGACATCACCTACAGTATGTAAAAGTCCATATATGAGTATTTCCCAGAATTCCTTTTATGCCCATATGTGTTGGGCAAATTACTTAAAAAAAGTAATTAGTTATAGTTACTAGTTACTTCTCCAAAAAAGTAACTGAGTTAGTAACTGAATTACTCTATTGTAAAAGTAACTAATTACTAGGAAAAGTAACTATTTGTGTTACAAAGTAAAACAAAAAAAAAACAAAAAATCCAAAGATTTCAGTTTATTTAACTAAAAATATTTGTATTATATAAGTAAGTAAATATAAGTATTTTTTTTTAAGTAAATTAGAGTAAAAAAAATCGATTCAGTCAGATTACAGTATTTTCTGCCTTTCATTCTTTTCAAGGAAAAAAATACCTTATATCGCTTTTTTGATGCCTTCCATTATTATTCTCAAGGGGGAAAAAATACCTCATGTCATTTTGCTTCACGTGTGGACACAGAGAGGAGGGGAGATCTGTCGCAAAGAAAACTAAACTAAACAAAGGTTTAGGCAGTTATACATCGACATTTAATCTCTGCATAAGGATTTAAGGATGCTAGCTAAAGATTCCAAGAAGAGCTGTTATCAACAATCACAGAGTATTTTGTTGGGACTGGAAATTACTTAATGAGGTCCTGGTGTGGATTCTTGCAACTCCGTGAGTCATTTATTTATTTATTTTTGCAAGACCGACACACGGGGGCTTTCTCTCTCTTTCTCTGCACCCTTTCTCTGCACCCTCTCTCTCTCTCTCTCTCTCTCTCTCTCTCTCTCTCTCTCGCTCTCTCGACACACGACACGGGGGCTTTCTCTCTCTCTTTCTCTGCACCCTCTCTCTCTCTCTCTCTCTTTCTCTGCACCCTCTCTCTCATAGGCGATTTTAAGGGGTGTCCTAGGGTGCACGTGCACCCCCTGGCCGCCAGGCGGCCATTTTGATTTTTTATTTTTTTTTGTAATGTAACTTTATTTTATAATTATTAAATAAAACAGTGATCGTGATTTGTAAAATGTGCGCAAAAAGAGAGGTGGAGGGCAAGTATTTCAGCTTAGCTTGCTTGCAATGTAAGACCTATCAGCTTGCTTGGCGACGGCGCTGTTGGCAGACTTGGCAGGCACTGTGGGTGGGCTGTGAGATTGACACCTGTGCTAGCCGGCTGTGTGACTCTCTGATATGATGACCCACAATTCCGTGATTTCCTTATCTGTTTCCGCCCGCCTAAAACAATATGGATACAGCAGCAGAGCAGCAATAATGGCGAAACGAACTATAAATACAAAGACAATTGACCAATTCTTTATAAAAAAGAGCAAACCCAGTGCCACAACCGATAATTCATCATCAGGAAAAGTGAACACGGGTTCACTCGACACTGACAGTAATGCTAATGAACGTGAACCAGAGGAGGTGGACGGAGCTTGCAGCAGCAGTGATCCAGCCACCGACATCACTGTGGAAGGCTCGCCGTTGCCGGAGACCGAGGTACATTAAAACACGTCTACACACTGTACCTCACCATACCAGTTACGAGTGCTTCAGCTGAGCGCAGTTTCTCTACTTTGAGACAACTAAAAACGTATTTACGGACAACCATGACTGATAAAAGAGTGTCAGATATAGGCATTTTACAGATTGAGAAAATACACGAAATTAAAGTGCAGAAAATAATTGAAAGGTTTGCAAGTGCCAAAACCCGGAGGCTGCAGTTCATTGTGTAATAAGGATGTGTCTACTATTTGTTTTTGTGAAATGCTTATTTGACACTGTAAATGACTGCTTGATTGCTTGATGAATGATGATTAACTTGATGTTTGGCTTTATATGTCCTGGCTGTGCTGCCTCTGTCTGCAAAATAAGTAAATAAATCCTATAGATAGACATATGGTGTCTAGAAAAAGAAGCACCTGTTTTACACTTTTTTTTGTTTATATTGTGTTACATTTGGGTACAAAATTAACTGCAGAAATCCGCTAAAACAACATTACAAAACCGCTAATATCCGCAATTTTTTTCGCGTGCGCGCGACGCGCGCTGCGCGCATGCATGAGGTAATAGAGGTCGTGCACCCCCTGCTGGAAGAGGCTAGAATCGCCTATGCTCTCTCTCTCTCTCTCTCTCTCGACACACGACACGGGGGCTTTCTCTCTCTCTTTCTCTGCACCCTCTCTCTCTCTCTCTCTCTCTTAGTCTGCACCCTCTCTCTCTCTCTCTCTCTCTCTCTCTCTCTCTCTCAACACCATCGTGACAGCTGGGGACGCTTGTAACGGAGCACATTTCATTGTCAGTAACGGTAGCGGCGTTGTAGCGATGGAAATTGTAATTAATTAGATTACCCGTTACTGAAAAAAATAGCGGCGTTATGTAACGCCGTTTATTTAAGCGCCGTTATACCCAACACTGTATATGAAGATCCCTGATGTCATCGATATACCATATAATCATTGACCAGATGTTCAAGAAATCAAAACAAAACCCAAAAATTACTTACCTCTTGACTAAATAGAAAAGCCAAAAGCGATCATTTCTCCCTTGATAAGATTTTAGTTTTGATGTTAATATTATAGATTCCAATGCAACCAGCATGGTGTAGCAGTAGCACCATTGAATAATAATAATCCCAATTCCTATATAATGTTGGATTCTACAGGATAAAGTTGGTGGCTACTGTTACAACTTCTGACTGCAGTCACTCACTGCACTGTCTGTCTGTCTGTCTGTCCAGCGTGTCAATATGTGACAGGGTGGGGAGGGCAATCAAAGGAATGCAGCACAGCTGCAGGGAGGTCATCATTAATTAATGGTTGAGTGAAGACTCCCTGTCCTTCATTCCATTGAAAACAAAGTTGGAAAGGGAGAAAAACGTTCTGTCTTTGACAATAAGCAATCCTACGGTTTGAATGCTCTACACAAGCACACATGGAGCAAAAATAATGATGAAAGAAGAACTTTGAAAGAAACTTTGAAGAAAAAGATTTTTTTTTTTTTCAACTTTCCCTGTTGGGAGTCGACTTGTGTAATGAAGTTGATAAAGGATAAAATAAATAAAATGTCCATATACAGCATGGGCATTCCCAGATGATGCCCTGTTAGGGTACCCCCTTATGCCCATATGGAGAATCCCAGGCATCAAACCCAGGCCCTAACTCGCCATGGCCCTGCTTGGCTTTACTAATTAACATGTTGTTTTATGCCCATATATGGAGATCCCGGTCCCAATGTCATCAATATTAAGGACATATCTGGGAATGCCCATATTTGGTAATGACCATGGGAGTCGCTCTCCATTCCGACATGTCGCCACACCGAAATTGACTTCTAATTGTCTGAGTGGCGACACTCCCATAGGGGTTAAGTTTAGGGTTAGGGTTAGAGATAGGGTTAGTGTCGGAAAGGAGACATGTCGGAAAGGAGACATGTCGGAGTGGCGGGATGCACCCAATGACCATATATGGGCATGTTTTGACATAACATTGTTGAATATGCAGGGGTCTCCATATATGGGTAACTGGTCCGATACACATCACTGGCCAGATGGCCAAGAATTGGCGTCGCATGTCGCCCTGAGGCGTCTTATTAGTATGAAAACCTGCAGATCATGTGAGTGTGTGCGTGCGTCAGTCAGTCCGTCACGCTCCATATGTGGCCAAGACAGTCCCTTTTATGCCCATGGAGGGCCCTCATGTCATCAATATTAAGCCCATATCTGGGAATGCCCATATATGGACATATTGGGTGCGTTTGGAAATTCGCACTCAACACACTGGTGTGCCATGTTGTTTGTTTATTCGGTGCACTTGGTGCGTTGTCGTTCGGAAAACCAGTGTGCGGTGCACTGGTGTGCTGAGTGCACGCACTGAACAACCCTACTGAGAAGTTGGCCTTGGGGTTTGGCGGTGTGGTGCGTCAGTGCGGTGTTTTGATTGCTTGGTTTTCATGGCCATGTCTCAAGCGCTTCTCAGCTGTGAACAATGGCGTAGGAAATGATAACAAAAAGCACCATTTGCTGCTTTATTGGTCCTTTGGGCTTTATTGTTACACACGCATCAACGTGTAAACTAACAGCAGGTAGGCCAATGTTATGAATTAAATTACCTATCAATAGCAACATTACGTTAGCAACTGCTGCTTTTAAGAAACCTTTCTGCCTGAAAAAGCGCACAGCTGCCCGCTTAACTGGTCGTTCGTAAATAAGCCACACTGAAGGCAACCTACAATGTCACGCCCACTGCACTCACTACACTGAGCACACACCCGGTGCGAACTTCCAAACGCACACATTGTGTCAGTCTCTGTTGTTTCAGCACAACCTCGCTTCTCGCTCTTAGGGCGTCTTACTGGTAGTAAGGAGTATAAGGATCACGATGATCATCTGTGGGCCAAGAAAGCACCTGTAGCACAACAGGTGACAACAGAGGAGGGGCCCGCACATTTGATGTTTAAAGGGATAAGAAACCCCGCCTCTAATTTGTTTTATGGGATTTCAGAACATGAAAAGATTTCTAAAATGTAGGCGTGGTTATCTGCCGTTGTGGGGGGAGGGGGCGGAGTAATGCGTGTTCTATCAGAGAGAGACAGACCGAAGCTGTCAGCAGTGGGCACTTGTTGCTTTTCCATTTCGGAAACATTTTTTAAAACCAGCCATTGGAGGTGTAAAAAGTATAAAGATTCGGCAACTCCATGTTCTGTAACCAATTAAAATGTGCAGGTATTTTACAAACAAGCTGCCTGAGCTTTTATCCATGGACACACTTTCTCCAGCTCTGGACCACGGAACCAGTGAAGAATGGACGCTAGGCTAGCGTTATAGCTATTTGCTGTGTAGTGTGTGTGTGTGTGTGTGTGTGTGTGTGTGTGTGTGTGTGTGTGTGTCGTGACAGTGCGCGCGCACACACAACGTCCACACACACGAAAACTAGCAGATCTACAAGCTCACAAGCTCGCGTTGTGAGCTTGTATATCTGCTATGTAGCTATGTAGCCTAGCTAACAGCCGTTGCAGCAGCAGCTTCTCATGTAAACACGGTTTCGGCTCTACGGCTATTAGCTAGGCTACATACATAGCCGATATACAAGCTCACAACGCGTCGCTTTCGTGACGCGTTGTGAGCTTGTAGATCTGCTATTTTTCGTGTGTGGACTTTGTGTGTGTGCGTGCACTGTCACGACACGCACGCACGCGCACACACACACACACACACACACAGGCTACACTACACAGAAAATAACACAGGCACCACACAGTGTAACTGTCTGTTGACAGCGCCTGCTCTTCTCTCTGGCTGAAAGCATACAGTGAAACCACGCCCCCCCTTGATACGACTCTGTAAAACAAACGTTAATATTAATTAGATATGCCTACGTCACATTACACAATAGAACAGTGATAGCTAATATTTAATGAGTGGCGCCAAAGATTTCTTTTTGACCTAGAAAGTGGAAGTACACAGAAATAGCTACAGAGACAGCGGAAAGCTCTGAATCCCCAAGCCTATGGGCAAATTGAACCATATCACTGCTCCCTATCACAAGTGACTCATTGATATAATATATATTTATAGAAAAAGTGATTTTGTGTTACAGCGATCATATTATATAGTAATTTATTCATTTTGGCGAATGTCGTCTGAAGGGCAAATTACAGCTTTTACCAGAGTCATAGTACAATACTTTTGTAATTACAACATTTTACAGATGCAGTTTGTCTTTTTACACAAGATGATGGAGATGAGCTGCGAAGGAAACACAGAATTATGCGTTGCACACCTTACATAAGAGGAAGCAAATTAACATTTCCTTTAAGCCATTACTTCCATTAGGAATGGACTGGTTCGACAATTAAAGCCAGATTTATACTTACGTGCCGGTGTTGTGCGCTAAAATAGCCGCCCCTACAAGCTCACTAACGCTCCACGCCACAAAAATAGACACCGTACAAGCTCGAAGCACGCTGCATTATGGTAACAGCAGATCTCCGAGCTCACAAAGCAACTCATCGCGCAACATGTCGTGAGCTTGTACCCTTGTAGATCTGCCAATTTTGGAGTGCCACACTGACGTGCGATTAAGTATAAGTCAACTTTAGTTGCATTTATCAATCAGTGGCGACAGCTTTTCAGTAGAGGCTAGGATGGGGATTGATTGTGGGAAACTGTAGCATGTTTAAAATAACATTTGGGCCTTCCCGCGTATACCCTGACTAGTCCTTTCACTGTTTCGCACGTTTCCAACCAAATTTACATTTACCGGGCAGAAACATTGTATGTTTTTTTTTCTTCTTTTAAACAATGCCCTACTTCATCATCCAAGAATGTCGCACAAAAGCAGTGAAATTAGCAGATTTTTTAACAAGGGGCCATTATACATATCCTCTGCAGTGAAAGAAAGATTAACATTGATTTGTCTGAACAACCCGTTTTGTGGAACATCTCACTCCCAGCTTTCTCTCTCTCTCTTTCTGTACTCAATGTCAAAGAGCCATGTAATTAGAGCACCAAAGTCTCACTTCATTTTACACATCCTACCTGGGTCATGTTTTTCTGAATTCCCATAGACTTTTTTTATATCGCGTCAAATAAGAACCGTGTTTCACAAATAAACAAACGACACCGGCGGGTTGACTTCATATGGATACGAAGCATCAACTGACGGCGAGAAAACGCTCTTACTCTATCAAACAGACTATCAAATATGAGTGACTGACTGTCACAAACGATACAGAGCCAGCTCCCCCACGATAATCGCAGAGACAGGTTGTTTATTTTTGAACCACAATGCTTATATGAGAGCATTTTAAGATGACCCAACATTATTCTCCATAGAGAAATTACTTCCGCGACCCAGAGGATGTCAGGACTCGGTGGTTCTCAACCTTTTCAGGCCCTCGATCCCCAAAATAATCATATATTCAGGGTTCCCACACATTTCTACCAATTAATTTCCAAAACTTTTCCAAAACTTTTCCAGAATATTTAACCCAATTTCCAGGAATATATAACAATAATTCAGCTCAATAACAGTTCGCTTACTCCTATGTGCATTGTGCAATGCCCAAAGACAGGTAGTGTATGCCAGTGGTTCTCAACCTTTTCAGGCCGTGACCCCCAAAATAATCATGTTTTAACTGGGGACCCCGGCACCCTGACGAGCACTAAGAGTAGAGGAATTTTGTATAACACGGTTCTATTGTGAAAATAGCTGATCTACATGCTCACAACGCCTCGCAACGCGAGGCGTTGTGAGCATGTAGATCGGCTATTTTCAAAGTTTCTGCCTCTAATATTTGACAATTTGGCCGATGTTTAATTTGTCATTTCAGAGGTATTAACAAAATCAATAACCAAAGACAATGCATAGCTATTTTTTTCCAGGACCTTTCAGGACCAATTCCAAAACTTTTCCAGTGCTGGAAAAATATTTTTCTAATTTCAAAATATTTCCAGGAATTTCATGACCGTGGGAACCCTGTATATTGGGTCCCGACCCCCAGGTTGAACCACTCTGCTCTATACAAGGCATCTGGTGGTGGACAGTCAGTCACTACCTGAGTACTGTACTTACACACATGACATCTGACCTCTCAAGCCCGTATCATAGTCGGGTCCGCGGTGGAAGGCTTTACACCGCGGTGTAGTCTTTTCGAGTCTTTTTGAGTCATGAAACTACAACGTTACATCATTCCTCACGGTGGAGAGCTTTCCACCGTGAGTCCCAACACATCTCTCTGTTTTTACTATCAGACAGGCAGGCTCTACACCCCGTTCACTGATTGGTCGACCTGAACCGGTCTAGACGGGGTAAAGGACTTCACCGTGGGCCGTGACTATGATGGCCTGCACTTATTTTCTGACTTGAGGTGGAAAGCTTTCCACCTCAAATTTGCGGTGGATAGGTCTCCACCGTAGACTCTGATACGGGCTTCACACTTTCCCTGAACATTCTCTGATCTTTCCCTGTAAAGTGTGAAATGAGAGAAACCTGGCAAATCCCCCCCCTTTCTCCCTGAAAAGGCATGGACAATCCACTGACTATCCACTGACGTGCCAATGGCAGGCTCTTTGAAAGTCTGTTATGTCACATCAAGTAAGTTCAGTATCTGTACTTTACTTGGATATTTGGTATTTTTGGATGCCTATAGCTACATTTCAAAGACATATAATTGTACTTTTGACTCCAGCACATTAGGAAGAGAGAAAAGAACATTATGATTTAACTACTCAAGTCAAGACCCATTTCGGATATAGCGAAAATAGCCGATACAAGCTCACAACACATTGCGATTCGACGATCTGCTGTTTTCACGATCAATAATCTTTTGAGAATTTCGGGAAGATCTTTTGAATTTCTATATACAGATGTGCCGTTTCAACTCAAGTTTTGTTTCCCTGTTTTGCCTTTCAAATTGTTATGCAAGAAACCACTCTATTCCATTCTTGAAAAGCAGAATCCACCTTCATAGGTTTATTTAAACTTCGAAGTCAGAGAACGTCATAAAAATAGCAAAAATAGCTGATCTACAAGCTCAATGTTCTGCAAATCACCTGGAAATCTACCGTCTTGCCAATGGCAGGACGGGTGAAGTTTTGAAACGGCACATCTGTAGCAATTAAAAAGAAATTTCACTCTGTAATTTGTAGTTTTGAATACTTGGCAGGGAAACTTTCACTTGTATTTGTCAAGGAACATATCGTCGTCGTCGGCTGGAAACCTCGTATCTCCAAGTTTCAAATGTGTACTTTCTTTCGCAAAGTAAAGCCCTGCTTCATCACAAGGCCGTCGCACTAAAGTAGTGAAAACAGCAGATCTACAAGCACACAACGCCTCGCACCGCGAGGCGTTGTGTGCTTGTAGATCGGCTGTTTTCGCTAGTTTGAATCATTTTTAAAATGATGTATGCAAAATGAACGGTTTTGGACATACAAGGTTTTCACCCGACAACGACGATATATAGTATACTCAAGTACTTTGTCCACCACTGGAGGCATCAGACAGTGTAATTCCATTATATACCAGCTGTCACTCAAAGGCTCATAAATGTAGTTTAACCACTTAAAGCCTATATATGGTTGACCGGAGTCCCTCAAGGCTCTGTACTAGGGTCTTTTCCGTTTTCCGTGAGCTTGTCGATCTGCTACGTTCTGCGAAAGCGCTCCTCACAATACAGCTGTTGGGGTTTTTAAGTGGTTAGAAACATTAAACTTAAGTGAACACAGGCGGATGTACTGTAAAATAAGTGTTTGGGTTTTGAAAAAAGCATGTCCATTCATAATTTACAGAGCCTCTTCCACACAAAAAAATAAATAAACAAATGAATAAATAAACAAGCAGGCAAGCAAACATCAACAAACACAGTTTTCCTTTCCCTGTCTTTTTTTTCCTTCTTTTTTTTTCTTCCTTCATTTGTTTGTTTAAGAAAAAATGTCTCTGGTATCCAGTTGTCTGATTCTGCGATATTCTTCAAAAATAGTTTGATAGCAAGTTATTTATCATGGTGTGGAATCCAAAAGGAAATGGACACGATGGATGTGACCAGAAAAGACCAAGGGGTCTTCAACGTTTTTTTTTTTTTCAGGCCAAGGACCCCTTCGCTGAGAGAGAGTTGAAGCAGGGACCTCCCCCACAACATATTGTATAAAATTGTAGATTAAACCTTTTCATTCATTTCAGATAGCTTCATTGACAGCAGAATCAATGTGTAGCGTCGTGTTGGATTAATGTTCATGTATATTTTCAGACAGTTCACCACTTAAACTCTCAATGATTAGAAAACTTGTACTTGATCTTTTCTTTTTTCACCCTGGACCAAACATCTTTGCCGAACATAGCCGAACACATCTTCTATTTTCGGCTAATGTTCCCCTCAGATAAAGGATGCTGCCCCCCATGTTGTAAGTCATAGGACCCCTAGGGGCCCCGGACCTTCTGTTGAAGACCCCTGAAGTATAGAGAGGGTGGCAGAAAAGTGACCACTTAAGCCTTATTAAAAAAAACAACAACTAAAGAATAGGCGATCTACAAGCTCACACAATGTAGCATCTTGACACGGTGTGAGTTTGTAGAACGACAATTTCCACTCCTTTTCATATATATACTGTATATAAAAAAAAGAAAAATGTGAACGTTTTGGAAAATGTCTGCCTATAATGACCTAATTGAATGGTTGCAGATAAGAAATCATGGCGGACAATAGATGGACGGGCAATCGGGCATGGATCGCTAAGATCAGATTAACCCATTTAGGCCTAGAATTATTGAGGCCTAGAATTATTGAATGTTTTAACCAGTGAAAAATAGCAGATATACAAGCTCACAGCTTGTAGATCTGCTATTTTTGAAAAAGTCGTGAAAATGTGTGCAAATCTTTGAATATATGTATTTTGTAACAAAAATGTTGCTTCTGGGTGGACCCCGGAACTAACTATTTTGAGATGGGGCCCGAGGACAAATATCATATCATATCATTTTGGGGGTCTTTCACATGAAAAAGTTTGAGAACCACTGACATAGTAGTCTCTCAAGAACAGACTAACTGAGCTCCAGTTAAGTGAAAAGGACCTTTTCTTTGACGACGGCTGGCCAGATTGCTGACATAGGAACGTAGGGTTTTCAAAAAACCTTAGAAGGATTCAAAAGACACTTATAGAATCGTGTCCAAATTCAAATTTTCACAATTTTTTGAAAATTGCAGATCTACAAGCTCGCAGCGCGGCACTCGGTGCCGCGCTGTGAGCTTGTATATCTGCTATTCTTCAGTAGTTAAAGCATAAAATAATGATACACAATAATGTGTACCCGTTCTGAATGGGTTCAAAAATGAAAGGTGTCAAAGAAAATGCATAAAAGAAAATAATTTGAGGTTAAACGTGAACGCTATAGGGAGGGGTGGGGGGCAATTGTCATCCCTGGGGATCCCAAATGACGCTCCTGGATGTTCCGGCTTTGCGAGGATGGAATCGGACAGACATGTTTGGCTGGCAGCCAGAGACAAGTCAGCGGAAAGCTACAGTCCAAAACCACTGACCACAAATATGATCAAGAGTCTGTCAATCTGTCTTCAAATATAGAAATCTGTATCCTCGTAGATGGAACATGGTTATACAGGATATAGGCTGCTTTACTCGTCCACATGGCAGTCAAGCGAACACATGGTAAATAGATATGCTTGCTCATGTCTCCATCTCCAGCGGATATGGAAAAGGTCCTCTCCTCGTTTCCGTGTCAAGACAAAACTCGTTGAACTTTTCCCTTCAACTTGAAACTCACTCACATTCATATTCCATCCAGAGTTGAAAAAATATGTTTCTGTTCTTGTTTTTTTTATTTTATTGTATTTGTTTGATTTAGTTTTTACTCTTAAAACTAGCCTATACATTGTTTGCCTGCCAAAAAGTATTTTATTTTCATTTTTTTTTCTCTTGATGTGCTTTAGCATCCACCGGTCATTTTCAAAACCCACCCACTGGTTCTCATGAGTGAGAGGTCTCTGGGACAAAAGCCGACAAAGCGAGCCTGTCCCTCTCCACACGTGGGGACAAGGGGGACACACCGAGATGACCAGAGAGGAGGAGGGGTTGTGAGGAGGGTGTGTGGGGGGGGGGTCTCTGTCCGGACACAGTGTTTTCGTCCTGTGCTTCCTGTATACACACAGTTTCTCTAAAGGATTGGGGACCGAGAAAAAAAGAAGACATAGTAAAGAGGCATTTGGGGCTAAAGCACGGTGGCGTTATGGCCCTCCATCCTGGGCAACCTGGGGTCCTGCACCGTCCCCATGGTGACCAACAGCGGGCGGCTGTCCTCGGCCATGATGCCCGAGCGGCCCAGGGCCACCGAGGCAGGAATGGAGGCGCCCCTCTGGAGGGGGCCCGAAGAGGAGGAGGTGGAGGAGGAGGAGGTGGTGGTGGTGGTGGTGGTAGCGGGCGCTTGGGCCAGGAGCGGCGTGAGGTTGGGGTTGGGGTTTGGGTGGGGGGAGGCGTCCAGGGGCAGGCCCTGCTCCTGGTAGCCGTAGCCGATGTTGCCGCAGGGGAAGCGCCGCAGTCTGTAGAGGGGCACCGGCGGGACCAGCGCCGCCGAATCCAAGAGCAGAGGGGACTGCTGGGGCAGCAGGGGCCGGCACATCCCCTGCTGCTGCAGCTGCAGCTGCAGCAGGGGATGCGGCGGCCCCTGCTGCAGCTGCTGGTGCTGCTGGAACTGCTGCTTGTGCTGCTGGTGGTGGTGCGTCATGCCCAGGGCGCCCGCCGCCTCCGCCACAGTCCGGCCCACGTGCTCCTGGCCCTCTCCGGGCACCCTGCCACCGCCAACACCAACACCAACTCCAACGCCCGGTCCTCCCACCACCCCCGCCTGCCTCTGGTGCTGCTGATGCTGCTGCTGCTTCCTCTGCTGCTGCTGCAGGAACCAGGAGCCGTAGGTGGGGTTCCACAGGCTGGTGGGCTTCCCCCCGCCTCCGCCACGGCCGCCGTCCTTCTCCGGGAGCAGGCCCTGGCTGAACGCCAGGTTGACGTGGCCCCCCTCGGGGGGCTGCGTGGCGGTGAAGACGTGCGGACCCTTGGCGGCGAGCGCCGCGCCCGAGGAGGAGGAGGAGGGGGTGGAGGTGACCGTGGTGGCTGTGATGATGGAGGCCGACGTCTGCGGGCGTTGTTGTGGGGGGAGCGGGTAGGGCTGGGGCGGAGCCTTGGCCTCGGATGACAAGCTGGCGGCAGTGGCGGCGGCGGCCGGCTGGGCCCCCCGCGGGGTCTCCTCGGCGGGGTAGGAGGGAGGCGGCGGGAGTCCCTCTCCGTCGGGCGTCTGGGCGTTCACCAGCAGGGACGGGGCGGAGGGGTCGTCGGGGCGCATGGGGACGCGTTCCTCTTCCTCCGGGACAGGGCCATATTCTACGGGCAGCGGCACGGTCACCACATCAGGGTCCTGCAGAGGGAGGGGGGCATTAACGCAGTAAAATCTACAGTGTGAATTTAACTCTGAGGCAGTTTCCAACTCTGTAAAAGTGTTAAATCAATTGGTTCTGTTTGCATCCTCCAAGACAGCGCTATTCAACCGCTGCAGCCCGTCATGGTCATACCAATAAAATATTGTCGTTGTCGGGTGGAAACCTTGTATCTCCAAGTTTCAAATTTCTATATTCTTTCGCAAGGTAAAGTCCTGCTTTATCGTACAAGGCCGTCGCACAAAAGTAGTGAAAACAGCCGATCTACAAGCACACACCGTTGTGTGCTTGTAGATCGGCTGTTTTCACTAGTTTAAATCATTTTTAAAATGAAAAATGCAAAACGAACGGTTTTGGACATACAAGGTTTTCGACCGACAACGACGATATATTTGTTTTACTTTCAGTGTGGACAAATAATTTCTGATGTCATTTTTCAGTTTCTCTCCAAAACCCCTAAGAAACTATTTTTGACTTTTTTTCTTTTTTTGTGTGACTTTTTTGCTATTTTGTTTGTTCCAAAAGAAGAGACTTCATAGCTTCATCATTAATCATCCCATGACACTCTGTTGCTGTTTCTGTGCGTTTCCTTAATTTTTAGACTAGTGTAGAGTGTTACAAAATCATTGTCTAAACGTCCACAATAGGACCATCGTGTTAGCTTGTGGCCTTGGACTTTTGATATTTTGCTGAGTGGCCCCTGAGCCATCTTAAGTCGAGTAGCCCTGCTCTAAGAGTTACAGACCCGTAAGCCTTAAGGGTCCATTTGTAGATTTTGGCATGTGATATTCTGCCTTATTTTTTCTATATCTTTTTGAGGACATGCATATTGATATTGTTTTCCTGTCATCCGTTTTTTTCTCTGTTCTTTTGACGACATTTTGTAACTGCAAATCGTTGTACGGAAAAGACATTTCACCCACTCTTTTACACCTGTAAGCTTCTGATGTGAGAACAAACCTGAAGTTGAAGCACTTGAGACCGATAGTGAAAAACAAAATGTGCTCAAATTGAGCCGTAAGGGTCCTTTTTCACAGTTCAATTAACACTGAGGGATTGTGCCACGCTGCCAAGTTTCATCAGCGGTATTATCTTCAGTATCAACAGGCGGGGGTGGAGGTTCAATCATCCGGTGTACCTGTAAGCAGTAGTCGATCCTCTCCAGGATGGTGGAGAAGTTAGGTCTGTCCTCGGGCTGATGCTGCCAACTCTGAGTCATTATCCGGTACCTGGAACACAGAGACACACACAGGTTTGTATTACTACTGTAGGCCTATACTAGTGAGGACAAAACAGACGGCTTTACCTGAAATACCTGAAAATAGACAGGAAACTAGAAATGTCATTATATATCAGTTTGTACTTTTTATTAGCATGAAGAATAATACATTACACAGAAATAAATGTGATTTTAGTTTGACATACAAACGTGGGCTTCAAAAATCATAAATATTGATGTAATTGATGTAATGTAACTTGAAGCCTCCATTGTCAGTAAAAAGGGACCCACCAAATAGATACTAATGGTTTCTTTATTTGTTCCATTGTGCATTCTCATGAGGTCTCATGTGCTTAATTACTTTTCACTACTGGCATACATTGCTCATTTATGTGCATTTGGTGTTGTCCTCATCATTGATTTGGAGTTGCATGGGTTGAATTGAAATGGAAAGTTGCAGGGAGGGGGGCAGCAAATCAACATTTTTACACTTGTGTATTGGCTGTTAATACTGGCTGGAACAAAGTAGTTCTTATTGTCACACACACACTCACACTCACAGACACACGACGCAGTGGCGGTTTAGAACAGGGGTTCTGATTCTGAACCCTTTTATGTCACGACCCCTGATATGTAAATCTGCGTAAGTAAGTCTGCGTAAATGACGTTCCTGGCTTCGTGTGGATTACTTGAGCTGATCAACAGAGCATCGATCCCATAGCCATGGGGGAGCGTCACCGTGACAACAGAAATGATATTGACGCCTAGTCTTAGAGGACCCCTCATTGGCTACAGTGCCAGCCAATATGAAGAATGACGGGAAATGAGAAAGAGTCAAACTCGGGTCAGGCGATCTGTAGATCAGGTCATATAAGTATGAAATTGTGGAAAAAACTCATGGAAAAAACTCTAACCCCCAACCCAGAACACCATAAGATGAGATCTACCTGTATAACCGTAACGCTAAACCCAACCTGAATCTTTTCCTAATTGTAATTCTAACTCCCAGAATCATTATGTGACCTTGAAACTTGGGGATATATTCAGTCCATACAAGTATGGCAATACAAGTGCACACACACGCACGCACACGCACGCGCGCGCGCACGCACGCACGCGCACACGCACACACACACACACACACACACACACACAATTAATTAAAACTATTCTCTTCATAATATGCTTATAGTCAAACCCAGAAGCCAGTCATCATCACCATCCCCTTCACTGCTATGCCAACACTTGACAGGCCAAGCAGTGGCACACACAGCTCTCTATAGAGACAGTTATTATTATTGGTGTTTTTTTTTTCCCAGCTTCAGGCAGAAATTGAAGTGTAACCCCGCTGCCAGCTTGAATGATTGCCGCGGAGGAGGAGCACGGAAAGACAATGTCAAATCTAGACTTACTGACTTACTGTTCTTTCTCTTTCCCTTTTCTTTTTTAACTGACAATGCAATAGGCCATATTCAGGGGTGTCGCACCAAATTCTGGGCCCTGGGTACAAGGATTCACTGCGGGCCCCCCATGAATGTTCTTTATGGGGGGGAGGGAGTTTAACCCATTTAGACTGGGAACGCATTATTTTGTGCTTTAACTATTGACCAGTAGGCCAGCGCCCAGCGGGTGCCCTGGAAATGATTTAAAGGATCTTTATCAAATCCCGATGGATCCTCTCCTACTGGGAGGCCAGGATGACAGGGCAAAAATGTCACTTGTGGTTTGCATAGCGACGCTGCATGCGGCTGCCAAATTCAACAGACACCATAATGCCCATGACTCGTGCCTATAGAAAAAATAAAATAAAATAAAACATGGCAGTGCTTACTGGCATTCCAACTTGGACTGCTTGTGGCTGAATAAAAACTACATCTAATCCACAGGAACATAGGTTTCCCTCTCTGGTTAAATTCGTACACTAAAGCAGGGGTCTTTAACATTTTCACCCGCATGTTTTTTGCCCGCATGATCCTGGTGAACGGGCTGTTGCACACTGAACTTCTCTCTTTGCTTGTGCACAAGCACAAGAACGGGGGGAAGTTTGCACGCGCATGCGTGTGCCGTGTGTGTGTGAGTGCGTGCTTGCATTCGTACTCGCTTGCGATGATTAATTGGACCACATGGGATCAAATTTCCATCCTCAAGTGTATCCTAGCTGCCCTGTGAGAGACTGCAGGCAATACAGTGTGTGTGTGTGTGTGTGTGTGTGTGTGTGTGTGTGTGTGTGTGTGTGTGTGTGTGTGTGTGTGTGTGTACAGTAACATCCTCTGTGTTAATTTATCCATTTCTAACTGAGAGTACTTCACCCGTTTTCAACCCTATCTTCATACTGTATACTGTAATTGGTCCTCACTGATGCTTCTTTAAAAGATCACCATTTCCATGCACTCGCCTACCAACATGACATCACCGTTAGGCAGGTTTGTTCGTTTCAAACAAGATTCCAAGCTTTTTATGTATTTATTTTGTATAGAGGGTATGCGCATGAATAAAGTGAATGGCAAATCGAGTGGCAAAGTGAGTGGCAAAGTAACAGGTAAAGTGAGTTTAAGGTCGCTTAACGTTGTTTAATGCATTCAGATAGGACTTTTCTGTTTGGATGTATGGGCTGTCAAGGCCAGAAAGTGGTGCCATCTAGTGATGCATTAGTGAGGACCACTTATATGAACATATCGTCACTGTCGGGCAGAAACCTCGTATCTCCAAGGTTCAAATGTGTAAATTTCTTCGCAAAGTAAAGCCCTGATTCATCATACAAGGCCGTGGCACAAAAGTAGTGAAAACAGCAGATCTACAAGCACACAACGCCTTGCGGTGCGAGGCGTTGTGTGCTTGTAGATCGGCTGTTTTAATCATTTTTAAAATGATAAATACAAAACAAACGGTTTTGGACATAGAAGGTTTCCACCCAACAACGACGATATACGGTTGAAAATGGGGGGAATGCTCCTTGACGTTAGCGTACAGTAGCATGTGCACTTACACTGGCCCAGGGCAGTTTTTGGGAGGGTCCATCCTTCCGCCGTTGGTGACAAACTCCAACACTTCCTGATTGCTGCGGCTGGGGTACGGCATGTAGCCCAGCGAGAAGATCTCCCACAGCAGCACGCCAAACGACCTGGCAAGAGAGAGAGAGCGAGAGCACATCATAAATAATGTGGACGACCATTAAGCTGGAGCCGAGAGGAAAAGTGGAGTACAGGAGAGGGAGAGGCCAGTGGAGGAATAAAAAGAAAAGGGCAAGAATACGGCAAGGAGGACAGTGAAGGGCGTGAGGACAGAGACAAAGGGCTGGGTACAGGATTAGGGTTGGGGGATCCTTTTAGATTTTAACGATACCAGTTCCTTAACTATTCCCTCTTAACGGTCCCATTCCTTAACGGTTCCCTTAACGATTCCTATAGGGGGTTCTAAATGGACCCTAACAGGTCTGTAACTCTGAGCGCGTACAAAATTCGGTTCCATTTTGTACACTACACTCTCAGAGTTATGGTGGTCCTTGAAAATAAAAGGTTTGAGAACCACCAGTATTGTATATATATAGCAGACGTGAAGTCCACATAACCAGCTTTTGCAGTGTGATAAAACTATGTTGGATCCGGTTCACCCGGTTCCGAACCCCAACCCTATACAGGATGGTTTAGAGCAGGGCTATTCAACTTAAAATGGCTCAGGGGCCACTCAGCAAAATACAAAAAGTCAGACGGCCGCAAGAAAAAATGACGTTGTATTTTGGACATTTAGTCTAGATAATGATTTTGCATGAGTAGTAGTAGAGTAAAATAAGGAAATGCACTAGAAAACAGACACATTTACATCTACAAACCTCAAAGAACAAAAAGGAAGAAATGATTAATGATTAAATGATGAAGTTTCTTATTTTGGAACAAATAAAATAGCAAAAACGTCTTGTATAAAAAGAGACAAAAATTGTTTCTTAGTGGTTTTGGAGAGTTTGTTACCCGAAAATTATTTGTCCACATTGAAAGTAGACGAAATTTATTTTTATTGGTATGACCATGGCGGGCCGCATGGACATGCTGCAGGGGCCGCAGGTTGAATAGCGCTGGTTTAGAGGCTGAAGATGAAATACAGTATACAGTAGGACAGTTTCAGACTGTCACGGTTGTGACTCTTTCAGGCGGTCAGGGTATAGTGACACTTTCAGACAGTCAGGGTTGTCACACTTTCAGACAGTCGAGGTTGTCACACTTTCAGGCGGTCAGGGTATAGTGACACTCTCAGGCGGTCACAGGAACGGGCGTTGCGTCCTGTGGTTTGTACGTGCGGAGCAGAGGTTGTACCCACCAGGTGTCTGTTTTAGAGGTGAAGATGCCCTCCATGAAGGCTTCGGGTGGCATCCACTTCACTGGCAGCATGGCACGGCCACCCTTTCTGTAGTAACTGGCCCTGCACACGCGCGCACACACACACACACACACACACACACACACACACACACACACACACACACACACACACACACACACACACACACACACACACACACACACACACACACACACACACACACACACACACACACACACACACACACACACACACACACAGGTTATTAGTACACTTGTGAGCACATCATTTTATGCCATTTTTACCCTTCTTTGGACATCGGCTATTTTCACAGCATGGCACCAACGCATAACTCTAACCCGACATACTGCAAACATAATCTCTAGATGCCTGATCGTAGTCCTAATACCAAGCTGTATATTTTCCTAATTGTGTAAGCCTATACATCCATTTAGCTTCTAAAGACTGAGACAATTGTCCTCACAAGGTCTATTTCTCAAATTAGACTACAAACTTGTGGGGACATGTCTCTCTCTCTCTCTATCTCTCTCTCTCTCTCTATCGTATAGTATAGTAATACTAACAAACACATGCCCACGCACACGCGATTTAAGCCATCCATATTCTCCAACTCAGCCTTGGGTATATATTGGTGGTGTTTTGCAGTAGTAATAAATACTGTCCATAAAAGCCACACTGAGAGATAAGAGAATGAACCACTGAAGGATTAACATTCTTGAGCTTTACATTTTTTAGATTTCTTTTCGCTATCCTCCTTCACAGAACTTCAAGCATTTCTAACACAGAGATGACAGTCTCTCTTCTCTCTAGCTTTTGAAGTGTCCCATTCATACTTGTACTTTTTTCTGTTCTGATTTATAGTGATAGATAAATCAGTGGTTCTAAAAGTCTCTCCTTGAACCAACCAGCCCTGTCTGGCGGTAGTGGACAGTAACAACGTGCCTTGAGTACTGACACTATAACGTGAGTTTTATAAATATTCAACCAATGAACTCCACTGGATGAATTGTAAAACCGTTTGTACCTCCCATTTCCTGCAAAGGGTTAGGGACATACTAGGTTTCCAACCGACAATGACGATACACATCAAGAAATATTTTTGGCAAATTAGGGATGTAAGAAATGACATTTTCTATTAGTGAAGTTAATGTACATGACTTTACACCTCTGAGTGTGCTATTGTATTTTTCTGTCTGCTTCTCGTGTGTGCCACCAGTTTTGCTGCCAGGTTAGTGATAATGACACTAATGATAGTTTTAGTTTAGAATAATGTTTTAATAGATTATTTTTGATTACTTATACTGATATGCCTGGGGCCTGGGCCCTAATTACATTATGTGAGTGAGTGTAGAAATTAGACAGTCTTTTTGTCTTCTTTTTAATTTAATAATTATGAAAGTGAGCCCAATTAAAGTGACAGCGAGCTATCACTTTTGATTGATTGGCCCAACTGTTTGAGCTACACAGCTTTATACCTTTTCTTTTGAAGAAAATTGATAGTCTGAGAAATACAGCTTCAATATTTTGACCGCACGCACGCACATTGCATGTTGGAAAGAAGTTACAAATTTGGAATATTTTTTAAATATTTTCATCAACACAAATCTTGTATGGAAGACTAGTTATATTGAAAATCCACTATGTAACTGTCCTCTTCTACCCCAGATTTGAACCTGGTTCTGTGCTTTTTACCATTGAGCTAATAGAGCCCGTCTGCTTCCTCAGGGGAGAAATTGAATCTTGACCATCAGGTCAAAATTCTTGTCAGATCCTGTGTCTTAGGTGAGACATGACCATTGACACAATCTAAATGTCTCAATAGAAGAGCTGGGAGACGAAATATAACCAACCCAATTGTATAAATTATGCAAGGGATAACTACCACGGTACAGCGGTAATTATCCCGCTTATTACACGCCTACTTAATAAATTGACCCAAAAGTAACAACAAAACAAAGTCTTTCCTTGCTTAGGGTAATGAAAGTATTCCATAAGTGTTGTGCTCGGTTATTGCATCGTCTATTTCTCGCTTCAAATGTTTTCAAAAACATTATTGAGAGCCATGTTTAGCTGTAAATGACATAGTGTGTTTGTTTACATGGCTGTCATGTTGGATACTGCATTGGATAAGCAGTGCACTGAGTGTAGCCAGGTGCTCTGAGCCTTTGATTAGACAGAGTTTTGTTATTGAGCCTCCGGTCATTATCCAGAAATAACACCGCTATTAATTGACCAATCAGAATCAAGCATTCAACCAAGCCGTGTAATAAATTGTATTAACCTACTCTACCATACAGATGGTAAAAATTACATTTTATTAATTAAATTCATTTCTTTACATACTTTAGCATACAGATTGCAAAATAAAAAGGTTCTGGATTAGCTTTAACTTTTTTCCCCCTTTTTTAATTGGGCTTATACTGTAAGAACAAAGATGGTCATTTGCCAACATCATCAAGTCTGTTAATGATTTATATCTTCTGACTGATTCTTATTGTCTTAATAAAATGGGTAATATATTATTAGAAAGAGATCACAGAGGCTAAAAGACGTTTTCTCCTTTGCAGCAAAAGAGAAATGCCAAATGACACTTTTGGCAGCGATTGAGCCTGTCCAATTACGGATAATTTGTACTTAGTTTGACACTTGGTGAAAACGTTAACATGCTATTCTCGTTGAGCGACATGGAATGGATGGATGGTAAAGTAAGAAGGAGCCTAAAAGAGCCTATTTTGGACTTCATACAAACCATGTGGTGTTCCTCAAAAATAACCGATCTACAAGCCCACAACCATGGCTTTGCGGGCCGTTTTGAGCTTGTAGATTGGCCATTTTTGTTACAGGGGTCTATTTTTTAATTTTTAGCAACAGTATAATGACATTTCCAATTATTGACCACTTAAAGGAGTAGTTGACGCAAAACATTACGAACAGTATTTTCTATAAATTACACATATCATGAAGCCTTGAATTCATGGAGATTTTTGGCACATTCCTGAGCCAATCATTTAATAACCGGGTCATCGGTGGGCGGCAGTGGCTCAGGGGTAGAGCCTGGCAACCGGAGGGATCCCAGTTCGATCCCGGGCTCCCCCAGAGTTACTGTCGAAGTGTCCTTGAGCAAGACACTGAAACCCTAATTACTCCTGGGCAGGCCTTGCATGGTTTCCTCCGCTATCGGTGTATGAATGTGTGTGTGAATGGGTGAAGCTCCTTGGATAAAGGTGCTATATAAATGCACCATTTACCATTTATCGATCAATAGTAGACTCTTTGGCTTCGCCGAACGCCGGTCATCAAATTATTGGCTCAGAAATGCACCAAAAGCAAAACAAAATAAGGGTTTAAGGCTCCGTGGGGTGTGTAATTGATACAATGAGCTACTCCTTTAAACTTGGTCAACTGGACCTGAATTCTCTCTTTGAATTCTACTTTTTTCTATCTACTAAATCTTGTTGCCATTTTTTCCCCCCAGTTTTTCCCCCAGAAAATGGAAGTGGTTTAGACGCCTTCCTGTGGTGTGGACTGAGGAAGGGCCCTGAGCTACATTCGCCCAAGTCTGTCTGCCTTGGAGCGCCGTAAGATGTACCACTGTCAGGGCTATTATCAAAAGTGACGATCAGATACGAGCGTGCACCTCAGATAATTTCTCCTGCAGCCTTTAGAGAGAGAGAGAGAGAGAGAGAGAGAGAGAGAGAGAGAGAGAGAGACAGATTATGAAATGAAAAAGAAAGAAAGAAAACCCCCGGCTCAGATTCACACCTAGACCACGGTGAAAAAAAAAATCCCTTTTATTCTCTGGCGGAGATAAGGGCTTTTCATAAAGGTTCTCACATGTTTGGGGGAGGTGGGGGTACAGATCGGATCAGTGGGATGATGATATAGGGGTCAGTGTGTGGAATGGTGAATTAATTGCAAAATGTTATTATCTGTGAGGATTTTTTTGTGTGCCTCTGCTTCAGAGGCAGTGTGGTTGGTCTGGTAACCACAGCAACAGCGATGTGAACTTCAAATGTCATTTAGAATTTGTCTTTTGATCTGTGTGCACCATCTTCTCCTCTCGTTTTTTTTTATTATCGTTTCCAATCCGTCCTCTCTATCTCCAGTTGATTTAGTGCCGTGTGTCGATCTTCTTTTGGAATCTTTCCAATTTTTTTATTTTTTGGCGCTGCGGTATTGGGGATACAAGTGGTGGACGTACTCTGATGTTTTACTCAAGTAAAAGTAGAAATACCACAATGTTAAAATGCTCTGTTTTGGTTTACTTGAATTAAAGTACAACTGTATTGGCATCAGAATATACTGTAGTATTAGCCTACAAAAGTAAAGCTATGACATAAAATAATTATAAAATAGCAAATCTACAAGCTCGCACTGTGTGTCACATGGTGAGCTTGTAGATCGCTATTTTCAACTACACAGACTATAAGGCCTATACAGTATATAAACTAAATAGGGCTTAATTGGTTTATGTGCAGTATCTTTTGTAATAATAATGTGCATACATACTGTATACAAAGTAACTTGGCTAAAGTACAATTTTACCTCTCAGATGTAGTGGAGTATAAAGTGTATGTTGAAAGAAATGCTCAAGTAAAGTAAAAGTACTTCAAAAGTTCGACACAGCACACATTTAAATAGTATTTATGCCATGCCGAGAATTAATAAGGAGGCTGATGCAGCAGGTATTGATTGGATAAACATGGTATTAGCTTCCTTAAACAGTATTTATGCCCCGTCCAAGGGTTAATAATGAGAATACTGGAGGTATCGATTGGATAACCCTGGTATCAGCTTCCCTAAATCCAACAGTGAATGTCTGGTCAAGGTTCAAGGTTTCTTCACTGTAATATCTGGAAGACGTATATAGAGGACACAGAGGACAACATACAGTAGACACATCATGTGCATCATGACGGAATGTGGAGAGAGAGAATACGTTTGTTTTGTTCATTTTAGAAATGATTTAAACTGGTGAAAATAGCCGATCTACAAGCACACAACGCCTCACACCGCGAGGCGTTGTGCGCTTGTAGATCGGCTATTTTCACTAGTTTTGTGCGACGGTCTTGTGTGATGAAGCAGAGCTTTACTTTACAAAAAAAAAAACATATACATTTTAAACTTGGAGATACGAGGTTTCAGCCCAACAGTGACGATATGTGTGCACTCGTCTCGGGCACAAAGAATTCGACCTTGCTACCTCCACGCCGTTCTGCAGTGCAGTGGCAGTGCGCTTGAGTCCGACAGTGTTTCAATCGGCTGTTAACGCCGCCAAGCGTGGCTCATTCAATATGCGAGAACACATGATATGGATTTGAGAATGCAATTACCAACCACGCACCCGTCTTTTTTTGAAACCGCAGATTACAGAGTTTAGTGTGCATTTACTTTTTGGTTGGGTGCTCACGGCTCCATGCATTCAACCCAGTCTAAGACCTGACCTGCTATTTTTGAAATGCCAAAGTATAAAATAATGCCTTTTAGCTCAAATCTAAAATGACACAGATGCTTTCTCAGTTTCAAAGGGTCAAGATGGCCCGGCCGAGACCTGCGACAATTGTGACCAATCCGAACCATGCCTGAGGCACAAGACTGTTACGTCCTGGCCCTCACTTGGCACTGTGGCACCCTCTCGTGGCACAGTACGTCACAGCAGACCTCTGAGTTCCAGACATCTGCACACCAGTCTCCCATTGGCAATCTCCTCACCTGGGCCGAGTCTGCAATCAGCTCCTGAGTCTACAAGATCCTGGCCAGCACACAGCTCTGTGTCAGATCCTCACCTTTCCACTCGTATGGTAAAGTACAACCTGCAGACTAGCTTTCCCAGTTTGGCAGAGCTTTAGACTGACTTTCTTATTAGTGGCATTGCCCTTTAATTCTTGTGGATCTATTGCTGACCGTGCTTCTCCTCTCCTTCCAGTTTCTCAAGACCCCGGACCGAGTTGGAGCTGCAGCGGCGCTCACTACCCCCTTTTTGCCCCCCTCGTGCCTTTAACTCTGTGCTCCAGGTTAATAAACACGCCCGGGTGGGCTTTAACCTTCCTCTGCCTTCTCCTTGCTGTGCATTTGGGTCAAACACACACCAGTCGTAACACAAGACCATATTTTGGACCTGCCCCTGATTCTCGTCTAAGGTTTTTCGGTTTCCGGGCAGACCCGTGCTACCCTTTAGTGTGCACTGACTGGTACACAGCAAAATCTGGAGCATCATTTAAGTCTGAAGATGTGCATAACACTCCAGACTCCACTGCATGTGTACAATAGGAAAGCACCGATATGTAGATTCTGGGCCGGTATCTATATTTGTTTAATGAGTCTTTGATATGGCTTATGCACAATATGCAGGCTCGAAGGCTAAAATGATAGATAGCATGTTATGTAGAATGGGCATCCTATTAGTCAGGTCCGCTATGTTAATAAAGGTTTATTCGTTGGATTTTTTTGGAGATTTGTAAAACTATACATTTTTGGAATCTTCAGAGCATGGGGAATCCAAAAATCTTTGTTTGCATTTGCACAGACACCTGCAAAGCCTCCATTTTGGACGTTCAAAATGGCCGACATAAAATACACAATTTGTGCTATCTTGGCTTCTAGACAACCTAGAAACGTAATTAAACATCTAATCCTATGTTTTCTGGGTCAAGGAATCGAATGAATGAATGATGGATGTAAAATGTTCTGGACCCCCACCCCCTTTCTGGGGGTTATCTATTTTGGGACCTCCCAGAACAGTACGCTAGCCAGTTAATGTCCGATTTTCATAATATTAGAGTTGTTTTGTAGGTTTTAAAACATCCCGAGTTCATTTATTAGACTTTTAAAGCAGCCAGAATAACCTTTCTGACTTTTGGTTGGGGTCTTTCCTCACCTGGGACCCCCTAGACAGACCCCTGTCTAGGGGTCTGTCTCAGTAATCGCTCTGCTACTGCTCCAGAACAATGTTAAATTAGATCATAATTGAAGCATAAAAGCTGTTGTAGCTGGGCTCTGAAAACAAAAATGAGAAGTAGCAAATACCAGGGGTCTTCCACAGGGGGTCCGGAACCCCTGCTGGGTCCTCAGAGTTACTACAGGGGGCCCGCCAATCTTGATGGAATCTTTTTTTTTTCACATTTGAAACTGAAACTTTGAATGTTTTTATGTATCCTGGGTTTATTGCGGCCATAGGTCGCAGTTTGCGACCATAGGTCACAGTTTTCTATCAAAACCGTCACATCTTGACCGTATCTATCTGTCTGTCTGGACGGGTAACGCTTTTTTGTTGATTGACTCTCACACTCTGGCATCCCGCTCTGACATCACTGTGATGTCAGGGAACCAAATCCCCTTTATGCCCATATATGGAGATCCATGTGATGCCAGGGGAACCATAAAAGGACAACTAGGTAGTCATCCGGCAACAGCTCACAGCTGTGAAGCCGGGAGGAGTTCAGATTGACAATCAGGTTCACAGGAGGGGAGGGTGCGAGCAAAGTGTGGTAGAACAGGGGAAGGGCAAGGGCCAGACCCAGAATTTGACATAATGAAAGTATTGCAACTTCTCACTTGTGCAGACTAACGTGTCCATTTATTGCACTGCACTCACACTGACAACACAACACACACACACATACACACGTCTTTGTTATTGTCACCCCAAAACCCTCACCCTATCCTCTTAAAGAGCCCATGGTTAATTATGCCCAAAAGGATTCACTACAATGCAGTCATTTCAGACATGCAGGATCTATTGTCTTCATCATTGTCATCTTCAATGTCCAACCTAATAGTGTTGACACAGTCTCCACCATGAGTGAAAGGCAGGTTACTTGAGCAGCTGCACCGTCCCTTGCAGCCATATTTGATGAGCTCAAGTACTGCCTTTGGAGCAGGGAGGGCAAGACACCTGACTGGAAAATACCCTCCACTCTCTGAATTCCATCTATTTTCTTCGATTGGTGGAAGCTCAGGGCAATTTGTCAGGTATGATTTATCCTGCATTGTGACATAGCTGGCACGGATGTGGTAGCAGTGCAGCACGAGTTGGAGGTAGCATCTCACCCTCAGTTCTTTGACAGAAATAGTTACCATCTGAGTAATCGCAGGGTTGTTGGACCTTTTGAACTGTAAACATGGCATGTAAAATGCTTTAATGACTGCAATGTTGATGGAAGCTCACCAATAATAAGCTCAGGAGGAATGGAACCCTTTAAGGTCCTTGAAGTGGTTAATGACTTGGTCATCATCACCAGGCTTCAAGTAAGATTCCAACGAAATTCTCTTCCCCAGCCAGCACCAGAAAAATCATGTAGGCCAAGGAACCCTTGACATTTGTGACATCCAATAACTTGAACTTGCTTGAATATGTGTGTGCACTTCCACAAAATCATGTCCCTTGATGAAGGTATCGTATTATGATGCCTACTTTGTCATACCTGACAAATTGCCCCAAGCTTCGATCAATCGAAGAAAATAGATGGCATTTAGAGAGTGGAGGGAATGTTCCAGTCAGGTGTCTTGCCCTCCCTGCTCCAAAGGCAGTACTTGAGCCCATCAAATTTGGCTGCAAGGCAGGTTGCACTCCTCCCTGCAAATGCTATGGTGGAGACTGTCAACACATATGTCTTGCAAATTAGGGAGGACATATACAGTATTTTAGTGAATCTCTTTGGGCATAATTGACCATGAGCTCTTTAAGAGGATAGGGTGAGGGTTTTGGGGTGACGATTAACAAAGAGGTGTGTGTGTGTGTGTGTGTGTGTGTGTGTGTGTGTGTGTGTGTGTGTGTGTGTGTGTGTGTGTGTGTGTGTGTGTGTGTGTGTGTGTGTGTGTGTGTGTGTGTGTGTGTGCGTGCGTGCGTGCGTGCGTGTGTGTGTGTGTGTGTGTGTGTTGTCAGTGTGAGTGCAGTGCAATAAATGGACACGTTAGTCTGCACACCCAAAGTGAGAAGTTGCAATACCTTAATCCCTGCAGTAACACCTGTCAACCATAACTGTCTAACACAAAAATTGTATAAATAATACTGAGAATACTAATAAATCATCGAAGTACAATACATAAACCCAGGATACATAAAAACATACATAAAAAATAAAATCCTTTCCCATTAAGATTTGGTGGGCCCCCTGTAGTAACTACCCTTGGGGGGTCCCCCAAGGGTCCCGGACCCCCTGAGGAAGACCTCTGGTATTTTGCTTACTCATTTTTGTTTTCAGAGCCCAGCTACAACAACTTTTATGCTTCAATTATGATCTATTAACATTGTTCTGGAGCAGGAGCAGAGCGATTACTGTGATAGGCTCATGGGTCTGTCTAGGGGGTCCCAGGTGAGGAAAGACCCCAACCAAAAGTCAGAACGGTTATTCTGGCTGCTTTAAAAGTCTAATGAATCAACTCAGGATGTTTTAAAACCTACAAAACTCTAATATTATGAAAAAGACATTAACTGGCTAGCGTACTGTTCTGGGAGGTCCCAAAATAGATAACCCCAAGAAAGGGGGTGGGGGTCCGGAACATTTTACACCCATCATTTACTCAGTCGATTCCTTGACCCAGAAAACATAGGATTGGCATGTTTAATTAAGTTTCTAGGTTGTCTAGAAGCCAAGATAGCACAAATTATGTATTTTATGTCGGCCATTTTGAACGTCCAAAATGGCGGCTTTGCAGGTGTCTGTGCAAATGCAAACAAAGATTTTTGGATTCCCCATGGTCTGAAGATTCCAGAAATGTATAGTTTTACTAATCTCCATAAAAAGCCAACAAAAATACATAGTGGACCTGACTATATTGTGTGTATAGTATCAATGTACAGATTATTATTTCTTTTAATTATTCTACTGTTAGACTGATGATACATACTGTATGTTCTTGGTTTACCTACAATCCTAGATTACTATTGCTATGCATTTGATGTATTACCTTGTGATGTCCTTGCTCATTGTAAATCGCTCTGGATTAAGAGCGTCTGCTAAATGCCTAAATTGTAATTGCACTTGTTATCATAATAAAAAATAAAAAAAATAAGTTTTGAAACTGCAGTTTGGTAGGCTAGCCAATACACACCAACATTCTGATTCTGATAGCCAGCGCAAAATGGATGCATCACAACAGATAAATATCTGCTATACTCCCATCTGTGAATGTCAACTGTATTGGCAGATAAGCAGATGGCATTCAACGCGACAAATATCAGCTGATATCTATACACGGCCGATACATATCAGTGCATCCCTAGTATGTATGACACTTTTTTGTCTCAGGGCACCCCATAAATATTGTTTTAATCCGAGGCACCCCTACATTATAATTTTCACTCCCAGGACCTTATATTTGTAGCATATCGTCGTTGTCGGGTGGAAACCTTGTATGTCCAAAACCGTTCGTTTTGTATTTATCATCTATAAAATGTACTAAACTAGTGAAAACAGCAGATCTACAAGCACACAACGGTGTTGTGTGCTTGTAGATCAGCTGTTTTCACTAGTTTTGTGCGACAGTCTTGTATGATGAAGCAGGGCAAAAGACGTACACATTTGAAACTTGGAGATACGAGGTTTCTGCCCGATAGTGGCGATATCTTAGTGATTATGTTGCGAGGAAAACATTGAGATAATAGCCATTTTGGTTAGAACTGACTGAAAATAACTTTGCACTTCAAGTTTAAAATGATACTAAATATTTTTTCAAGTGTCCAAATAAATTCCAAATATTATCAAATTATCTCGCGGCACCCCTGGAGTGCCGTCGCGGCACCCCAGGGTGCCCCGTCACCCACTTTGAAAACCCCTGATGTATGGAACACTTTGCGCGAATCCAAGTCCCCCAAATGGACCCCCAATGTCTCCGTCTCTCTCACAGCAGGGGTTACCAATCATGAAACGCCGCGACAATAACAAACACGCCACCACAGTACAAGAAAAAGAATAAGAGAGAGACAACATTTGAGTCTTGACGTGACCCAGAGTCCCAAATGTTCTCTTTTTTTCTTCTTTTTTCCCCCCTTTCTTTACGTTTCCAGGCTTATTTGAATAAACGAAAACAAAATAACTTCACAGTGGGGACATAATTATGAAAAACCCAGACATCACAATTAAATCAAATAGTTGCTGGTCGGGTGGAAACCTTGTATGTCCAAAACCCTAATTTTCTTTTAATGTTATAAAATAAAGAAAGGAATAAAGAATTGCCAATTTACAAGCTCCCGTAACGGGTCGGCAACGTGGCGCGCCGTGAGTGGCTATTTCCACAGCTTTTATGCAAGTAGGGCATTATATTATAATTTACATACAAAGTTCATGATATGGAGATTCGAGGTATCCGCCCGACAGCTACAAAACAGGCTCTAATACGACTCCCACTGGGGAGTTGCGTAAGAGACTTCCTCGACGCTTGCAGGCCCAGTAGAGCAGTGACGCTCTCTCCCTCTCTCTCTCTCTCTCTCTCTCGCAGGGACGTGCTGGCCATTGGGAAAAGCGGGACAACTCCCGAAGGGCCGGTTCATTCCCGGCCAGTCCAGGCCAGCCATTAGGAATATATTAAAAATAAAATGTCAGCCTTCGTTCCATTTTGGGGGCTGGGCGGCCAACAAAGTAAATTGTCACTCGGGCAGAAACCTCGTATCTGCAAGTTTCAAAGTTGTACATTTTTTTTCGCAAAGCAAAGCCCTGCTTCATCACACAAGGCCGTCGCACAAAAGTAGTGAAAACAGCAGATCTACAAGCACACAAGATCGTCTGTTTTCACTAGTTTAAATCATTTTTAAAATGATAAATACAAAACAACAGTTTTGGACATACAAGGTTTCCACCCGACAACGACGAAATATAACTCATGTAATTGGCCCACTGGCTTGTCACTTGTCATGATCTGAAATGACAAATCTTTGAGTAGCAGCAGCGCTAATAGAGAGAGATCTCTCTCTATAGCGCGCAATGAGGGCCTCTCCAACTCTTTTTCCCAGGCTGAATCAGGGGCCCAGCACGTCCCTGCTCTCGGTAAAGCGTCTTTGACGACAGCTGGAACGCCTCATGTTGACATAGCTGGTTGTTGTGACACACTTCCGTTGCTCTCATCCCATTGCCACATGAAAGACTTCGGTGCCATTTCCCTGATGGCTTGAGTGACGGATTTGAGTGTTTTAAACGCCGTCATTTGAAAGCATCTCTATTACAAATGGGAGCACTGACTGAGAATAATTTCCGTGCCTTTTGGGGGATTTAAGGATTATTAGTACCGGAGACGGAATTGGCTCCGTCTCATTTTGCGTACTTATGTTTTCTGAGTAGGCCTACATCAATGCAGATTTCCTGGACACGAGCATGTACCAGTTTATGGCCTTTTACTGATGTATGTGCCCCCTTGCTATGTGCTTGTGTACAGTAACAACTGTTTATTAGCATATGTTATTATAATATCATATATTTGCAGTTACACCAGTGTCCCCTACCAGTGGTGGAAAAAGTATTCACAGTATTTTACTGCAGTGTAGAAATACTCTGTTAGAAGTTCAAAATGTACTTAAAGTAAAAGTACAAAAGTGTTGGTATCAAAATGTACTTAAAATTCCAATAGTAGAAAGGACTCATTACGCAGAATGTCATTTCACAAGAGTTCAAAAATGAATAAAAACATTTATCAAATAGCAGATCTACCATTTTCAAATAGCCAAAGTATATAGGGAATAGGGATAAAGTGGTTTGTGCATGTTTTGTAATAATACAATTATATAATTGTAGTGGTAGAATATTTGACTTTGGAAATACCCCAGGAAAGTAAAAGTAACTCAAAATTGTACTTAAGTACAGTAAATGTAAAGTGGTTAAAAGATTATGTTGTGCTTTATTAACAAATTTTTCTGGGGACCCCCTGGGAACCTTCTCAAGGGACCCCTGAGGGGCCCCGGACCCCACTTTGAGACACACCCATCTACTGTACATTGCGTGGTATTTTGTGTGGTTTGTGGCGTACCTGTAAATGTCCCTGGCCATCCCAAAGTCCCCGATCTTGGCCACTCTGCCCTGGCCTTTGCAGGTCAGCAGGCAGTTCCGAGCCGCAATGTCCCTGGAAAAGAATGGAGGCAAGCAATCAATCAACGCTGTCAAACTCGCCGCATGCAGTTGGCGGCCGGCAGAGGCCAAAAACTACAAAACTAAACTTTTATGTACTCAATACTATACCGACGCTGTCGGGCAGAAACCTCTTATCTCCACTTTCAAACTTTTTTGTGTTTTCCAGTAAGTTAACGCCCTACTTGATCATACTAACTACAACATCACACAGAAGCAGTAGATCTGCAAGCTCGAAATGCGACGCCAAGCGATTTTTTAATTTGAATCCTGAAAAGTAACAGTTTTTGAGGTTTCCACCTGACATAGACGATATTTAATCACAGGGATTGCGCATATGCATACAGAACATTCTTTGCGTGTGTACAGTTAAAGTGCAGGTATGAGAATTGATTCAAGGATTACAATGTACATTTCGCAGGCGGATTAGACGCGCCTCATCAAAAGCCACAGGGCTCACGTGTGTTGAATCTGTACCAATTTCCAACCCCACACCTTTTCACTTATTTGCATTTGAACAGAACTCCACGTGTGACTCATCCATAGAGGCCCGATTGTGTCTGTGAAGTCGAACCTGGATTGCCTGGAGCTAATATCGCAACGTACAGCTTCCAATAGTGCTTTTATGGCTCTGCCCACCTGCTGCATTCAGGCAAAGAATGTGATTTGCTGGTTGTGTGGGCTGGGACGAAGGGGGAATTCATAAAACTCATATTTGTATATAGTGCTGCATTGTTTAGTTTCAGTCTTTTGAGAAAGAAATAGCATGTTTCTGAGCAACTGCAGTTGCTCAGAAACCTGTTCGACGCTCCCATTTTGAAAAAAGAAAACAGAGTTTTCCCAAAGGTTTTCATTATTTGATAAAGTACTTATCGATGTCCAAAATGCAAAACCTCCTATCTGAAAAATTCACTTTGTTGGGAAAATGAAAAAGAAAAATGTGTGTTCTACACCAAAACCTCCTATCTACTATTTCTAGGTAAAAACCTCCTATCTGCAAGCTGTAGTCTACAACATGCAGATACTGTAGGAGGTTTTTTACCTAGAAATAGTTAAGATTACAGACTAAACATTCTTTATTAAAAATTGCAGAATACGCGGGGCACGGTGGTGCAGTGGTTAGCGCTTCGCCTCACAGCTAGAAGGTCCTGGGTTTGATTCCCGCTGGGGGACGCTGTGGGTGCTGGGGGCGTGTTTCTCCCTCCGCGTCATCAGCGCCCACACCCTAGGTGGGGTTGGCGATAGGGCCTTTCTGTGTGGAGTTTGCATGTTCTCCCTGTGTCTCCTAGGGTTGATACCCTCACAAAAACATGCAGTAATTCTGGTCTCAATAATGCCTCCCCCTGGCCAGCCGGGGCGCTTGATGGAGGGGAAAGGAACTGGTTGGAATAACGTGTTCCTTCCACGCGCTACGTCCATCCCGGGGAAAATCCCCCCTGTCAGGTGAAAAGAAACAACTTGGACTACTCATGCATTGAAGGAAGCATGAGGTCAGTCCGTTGTCTCCCCAGGCGCGGCAGAGGGAGAGCAGAGCCCAGGATTACATAGGCAATTGGCACTGGGTGAAAAAATGGGTTGCAAAATCGTGGGATAAAAATTATAGAAAAAAAATAAAAAATTGCAGAATATAATAAGAGATTGCGACAATGACACGTTCACATCAAAACCTCCTATCTACATACATGCAGATAGAAGGTTTTTATCTAGACTGACAAACATTGCACCACCTGACACCAGTCATTAGCAATCAACAAGGGAATGCAGATAGGAGGTTTTGAGCTTCATCATTTTGCCACTTTTACAAACCCCCAGTCACATAACATTTTTGGCAAAATGAGGGGCAGAACGAGCTTGCAGACAGACTGACCATGTGTGCAGCATATAGCCTGTTGTCCTCATTTCCAGTGAAATCCAAAAATCATGGAATTTGCAGATGTTTTGCATTTTGGCCATCGTTATGTGAGCGAGCTTGAGGAGGAAATAGAGAATGTGGAGACTGTCTTGTGATTTCCTAACGTCTAGGACTCATCAAACCGACCACAAGTCCATAATTGTCCCTCTTCAAGATAGACATGAATAAAACAATTCGTCAGGACTCAAAGTTTACTGTTGAACTCTATGCAGAAAGTTAAACCCATTTAGGCCTGAACACATTATGACGCAATATTTTACGCTTTAAATATAAAAAAATAGCAGATATACAAGCTCACAGCACGGCACCGAGTGCCGCGCTGCGAGCTTGTAGATCTGCTATTTTTGAAAAATCGTGAAAATTAGAATTTTGACCCGATTCTATAAGTGTCTTTTGAATCCTTCTAAGATTTTTGGAAAAAACCTATGTTTCTATGTCAGCAATCTGGCCAGCCATCGTCAAAGAAAAGGTCCTTTTCACTTAACCGGAGCTCAGTTAGTCTGTTCTTGAGAGACTACTATGTCAGTGGTGCTCAAACCTTTTCATGTGAAGGACCCCCAAAATGATATTTATTTGGCCACGGACCCCCATTTCAAAATATCTAGTTCCAGGGACCCCCCCAGAAGCAAAATTTGAGTTACAAACGTTCGCTTTGAAAATACATATATTCAAAGATTTGCACACATTTTCACGACTTTTTCAAAAATAGCAGATCTACAAGCTCGCAGCGCGGCACTCGGTGCCGCGCTGTGAGCTTGTATATCTGCTATTTTTCACTGGTTAAAGCATTCAATAGTTTTAGGCCTAAATGGGTTAAACTTGCAGCAGCTGCACAGAGGATAACGAGACTAGAAGGGAAAAGTTTTTTTTTTAACCCGGGGCACTTCAAATAGACTACCCAAATAATACACTGGAGCTCTCATTAACTCTGCACACTTACTGCAGGTGACTGACTGACTGATGTTCTCCTCACAGCCAAAAGCAGTGGTGGAAAGAGTACTACAATTTCTTTACTTAAAGGAGTAGGTTGGGGGTGAACTACTCCTTTAAGTATAAGTATCAATACTGCAATGTAGAAACAAATAAAAGTCTGGTGTTCAAAAAGTATAAAAGTATTTGGCATCAAAATGTATTTAAAGTAGCAAGGTTTTCAAATGTATAACAATCTTTTGAAAATAGCAGATGTACTTAGCTCACAATGTGTCGTAGAACACAGTACTATGCAGTAGATATGTAAAGAAAAGAAATAATGAGAGAACAAAAAAAGAGTCAGTAAGAGTAAGTAAGTATATACAAAGAAGGGGCAGGGGAGGGGAGGGTTGGGCTAGGTTAGTTTTTTTACCAGTTGCGAACGGCTGCTGCCTGTAAGTGGTTTTTCAGGGCAATTTTAAAGGATGCTAGTGATCCACACTCCTTTATGACCTTCGGTAAGGCTGTCGGCTGTCCAAAACGGTTCATTTTCTTTAATTATTTCAATGTTTTAAAATAGCGAGGGTAGCAGATGTACAAGTTTATTTAGTAGGGCATTCATAAAAAAGTTTAAATATAGAGATACAAGGTTTCTGCCCGACAGCAACGATATTATATCATTGCAATTACCTGTGGATAAGCATGGGAAGGCGTTTGAGTGGAATCACTGTACAGGCCAACACTGAGGGTGTTATTGAAGACCCCTGCATGCATAATTAATGGAGAGCTGCTGTAAATGACCCCTGTTTGGGAGACTCTAAACACTCCATATTGACTTCATCTGTCAGTGACTCAGTCAGTATTACCAGTAAGACTCCCTAATCGGGAGATAAGCGACCGGCAGGTCGCATGTATACACAAATTGGTCTGTCCATGTTGATGGCATGACTTTAGAGATACTGTGTACTGCTTTGCATGATTTTAGGGCAAAAAAAAAAAAAAAAAAAAACGTTTTTTTTTAATCGGCCTGATGGTGGCGCTAGATGGGCAGATGCATGTTGTTGACATGACTGTAGAGATACTGTGTACCGCTTTGCATGATTTTAGGGCAAGATCTGCAGGAGCAGTGTCCAAAAATGTATCTTGCAAGAATCGGCCTCATGGTGGTGCTAGAAGAGGGCCATGTGAGAAATTAGTGGAGATTGTGGTTTAGCAGCCAAGGAGTGTGTGTGCAAAGTTAGGCATGGATCGGGGGCCGGGGCAACGGTGGCGGAGATATGAGAAGGGCAAAAGTGTGACGTGTGACGTGTGACTGACTGACAGACTGACTGACAGCCGGTGGAGGTTTTGATAGTAACTGCGACCTGATGGTCGCAATCAGAATCTGAATCGGGTTTTGTTGTTACTTCCATGGTACACACTAGGGGGCACATGGGAGCAAAATACCATTCTCCACAACTCATTGGTGCTGGTCACATTTACAAACAACAGACGAGAGAGAGCACACAACATTGGTCAAAATAAATAAAAGTGCTGATGCGTTTAATATAGATAATGTACTATAAAACCTAATAAATGGCACACAAGATTTATTTTAAAAGACAGAAAGAGAGACAAAGTTGGGGGCTGACCTCAGCCAAAATAGGGAAAGATTTATTGGTTCTCCATAAGCCCCTTTGGGCTTCTAACTTTTCCTGCACAGTCTCCGTTTGTGTTCTTCTTAAATTTCTCTGATTTAAGCTTTTCTTTTCGTACCAACAAATATAGCTCAAAACGGCAATGAAAAATAATAAAGCATCCTATCTTATTTCAATGTTTGGACATTGTGTCATGTCCTTGTTCTTCTATGTATAGGGATAATGGTGCATAACAGCATCGCCGAAGATTAAAGCTTACTGAATAAAAGTAATGTGAAACAATGAATGCATTTAGTGGCATCACAACTGTTACAGGAAGGATAAATAATTCCAGTCACAGTGTGCCGTCCCCCCCCCCCCCACACACACACACACACACACGCACAAGCACACGCGCACCTCTGTTGATGTTGTGCATTGAAATGAAATAGCAGTAGTAGCTCTTGCTAAATGGTGTAGAAAAATCCATGCAAATGATTTGTTTTCGCTCTCAGGCAATACTGAACCTTGGAGGCGCCGCGCTATATAAGTCACACACAGCAGGACGGGGGAGGGGCTGCGGGGAAGGTCATGGACACGCCGCCATTATAGCAGTGCAATGCGGCGCATTGTTATCACGCCATCGTTACAGTAAATGAACGTTAACTGGCTTTCACAGGCCCGCGTTTACATCGTTCATTTTAACGGGCAGCTTAAAAACCCATATTGACTGCCATGGCCGGAGAACAATTACTGTTATTAGCCTTGTTTCAACGACTGATGTAACGGTGAGCCGACGGTAGTACATTTGGCCCTCACAAGGATAGTAATACGAGTACACACACACAGGCGTTGAAAAGCACTCTCAAAATGCATTAACCCATTGATTTAACCTGTTGCGGTGCTCAACGGCTTGTCATCTAAACCAGTAATCCTTATTATCTCAGCCTCTATAGTGGCAACCCCTCCATGTTCCACTCACACAATGGGGGAAAATAGCTATGAAAGCAACTCACTTCAAGGGAAAGCGGCGCTCGACTCAAAGGTTAAACTGGGTGCAGATTGTTGACAATACACACACAAGGAACAAACATCTTCACTCTCTGAAGAAGTTTAGGAGTCTTCAAGCAGCCGTCTACAAAATAGCGGACGCTATTCAATTCCCATTGAAAAGCAGAATCCACCTTTATAGGTAGATTTATCTTCCAAGTCAGAGAAGGTCATAAAAATACTAGCAAAAAATATCTGATCTACAAGCTTAATGTTCTGCAGATCCCCTGAAAATCTACTGTCTTGCCAATGGCAGGACGTGTGAACTTTTGAAATGGCACATCTGTAGTTGTAAAATAAAAATAAAACACAAAAAAGTTAAAATATGGAGATAAGAAGTTTGTGCAACGGTGTGTACTTAAAGCTACTTCCCACTCCTGCACAGCGGCCCTGAACTCCCCCCCAGAGTAAATACACCTCCATAAAGAGCTGGAATGACTTTCAAGGACAGAGTGGGTGAATGTTAACACAGGCATCATGGAGGCAGTAGCGTGAGGGACTTATAGAACCTGAACAGCAGCCTCCGGAGGAGAGGCAGCCGTTAGGGCGGATGGATGGCGCTTTACTGCGCCATGTTGGAGCCAACACACTTTAAACCAGGAAGACCGGGAGGAACGCATTGTTATGCATCATTACTTTAACCATTATTTTATGCTTTAACTATTGAAAAATAGCAGATCTACAAGCTCACAGCGCGGCACCGAGTGCCGCGCTGCGAGCTTGTAGATCTGCTATTTTTGAAAAATCGTGAACATTTATAATGTCTTCTAAATCCTTCTGAGGTCTTTGAAAAACACGTTTCTACGTCAGTGGTTCTCAAACCTTTTCATGTCAAGGAACCCCGAATTACGTGTATTTGGTCATGGACCCCCCCAAAATTTGAGTAACAAATGTTCGCTTTAAAAATACATACAGTATATTCAAAGATTTGCACAACGCTCATAGCGCGGCACTCGGTGCCGCTGTATATCAATAGCTAAAGTATAAAATAATTCCAGTTCTTAATGGGTTAATTGGCCTCGTTTGTCATTGGATAATTCACCGGGACGTCAAAGAGAGAGGCTGGAAGGGAAGGGAGGCAGGAGGGAAGTGACTGAAATGGGGAAATATTTCAAGTACGACTTTGACTTGAATTGTACTGGAAGAGCTGGAAATGGCCAACCTAACGGGCTCTCAAAACGTGTTACACCACACAACACAACAAACGTTTTTCGTTTAAGTTTCTGCCTTTTTTGGGGGAAAATGCTCGCCTAAAATGACATGCCCCAAAGTAGGAATGCCAGGGTAAAAGTCAGCGCCTTTCTTTTATTTGATGAAAAGAGTTCATGTTGGATGTTGGATGGATGGATGGATTGTCACAAACATTTTGCAAACAGACAAAATTGGGGAAATTCAGCCATCTGCTCGGTCTCATGCTGTGTCCAATCTAGTGGCGACAAAGAAAGGCTACGAAACGACCACGGCAAGGTTGACGTGCTCTGTATTCTGGTGGTGCCGGGAGGTGGATGGTGACCTACTAAATACCAGATACTGTTATTTATTTTTGTAGTATTTATTTTCGTGGAGTTGTTTGTTGCACTGCTGTTGTATCTAGCGAGTGAATGTTGAGTGTTTAAGTGTGGACCACAATGGAAACAACAAGCCTTTTTTTAGTATGTTTTTCCCACTAAGCTCCAGCCGCCCCATGTAAGCCCCACGTAAACACAAGTTTATGTGCGACAACATAGACTTGTGACCACTGGTTCACAAACATTTCAGGTCGAGACCCAAAAGAGAGATTAGACGATTGCCTGCCACCCAAACTAGAGAAAATAGCAGATCTACAAGCGCAAAACGCGAGCTTGTAGATCGTCTATTATCTCTACTCCTTAATTAATACATATATACCAGTATTATTTAAATGTACAGTAGGAAAAGAAAAAGGGGTCCTGAGCTGCTGTTTGGAAAACACTTTACTGCAGGGGTCTTCAACAGGGGGTCCGCGACCCCTAGGGGGTCCGCGGAGGTACTGCAGGGGGTCCGCGAAATTATTGCTTTAAAAAAAAAAAAAAAAGTTTTTTTTTCCCCACATTTATGTTAAAAAATAAATCATGATTCTATCCATTTTGAATAGCTTGAATACATGATTACTATGCAATTGACAGATTGTTGATATTATTGACATTGGTTCTCAGTTAATAAGTAGTATGTTTAGAAATGGTAGTGGTACGGCCCACCCTGCTCGCTGTAACTTGTACATGTTTAAAATAAAAAACATGACGTAGGCCCGACCCCCCACCCTACGAGGTGGTAGGGGGTCCCTGCTCCATCTCCCCATCAGTTTGGGGGTCCCCGGCCTGAAAACGTTGAAGACCCCTGCTTTACTGTAAGCTACAGCCCAGTGGTTCCTGTCCAGTGACTGGCCTATAAGATCAAATAAGTGAGAACAGTACCTGTGTATGAACTGGTTCTCCTCCAGGTACTGGCAGCCTCTGGCGATGTCTCTGGCCACGTTGAGGAGATCCACCATGGACAGGCTGGATGGATGCTCCTGACAACCCCAAGGAGAGAGAGAGAGAGACACACACACGCGTTTGTATTACTATTACCCAGGGGGCCTGTTTCCATTGTTGTCCTATCCATTCCTATGCATATTATGAATGACTGCTATTCCCACCGCAAAACACCAGTGCGCGACTAAGTTGTGTGTGTGTGTGTGTGTGTGTGTGTGTGTGTGTGTGTGTGTGTGTGTGTGTGTCAGGGTTAATTTTGATGTGTTGTGAGCTTGTAGATCAGCTATTTTCGTTCTGTGACACCCGCGTGCACCCATGATGTCTTAGTCCTACTGGATCTCTCCCATTTTTGTTTAGTTTTTATTTGTTGACGAAATTGTCAGTATATTTAGTCATAGTTTTAGTCATCATAGCTTAGTTTTTATTTAGTTTTAGTCTACAAAAAAAAAAGGCAGTCACGAACATTTTTCGTCATAGTTTTGGTGTGTGTGTGTGCGTGTCTCACCAGTCGGGGTCTGGTCTCTCGGAGGAAGCTCTTGAGGTCTCCTCCAGCCATCAGCTCCAGCAGGATGAAGCGTGGCAGAGCCTGTAGGCTGACACCGATGCAGCGCACGATGTTCTGATGGCTGAACTTACTGCCAACGCCATGGAGACAGAGAGAGCACACCCAATATCAGCACAGAGGACAGGCCCCAATCACACTGCATGCATGAGTACTCTGTGTGTGTGTGTGTGTGTGTGTGTGTGTGTGTGTGTGTGTGTGTGTGTGTGTGTGTGTGTGTGTGTGTGTGTGTGTGTGTGTGTGTGTGTGTGTATGTGTGTGTACGTGGTGTGTGCGTGTGCGTGTGTGTGTGTGTGTGTGTGTGTGCGCGCGCACAAACTCAATAGCGTGCACACATCTCATTGCGCGTGCACGTGTCGTAGATGAGACCGTTGAACGGAATGTGTGTCACTAACCGCTTGGGACCGAAATCAAATCACATAAAATGAATAAAATATGAACAGAATAGTATTGGAATAAATCACTTAAACATTTATAATCATATGTGTGTGTGTGTGTGTGTGTGTGTGTGTGTGTGTGTGTGTGTGTGTGTGTGTGTGTGTGTGTGTGTGTGTGTGTGTGACCTACCTAATTATCAGAGCCTCCATTAGAAAGTCTAGTTCATCTTGCTCAGAACAAACCTCTGGAAGTGTCTGCCAATGACAAAAGACTTACGTTACTAGTAAAACATTGTGTAAGTACACTGTGACAATGAGCATGAGTTTAGATTTCAGAGAGAGAGAGAGAGAGAGAGAGAGAGAGAGAGAGAGAGAGAGAGAGAGAGCCCACCTTGACAGCTACTTGCATTGGGCTTGGTTCCCCTGGTATGCCCACCGCCAGGCCTTCATAAACCTCACCAAATGCACCATGACCCAGGCCCCTACACACACACACACACACACACACACACACACACACACACACACACACACACACACACACACACACACACACACACACACACACACACACACACACACACACACACACACACACACACACACACACACACACACACATATATTAAGGAGGTAAACAAACATAGCAGATGCATTACAATCCATTTTCAAAGCTAAACCTTAAAACAATGTACCGTACATTTCTGAAAACGTTTTAGTTGAGAAATAGCGAACAAGAGTGAGCAGAATAGTCAACACATTGATTCTCGGGGGGCGACTTGATGGCAACGTGTTGATTTAATCCATGTCTTTTGTCTGAGGGAGATTCAGTTTGGCAGTTCCTGTTTACTCTAAAGTGACTTCCTTCTGGCAATGGATCAGTTGCCAAGATACAAGCAAATTGCAACCAGTGGGAAAATGATGAAAGCGTTGACAGATGTTCCATAATGCCAGGTCTGAACAAAAGGTGGTCACTGGGGGTCAAGCACGTCTTAATTGACGTGTCTTAATTAGTCTCTCTGGTGAATTGTGTTGATTTACAGCCGCTCGCCAGTCCCCTCCGCTGACCTCTGTAGGGAGAGAATAGCTTTCCTGACGTATGTTATGTATACCACTTTAGCTTCATCTCATCGAGACCTTTATGATCCAGTAAACTACTATGTTACAATTAACTATATTCCATGGTGTTGTACCTTACTCTGCCATTTTAACATATACCGTAAATACATACATATATAAGTAGTGGTGTGTAAATTACATTTTCTCAAGTACTGTACTTGGTACACAATTTTCTTCTACTCCACTTACATCTCAGAGGCAAATACTGAACTTTTACTCCACTATAATTATTTGAAAACTTTAGTTACTAGGTACTTTAGATTATTATTATTACAAAACATAGGCTACTATTAACCACTTCATCCCTATATTTTGGCCAATTGAAAATAGCCGATCTGCAAGCTCACAATATGTCACATCGCTTTTGTAATTTTGTACTTTTAGTCAAGTCAATTTCGAATTACGGACTTTTACACAACAGTATTTCTACATTGCAGTATTGATACTTCTACTTAAGTAAAACATCATGTCAGTACTTTTCCCACCATAAGATATGTTATTTATATGTGATCAGGGACCCCCAAGTTCCCCCAAAAATAACTGAAATATTTTGCCCCAAAAATAATATGTTAGAGGGTTAATTACGGTAACTCAGCAAAAGACTCAAAGCAGAGACAGACACTCCGGACGGAATAACTACCGAGCAAAGAGGCATAAATAATCAATTTAGGACATTATATGAGGACCTGAACGCCACAGAAAACTGTGACGGCGCGCAGATGGCTCATTTCTCCGATAGTCTTGAGATGCAGACCTTAAGGCCCACAAGATAAGACAGATCTTGATAGCGGTATCTCAGCAGCAGAAATTGAATTTAATTGGCAATTAAAAAGATGAAGAGTGGTTAAGCTCCAGGGCCGGACAGCCTCCCGATTGAGTTCTTTAAAAAGAAATCTCGGGCAAACTAATCCCCCTTCTAGGGATGTGTATGCAGAGGCAGTGGAGCGTGAGTCACTCCCAGCCTACTTTGAGTCAGGCCACGATTTCAGTTCCATCTCAAAGAGGGAAAAGACCTGTGAGCTAGATGTTAACCAAGGTTCCATCTAGATAGAAGGCTGGGTTGGGTTATTCATGCGGTGATACACCCAGGCAACTTATGCGGGGTGTCCAGTGTTCTCTGTTCTCTTCAACCTCCTCCACCTGCAGCAGAAGTACTGCTCTCCATTGATTGGTTTGGTTTTGGACCGACTTTAGTCGCTCTTCTTTGCTACACTCCAGGTCTCGATCCGTACCAATAGGTTGAATGCTTTCTATTTGCCTTCATTGTAGAGGCAATAGGCAATACAGACAAGGCTGTCGGCGTAGCACTCTCCTATTTGACATGTAACCATTTGCAGTTGCTTAAAGGACGACTTCACCCGTTTTCAACCCATCTTCAAATATACAGTATCCTCATATACTGTATATCCTCAGTAAAGCTCATAGTCTGCTGCGTTAGGGATATTTCGTGCTAATCAGTCTAAAAGCGCCAAATCAAGTTGGGCTCCCATCGACTTTCTATACAGGAAGAAAATACCCAGAAAAAAATCTGCTTTAAGTAGGATGTGAGGGGTCTAACTAGGGGTTTGTCATGATGATGAATCCATTGCACGCATTAGTTCAGCACAAAAAAAAACATTCCTTGTGCTAAAAATGCCCCAGAAAACGCCCACAAAAGTGATGACTCATCACTTTTCATCACTAAACCATAGTTTTCTGGGGCCATTTATAGCCCAAGGAATGTTTTTGTGCAAAACAAATGCTTACAATGGATTCAGCATCATGACAAACCCCTAGTTAAACCCCTCACATCCTACTTAAAGCAGATATTTTTCTGGGTATTTTCCTCCTGTATAGAAAGTCATGGGAGCCCAACTTGATTTGGCCGCTGTGGCGACCCCTAGCTAAATCGTTAGAGCATGACGCCCTGACTATTATTATAAGGTACCATTTTGTCTACTTGGTCTGTGTCTCAGAGGAGGTGGTGTGGACAATTCAGAAACCCGCCTACATCATCGGTGGGGGAATAGAATAGAAACCACAGGCTTTCTATTCCTGGAAAGTTAACATGCTAAAATAGAAGCCATTGTTTGAAATGACCAAACGTGAACTGTCCTACGAGACACAGACCGAGTAGACAAAATGTGTACCATATTATTATGAGCATTACTGAGGACCAATTATATGAAGACAGGCTGAAAATGGGTGAAGGGGTCCTTTAAGGAGTATTGATTTTGATGAGCACCGACAGTGGGCCTCAAACTCACTCCGTCCTTTCATTTCCAACTCTGGTAAGATATATCAGGATATAAAATCAACATGATTCAAAAATAACTTCGAGCCAGATTCCATAGCCTTTTCATCTTCATTGGCTCGACACCATGTTTAATTAAAGGAGATCAGCTACCGAACTGAACCCATTTCATAACGTCTGGTAGTCATATTTTGACTAATTTGACTTAGACTTTCCTGCTACAGACACTATGATGAAATTATAATACAATCTTTGAAAAATTATGTATATTAACTTATTTTAATTGTATCATTGCATACAAGTAGAAGTCATGAGTTAAAAATGTACTTGAGTAAAAGTACAAAAGTATTGGCAAGTAGAAAGTACTCATTATGCAGAATGTTTCAATATTTCAAGTTTTCAAATATATAAAAGTATTTTCAAAATAGCAGCTCAGATCTACAAGCTCACAATGCGTCGCAAATGGCCAACATTTATATAGGGCTGAAGTGGTTAATGTATGTTTTGTAATGATAATCAAAATCTACAAAGTAACTAAAGTTTTCAAATAATTGTAGTGGAGTAAAAGTACAATATTTGCCTCTGAGATGTGGTGGAGTAGGAGTACAAAGTACTGTACTGTATATTTATTGTAACTCCAGTAAAGTAGAAGTACCTCAACACTACACTACTAGTTACAGTACTTTAAGAGGTGGTGCCATAGTTTTGTACTTTTTCTGGTTTTCATGTGTCTATGAGGTTGACAGTACTTCATTAGACCCCCTGGTGTGGTTGTTATGAGCAATTATGTATTCCCTTAGTATTTGGGGTTTCTTCCTGGAGGCTGACACCTTGTGGGTCAAAAGTACCGATACAAAAACACTGAGTTAATGACATCATAAACTCATCCCCTCCCCTTTTACCATTCACCCAACACTGTGGGTGTGGCTAACTTCAGCTGAGTCACCACCCACCATGACAACCAGGCATACTTAATGAACTGGTGGGTGTGGCCACCTAAAAACCTAAACCTTTTAACTCTTTCTGTACACTTTTTTGGAAAAAATCTTCCTCCTAGTATAATCATAATACCTGATAATCATGTTTTAGGGGGGAAAGAATCGTGGCACTGCATCTTTAAGTAAATGTACTTGGTCACTTTACACACCAGTGGTTCTCAAAGTGGATTCTAGGGTCTCTGTGGGTTCCTTTAAGGGGGGGCTAAATTGACCCATACAAGTCTGTAACTCCGACAGTGTACAAATGGAACCAAATGAACCCGACAGGGTTCATTTGGTTCCATTTGTACACTGTCAGAGTTAAGGGGAGACCTAGAAATTTGAAAGTTTGAGAACTACTGCTTTACACCACTGGTACAGTACTTTACCTGGTGAGGGAGATGTTGCGTCGCGGCACCTCCTTCAGGTCGTTGACGGAGGCGGTCTTGCCAGCGAAGCAGTAGTTGGGGTTGTAGTCGGTCATGATGGTGGAGGCGCGCAGCTTGCTCAGCTTGCAGTCCGGGCTCTGCAGCTCCAGCTGGATGGACTGGAGCTCCGTGTGCTTACGCCTGTACACTGCAGCGGTCACATCATGAAGGCTTCATTACAGTACATACTGTACACTGCAGCGGTCACATCATGAAGGCTTCATTACAGTACATACTGTACACTGCAGCGGTCAGCGGTGGAAGGAAGTACTCAGATGTTTTTACTTTGGTAAAAGTATACTGCAATGTAGAAATAGGCTACTCTGTTAGGTAGGAATTCAAAATGTACTTGAGTAAATTAACAACATTAAAAGTACTGGTTATGCAGAATGTGCCGTCTAAAATCTGTAAACGTATTTTGAAAATAGAAGATCTACAAACTATCAATGCGTCGCATCGCCTTGTGACCTTGTAGATCTGCTATTTTCAGCATGCAACCAAGTGCTATTTTTGAAACTCTTTTGAAGTGAAACTTTAAGTGTTTTATGAAGTGGGTTTTATGAATTCATGGGTTGCATTTGCTCTGAAAAGATCTACACGGTCAGTTCTACAAGGTCGCAACGCGTCGCAGCGCGACGCATTGTGACCTTGTAGATCTGCTATTGTCAGCATGCAACCAAGTGCTATTTTTGAAACTCTTTTGAAGTGTTTTATGAAGTGGCTTTTATGAATTCATGGGTTGCATTTGTAGACCTAAACGGCCATGTTGAGGACCAACACAAGTGTTTCAATGTGTCTGATTGGCATAGAACTAATGTTCCACGACAATCAGAACACCTTTGTAGGGCTGGTGTAGGACTACAAATGCAACCCATGAATACTGAACCAATGATAAGTATTAACAAGAGCTTGTAATTTAATCATAACTACACTGGCTCCATTGGAACAACACTGGTGTGTGTCCCCCCACTCCCCCGAAATAAGGTTTCTATCCGACAGTGACAATATACTGTATACTGTAGCAACACCCAGAATGAATTGCCTTCATACATTATGCAGGAGAAAACACATTATACAAGGTAGACTACAATATGCATGCACTGTCTTTTATCTCTCTCTCTCCCCCCCTCACTCACACACACACAGGCAAATAAAAAGCTTTCGTATTCAAGAAATGACAAATGTAATAATTTCATACTTTCAAAGAAATGTAAAAAGATTGTAGATCAGCTATTTCTGCTATTTTTGGAAAATGTCTGAAAATGTATGAAAGATTTTTCGCTTGGAAACGATACTGCAAACTAATTGCGATTATATTATAATAAGCGATTATGTGATAGCTGTGACAGGTCACAGGTCTATCACTCTCTCCCACTCTCTCCATACATCATTACATACAGGGACGTGCTGGGCCCCTGATTCAGCCCGGGAACAAGAGTTGGAGAGGCCCTCATTTTTTTTAATATATATATATATTTCGTCGTTGTCGGGTGTCCAAAACCGTTTTCTTTTTTTTGTATATATCATTTTAAAAATGATTTAAACTAGTGAAAACAGCCGATCTACAAGCACACAACGCCTCGCGGGGTGCGAGGCGTTGTGTGCTTGCAGATCTGCTGTTTTCACTACTTTTGTGCGACGGCCTTGTATGATGAAGCAGGGCTTTGCTTTGCGAAAAAATGTATACATTTGAAACTTGGAGATACGAGGTTTCTGCCCGACAGTGACGATTTACTTTGTTGGCCGCACAGCCCCCAAAATGGAACGAAGGCCGACATTTTATTTATTTATTTTTTCTAATGGCCGGCCTGGACCGGCCGGGAATGAACCGGCCGTTCGGGAGTTGTCCCGCTTTTCCCAATGGCCACCACGTCCCTGCACTCTCTCCATACATCATTACATACATGTGCTACTGCGAGTGGCTGTCTTGAGCTGTAAACACATTACTTGCTAATCTGTTTACGTACTAACTTTGTGTGTGTGTGTGTGTGTGTGTGTGTGTGTGCGCATCATGCTTGCACGCACACACATACTTGTGCGTGCGTATAGGTACATGCACGAGCGTATAGGTACGTGCATGTGAGCAGGAGATATTATTTACCACATGCACGGGGCCTAATGTATGAGCGCTGTCGCGTGGAGCTTAAGCAGCCATCCGTCATTGGTGTGTTCCATTCATCATTACTGCCACTCTCCCTCGCACCCCCGCGTGTGTGTGTGTCTACGTACAGGTAATATTACTAAACTTGAAGCGAATGTCCCCGCAAGTAAAGCAGGATTTGACAGACAGACATTGTGCGGAGTGTTTTAGAATTAGGCTTACAATTAGGAAAAGATTCAGGCTATGGTTAGGATTAAGACATTTAGAGCTACCGGAAAAAAGCAGATCTACAAGCTCACAGCGGGTTGTGCGTTGTGAGCTTGTAGTCCTGAAATGTTGACGTCCTCGCAAGTATAGCAGTACAAACGTGTGTGTGTGTGTGTGTGTGTGTATAGGAGCTGATGGCTCTATGAGTGGATGTGTCCGGAGGTGATAGACTCAAAGCGGAGAATCAGATGGATGTCTGTTGTCTGCGCTCTCGCTTCTCTGTCTGTCTGTCTCTCTGTCTCTCCCTCTCCGTCTCTCTGTTTCTCTCTCTCCCTCACTCTCTCTCTCACTCTCTCTTGATTCTCTCTCTTGTCTCTCTTTACTCTTTACGGAGGCCATCTGAGAGGCGCGCCAAGTAACTGAGTGGGATGAGTGCGGAGCGAGGTGTGAGTGTGTGTTTGCATGTGTGTGTGTGTGTGTTATTGTATTACTGTACTTACAGTACTGTATGGCCAAACGTTCCCACAAGTTGGCTCTATGCCCAGCAGCCATATTGGAAAGAAATGGGCCTCTTCCTAACTTACTTCACACTCACTCAGGTTTTACAAATTATACCAACTAAGGTAACTTGTGTTCCATTCTGGTCAAACAGAGTCAGGGTGCAGTGCTGTGCATGTTGGCTCACTGGAAACACTCTGCTAGTACCAGTGGGTCTCAAAGTGTGGTCCAGGAACCCTCATGGATTCTTGACAGGGTTCCAAAAGGCCCCTTACGGGTGTGTAACTTTGAGAGTGTACAAATGGAACCAAATGGGCCGTAAGGGGCCATTTGGTTCCATTTGTACACTCTCAGAGTTCTGGGGGTACTTGAAATTAAACAGTTTGAGAACCACTACACTAAATGGAACAGAACCTTCATTAGAATCACTGGTGACACCTGTGAAACAAGTAAGGAAGCGACCCCAATTTCTTTCCAATATGGCTGCTGTGCATAGAGCAGGGGTCTTCAACGTTTTCAAGCCAAAGACCTCTTAGTTGAGACAGAGCAGGGACCTCCACAACCTTTTTCTTAGATTCCTATAGTTTCATAAACTTGACAGCACAATCATCATTGTATTTTTCATGTCCATTTGTGTTTTCAGATATTTAACCACTTGAACAGTCAACAATTAATAAACTTGACCTTTTACTCTGTACTTAGTCTGCTCTTTTCCCCCTCTACACCAAACCTCTTTGCCGAAAATAGCCGATCTACAAGCTTGTAGATCTGCTATTTTTGGCTACAGTTCTCAGAATATGGACAGGGTTCAAGTGGTTAATATAAAAAAGGAGGAAAAAAAGTTTCTATCACAAAAAGATTTGGAGGACCCCCCTAGGGGTCCCGGACCCCCTGTTGAAGACCCCTGGCATGGAGCCAGTTGTAGTTGTAAAACGTGTCCTCACAAGTATCGTAATACACACTCTTACGCAGTGTGTGGGTGTGCATGTGTGTAGGAGTGCGACTAAACGCCTGCTATATGCAAATGAGCAGAAGAATGAAAATGCTACTGTATATGGGAGTAACAAACTATGCAGCAGCGTGGGTGTCTGTTCTGTAACATCCTGAGTGTTCCACTTATCTTCCTGCATGTTGTTCCAAAAATGTGTTTTGCTAAAATTGAGCTGCTGGTGGTGCTATATGGCCAATGTGAACAGGGTGGCATTTGTTCCTTGACCTATTGGGAATGTGCGTGCAAAATTGAACGGAAATCGCAAGCTGCGATTATGATTTGAGGCATTTTGTTCAAAGCGGACCAATCCTGCAAACTTTGGAAGCCAATGTAAGCCACTTAGGATGGAATATGAAATATCGGACAGATCAGTCTTGATCACATGACTATAGAGATACTGTGTACTTATTTGTGTGATTTTTGGAACAAATCTGAAGTAGTAATATCAAAAAATGTGTTTTCCACAAGTGGGCCTCCTGGTGGCGCTATAAAACGATCTGAAAAAGTGGCTCAAGGGTAGAGTGGCTGCTTGGTAACCAGAGGGTTTCCAGTTCGATCCCAGGCTCCCTCACTGTCGAAGTGTCCTTGAGCAAGACACTGAACCCCTAATTGCTCCGGATGAGCAGGTTAGTGCCTTGGTTTCCTCCGCCATCAGTGTTTGAATGGGTGAATGTAATGCACAATCATTGTAAAGCACCTTGGATAAAGGTGCTACTGTACATAAATGCACCATTTCGTCGTTGTCGGGTGGAAACCTCGTATCTCCAAGTTTCAAATTTGTACGTTCTTTTGCAAAGTAATGCCCTGCTTCATCATACAAGGCTGTCGCACAAAAGTAGTGAAAACAGCCGATCTACAAGCACACAACGCCTCGCGGTGCGAGGCGTTGTGTGCCTGTAGATCGGCTGTTTTCACTAGTTTAAATCATTTTTAAAATGATCAATGCAAAACGAACGGTTTTGGACATATAAGGTTTTCACCCGACAACGACGATTTAACCGTTGCATTCTTACTCCGAGGGGAACAGTAGCCAGAAGTATAAGAGATTTGGGGTAAAGGGAAAAAAGAAACGAGTACAGACAGAGCCAAAGGTCAAATTTACTACTGAGGAGGTTTTAAGTGGTTAAATGTCTGAAAGTCCACACTGTCCCCTGCTCTGCGACTCCCGGTCTAATGCGAGTGTCTAAGCATGCGTGTGGGGTGTGTGTGCATCTTCCTTCCTGTCACGTACTGATCATGACTCCGGACACGGCCAGCAGCAGAGCAGCGATGAGGGCCGACGTCCCCACGGACAGACCCAGGGCCAGGTGGGACAGGGACGGCTGCTGGGGCACCGCTGGAAGAGACAGGGAGAGGACACAACCAGAGTCACCTTTCACAGCAATGTGTTTCTGATTCAGTTTCAGTCGTCTTTTGCATTACAATTCATTGTATTTAGTCATATAGTCATCCGAAATGTTCTAGTTTTAGTCTTTCAGTCGACTAAATATCATAAAGACTTTAGTCGACTAAATCTACAGTCGATTCAGTCTAATAAAATGTTATTTTGGCGGGCCGTGATGGCGTCGCAATGCCTGATTTACACTTGAATGCGCTTCGAAAATAGACAATCTACAAGCTCACAGCGATTTGTGCCACGCGAGCTTGTAGATAGATCGGCTATTTTCGGAGCGTGGTATCCTCATACAACCAAGCACAAGATGACTTGTCTTTTAGTTCTACTGAATCTCTTCTCCCTAAACCTGCCTAACATTTTAGTCTAGTTTTTATTTGTTGACGTCATACTGTAGTTTGTTTGTTTTTATTTGGTTTTCGTCAGTGAAAAACAGGCAGTCGACGTACAGTAGTCAACGGAATGAACACTGGACAGGACAGACAACACACGGTCACCACATGCCTGTCCCCAGGGGCGTCACACCAAATTCTGGGCCCTGGGTACAAGGATTCACTGCGGGCCCCCCATGAATGTTAACTATTGAAAAATAGCAGATACACAAGCTCACAGCGCGGCACCAAGTGCCGCACTGCGAGCTTGTAGATCTGCTATTTTTGGAAAAAAATGTGAAATTGTCCGCAAGTACCTATGTTTCCATGTCTGTGGTGCTCAAACATTTTCATGTCAAGGACCCCCAATATGATATGTATTTGGCCACGGACACCCATCTCAAAATATTTAGTTCCAGGGACCACCCAGAAGCAGAATTTGAGTTACAAATGTTCGCTTAAAAATATATTTTCAAAGATTTGCACACATTTTTACGACTTTTCAAAAATAGCAGATTCACAAGCTCGCAGCGCGGCACTCGGTGCCGCGCTGTGAGCTTGTATATCTGCTATTTCTCAATAGCTAAAGTTACTAGGGCCCCTCCACCTTGGTCCCTAGTAACTCAGTCCCACTCCCCCCCCCCCCCTTGTGACGCCCCTGCTGTCCCCGTCCCGCCGTCCCTGCAGACACGTATCAACAGTCACCTCCGCGGACGCACACGTTTCCCCCCTGAGACATCATTAATTAGGTGGGCTATGGTGATGACAGCACGCAGCTTGGAGGCTTTGCACGGGGGGGGTGGTGGCGGGCGGCGTGTGTCAATTCACCCCTTTTTAAGTGACGACGGGGAGATCTCATTTAGCTGGTTTTAATAGGATAAACATTACACACACGCTGGGGCAGAGAGAGAGAGAGAGAGAGAGAGAGAGAGAGAGAGAGAGAGAGAGAGAGAGAGAGAGAGAGAGAGAGAGACCAGAGAGATATAGAAACAAGGAGACACAGATATACACAGAGAGAGAGAGACATGCATGCACATATCGTCATTGTCGGGTGGAAACCGTGTATGTCCAAAACCGTTCGTTTTCACCATTTAAAAAAAATGAACTAAACTAGTGAAAACAGCCGATCTACAAGCACACAACGCCTCGCACCGCGAGGCGTTGTGTGCTTGTAGATCTGCTGTTTTCACTACTTTTGTATGACGGCCTTGTCTGATGAAGCAGGGCTTTACTTCGCGGAAAAACGTACACATTTGAAACTCGGAGATACAAGGCTTCTGCCCGACAGTGACGATATATACTCACAAGCACGCACGCACACACGCGCACACACACACACACACACACACACACACACACACACACACACACACACACACACACACACACACACACACACACACACACACACACACACACACACACACACACACACACACACACACACACACACACATTTATTTGGACTTCTCTGTGTGGTAGAAGTAGATTATTTATTCCAGAGCCTTGTGTGAAGGCTGCAGATTCAAGCTGTGCTTTCTGGAGAAGCTTTCAAGTGGGTCAACAAGTTGGAATTTTTTTTTAATAAACAAATACTACATATCGAGCCGTTCATGTTGGGATATATATGGGCCAAACTTTCAATATGGCGCATCCCTAGTTTTGGCGATACGTCTTTATATGGCTTTTTCAGAAAGGATAATATTTGAAAATATGGGTTATTGATCGGTTTTATCGTTATCGGACAGATATGTCACATCGGTGAATTCTTTTGTACGTTAACCTCCCCAGCCAATCTACAAGCACACAACATGTCCTGCTGCAACGCCTGGTGAGCTTGTAGATCTGCTATTTTCTGTGGTGGTTTGGTGTATAGAGGGAAAAAAAGAGCAGACCAAATGACAGACCCAAAATGTTTACTAATTGAGGGTTTGAGTGATTAAATATCTTGAAAATACACATTAACATGAATCCATCTCATTAATAGAAGAGATCATGAGTAAACAAACAACAATGCTGATGACAGCGCTATCAAACAAGTCTATGAACCTATTCAATCTATGAAAAAGTTTAATCTGCAATAATTATTGAGTGATTAAAATGCCACTATAAAAGAACACTTCCTCACGTAGAGATTGGACACGTTAATAGAGCTCCTCCTTGGCTTCATTAATTTGGTACATTAATAATGTATTAACTGTTCATTAAGTTGCAATCTAATACAGGTACAATTACATTCAACTCAATTAACTTGTTTTGTTTTGATTAATTTCAGAGCTGGGAGTGTGTGTGTATGTGTGTGGGTTTGTGTCTAACAGAGAGAGAGAGAGAGAGAGAGAGAGAGAGAGAGAGAGAGAGAGAGACAGAGAGAGAGAGACAGAGAGAGAGAGAGAGAGAGAGTGAGCTAGAGACACTGATTGTCTCTGAGTGTGTGTGTGTGTGTGCGCAATAGTTAGTGCTAGAGACAGTGATTGTGTGTGCACATGCGCGCGCGTGTGTGTGTGTGTGTGTGTGTGCGCGTGTGTTGATCAGTACAGGTGTCTTTGTACAGTATACAGTACGTTATGGTAAAAATTAAAAAATTAAAAGCGTGCAGCTGTGCGTGCGTGTGCATGCGTGCTGCGTGCATGTATGAAAGCCTGAGGGACTTGTGGAAGTACAGTACGTGTGGCAGAATGCCCAAGCCTGTTGTATAAGTGTGCATTGTGTCAGGATGCCGAGGCTATAATGTATAATGTATGTAGTATGTATGTATAATGTTTAACTACTTGTGACCTATATGATTCTTTGATGAATATTGAAAAAAAAAATATATAGATCTACAATCTCACAACGCACTGTGAGCTTGTAGATCCGCTATTTTCACTAGTTTGGGTCCCTGCAAATGTCTAATTTCTCATTTTTGGGTCTTGAGCTAAAAAGGTTTGGGAACCACTGCTCTAATGCAGTGCTTCTCAACCTGTGGGTTAGGACCCCCAGGGGGTCCCCAAACTATTTTGAGGGGTCCCCAGATGATTAACTTAATGAGCAACATTGTCTTCTCATAAGTGTATAGAGGCTATATGCACATTTCTAAAGTGACAATTTAAGGACTTTTTAATACCTCTTAATACCAAATTAAACATTGGCCAAATTGTAAAATATTAGAAGCAGAAATTGTGAAAATAGACGATCTACATAGATCGGTTATTTTCACAACAGAACCGTGTTATACAAAATGTAATGCCTCAACTCTTAGTGCTCGTCAGGGTGGGGGGTCCCCAGTTAAAATATGATTATTTTGGGGGTCGCGGCCTGAAAAGGTTGAGACTACTGCTCTAATGCAGTGTTTCTCAAACTTTTTTCTGCATGGGCACACTTTTCATGTCCCAAGAATCCATGGGCACACCATAATACGGGGGTGTAAATATCGTCACTGTCGGGAAGAAACCTTGTATCTCCAAATTTCATATTTGTACGTTTCTTCGCAAAGTAAAGCCCCTGCTTCATCACGCAAGGCTGTCGCACAACAGTAGTGAAAACAGCAGATCTACAAGCACACAACGCCTCGCAATGCGAGGCGTTGTGTGCTTGTAGATCGGCTGTTTTCACTAGTTTAAGTCATTTTAAAAAATGATAAATACAATACTGGCTTTCAAGCAGTTTCAAGGGGCACACTTGACCCTTCTCAGGGGCACACCAAAGGTCCCCAGGCACAGTGGTTGAGAAACACTGCTCTAATGCAGGGGTTCCCAAACTTTTTAGTCTCAGGGCACCCCATAAATATATATTTTTTAATCCAAGGCACCCCTACATTATAATTTTCACTCCCAGCACTCCCATATATAAAATGTACTAAACTAGTGAAAACAGCAGATCTACAAGCACACAACGCCTCGCATCGCGAGGCGTTGTGTGCTTGTAGATCGGCTGATCACTAGTTTTGTGCAACAGTCTTGTATGATGAAGCAGGGCTTTGCTTTACCAAAAGACGTACACATTTGAAACTTGGAGATACAAGGTTTCTGCCCGACAGTGACGATATTTTAGTGATTATGTTGCGAGGAAAACGTTGAGACAATAGGCATTTTGGTTAGAACTGACTGAAACTAAGTTTGTACTTCAAGTTTAAAATGATACTAAATATTTTTTCAAGTGTCCAAATAAATTCCAAATATTATCAAATTATCTCGTGGCACCCCTGGACTGCCGTCGCGGCACCCCAGGGTGCACCGTCACCCACTGTGAAAACCCCTGCTCTAATGGACTGTCCAGGTGGTGTGTTGTACTACCTGTGGCGTTGATGCAGGACACCTGGTCCGGGGCCAGGAACAGGTCCTCGTCGCAGTAGCAGACGGTGCCGTCCTGGGCCTCGTGGCACTCGCCCGACTCACAGTGGCTGCAGTTCTGCACGGGGCTGATGATCACCTCCCCATCGCCCTCCATGGCTGTTTACAATTCAATTCAATGAGCTTTATTGGCATGAGAAAACATACGTTTACATTGCAAAAGCAGAAGTGTACACGATACAATACAATCAATACAAAATATGTACGAGTGGAGGCTCTCTACTAGAGGCTTTTCTGTTTTCACTTGACATGAAATATCTTCGCTGAAGGTGGCTGATGAAGCCATGATGCATAAGCACACCCACTGGACATGATGCTAGTACAGTATGTCACAGGGACAACCCTTGATGCTGAGTGCCAAGCAGGGAGGCACTGGGTCCCATTTTTATTGTCTTTGGTTAGCCATTGCCGTTGTGGCTCACTTGCCAGTGAGGAACCCCCACCGGGAGGATGTAGCGTCTCTGTCCTATACTCCTCCCGCTCCCTACTGACAGGCACCCCTCCCAGCCGTATAGGAGTACAAAGATCTCCCTCCCCTCTAGACTTCCCTCCCCCGAACACGGTTAGTCATAGACGTTCAGCCAAACATCCGCATTGCTGTGGATTCAAACCCCTGGACGGTGGAAAGGTACTTTACTCCCGTCCTAGGGCTGATAACTTTTATGAACAGTGGTGTGTTGTAGGTATTTCAGAGGGGTATGATCATCTTCCCCTGCACGACATGTCATGGAGATTCGCTAGCACGTTTTCAATGGATGAAATGGTTAGCAGAGGGCTGCGTTTTTCTTTTTTTCAAAAACATTCTGCACAACATACTACGTATATAGGCCTAGTGTAACACATGTGTGCTGATAAACTAATGCCTGGGCATTCATAGTTAATAACAACCCTCGATAACCAAGTTCAGGCACGTCTGTATCTACCTTTGCCCACTGCTGATACGCGGTTCCATAACCTCGCGTAACAATGAGTGCCCCCATGATAATCCATACTACTGGTAGTGTACTATTCTATCTTGTTATTCGTACATAGAATACACTGTCAGACCCTTTACAGTACCTTTTAGAGGGTCCATGAATGTATCTCCTTCGGGACTGAAGAAGGACGAGCCGTCGTCCCCGTCATGCTTAGGGTTGTTGTCCTCTGAGGTGTTGCCACCTAGAGGCCGGGAGGGTAATCACAATGCTTATTGACATGATTGACACAAGTTAGGGGGAGACCTTCAAATGTCAAACTTTGAGAACCACTGCTGTAGTCCAGCGCTTCTGGATCAGGGCCCACTTACATCTTTTAAGCATCTGACCACTTAAGTGGTCAGATGCTTGCGCTGCATGCATTTTCAGAGCATGTTTATTCAAGTGATCAATCAATTGATTGTTGCTCCGTCTTGGATCAATGGAACAAACAAAGTATAGCCTCCATTCTAAGTTCGGTATCGCAATGAAAGCTCACTTTTTCAAGGCTTTAAAGAAAATAATGCCACAATGTTGTTTTTTACATCAGTAAAATCATAGTGTTTTCTATTGCCATTTATTTGTGTGCACACTTGCAACATCCTCACAGCTCACAGGTGCGTGGTAGGGCATTCACGAATAGTGATTTTTAGTATTCGATCTCAAAGTATTTAGAATAGTCGAATATTCGACAGGACTGGCCAAACTGTCAAATATTAAGTAAGCAAGAGGCGAACATTGTGAAAATAGCAGATCTACATGCTCACAACGCCTCGCGTTGCGAGGCGTTGTGAGCATGTAGATCTGCTATTTTCACAATATTTATCTGCGGAACCGAGTCACATTAAATGTAATACCTACAATTCCAAGTGCTTGTCAGGGTGGGGGTCCCCAGTTCAAATATGTTTATTTTGGGGGTCACAGCCTAAAAAGGTTTGAGAACCCCTGGTATAGAGCATTAACAAATTCATCCACCAGGGGCATTGACAACTCATTCTTATGACTTCCTATCTAGCCAAGCTTTATAAACTATATAAACAATAAAAAAATAGAAATAAGCGAATATTCGACTTCGGTGAACAACGTCGAATAGTGACTTTGATATTTGAATATTCGAATATTTGGTGAATGCCCTAGTCACTAGTGCATGGGGAGTTGCTGCTGTATAGTCATATCGGGGCAGTCCATTTGAATGGCATCTCATTCCAAAGCTTTTGTAAACAAGTTCCAGAATGTGATGTGAACCGTTGGGACGAGAGCAGACTGTTGCACCAACCTCTGTATCCTCCTCCGCCTCCTCCCGACATGCAGCCTCCCCCGCCGCCCCCGAAGCCCCCGCGGGTCTGCCAGAACTTCTGACACGCCTGGCCTCCTTGGCCCCCCAGCACCAGGGGTCTCCCGCCCTGGCTGGCAGGGGCAACGTCACTCCAGCCTCCACCTCCACCTGTCAGCCACACAAGACACCCGTTTTCATGTGTTGTGAAGTGATGCGTTGTTGAGGTGTTGTGTGTGAGCGCATGTGTGATGTGTTTGTGTGCGAGAGACCAATGTTGTTTTTGACAGCAAGTTTTGATTTAGTTTTAGTCATAGTCTTTTGAATAAAATGTCATTTCGTTTTAGTCATAATTTAGTCACCTGAAAAGTTTTAGTTTTAGTCTATTTTTTGTCGACTAAATATCATAAGATTTTAGGCGACTAAATCTACAGTTGATTTAGTCAACTGAAATGCATTTTGGCAGGCCTTGATGGCATCGTAATGACTGATCTTACACTTGGTTGTGTGCTGAAAATAGCAGATCTACAAGCTCACAACGCGTCGCAGAACACCTGAGAGCAACCAAACATAAAATGACTTTCTTCTCCACTAGTCCCTCCCTAATGTTTTAGTCTAGTTTTTATTTTGTTGACAAAATAGTCAGTATATTTAGTCTTAGTTTTAGTCATCACAGCTTAGCTTTTATTTAGTTTTCGTCAGTGGACAAACATTTTTCGTCATAGTTTTAGTCGACGAAATCAACACTGGCGAGAGACCAATGGCCAGAAAAGACACAGAGAGAGACAGAGAGACAGTGGGCAGACTTTTCTTCGAAATACAGTACAGTGTCCACACAAGCATGCGCACACACACACACACACACACACACACACGTACACAGAAATATCTACAGTCAGCAGTAGGTAACTGTGTGCAACAGGTACGGACAAAATCCCCTCAAAGAGAATTGGTAATATGAGATTACCTACCGCTATACATAATAAAGCTACAACTAATCCGTCCCTTATTCCCCAAACATCAGCATATTTCTCCCCACCATTCTCTGTAGCCTTCTTCCCTTCCCTCTAAAGCCGAGAGACACAAACAAATGGAAAAATAAATAAATCACTAGACAAGCAACTGCGGGAGAAAAAGAAAGGAGACGAAAAAAAAAAAAAGTAAATCCCAGACATGTTGAATTTTTTATTTTTCGTTCACCTAGTTTCCTACTAAGTAAACCTTGGGGCCGATGCAGACTAGGAAAAAAAAGGAAAGCAAAAGTAATCAATATCTTATGTTATGCGGGGCGCTTGTCAACTGCAGCTATATGTGAATAATGGATAATGGCTGCGTGTTATGAAAATAAAGTTGGAGCGGAACGTTGTTGTTAAAGCTCTGCGTCGCCGGTGAGACAAAGCAAGTTGATATGAATAGTCATGCATGGGGAAGGCTTCGCTTTTAACTGAAAGACTCACGATTACACAGTAAAATCCTCAGTTAATTCATCCATTTGTAACTGTGAGAGTGCACAAATGTAACCAAACGGACCCTTTTATCCGTTTGATCACGGTTAATGGAGATAGTGTCTCTAGGCCAGACTGGAAATATATTTACATTTTAAAATATGTTTTTGTGAAAGGAAATGGTGAACAGATGACAGAATTTCATAAAAAAATGAAGAAATCAAATAAATTCGGGATAACCACTGATCTATTAGCATCAAGAGATTGTGGAATAGTTGTCTGGCTACGCGAGAATGGAGAACATTCAGCCATGTACAGTGGTGTTTTCTTGAGGGCATGATCCGTGGCTAAGGCTATTCGTGTGGCCAGGGCATACGCCAGTGCATAATGCCTATCAAATATGCTACTTTGAAAGGTTCACGAGGGCAGACGCTATTCATATTTTAATTTCTGACAATTATTTCACAATCACAACATAGGTTTTTGAGGAAAATGGATACTTTTATTCTGCACCTTACACTACACGCCCTTTTTCTTTTTTTAATATTCAACTACATACAATTTTTATCACCGTAAAACTAACCGTACAGGAGGAGAGGTGGGGAATATTGCGCAAACTCATGCATCAATACAGGAGCCCACGGCTCAAGGAATAATAGGCGTGTTTACGAGTGCGGACAGCAGTTACTGGCCGTACAAATTGGCAGCTCCTCGGCGGTCCATCTGTATTCCTGTGCTCATTACCGCCGCACGCACCCAGGAGTCAACATGATGAGACACCACAGTCTATCACTGTGTGCAAGAGCCGAGAGGAGAGAGACGGGCCTTTATGCACTGCAATGCAGCAATGCTTATTATCCATCTATTCAGCTATTCATTGTCTGTCTTGCGCCTCCTCTGCCTCTCAGCAGTTAGCATTCACTTCCATCTCGCTTTCTCTGGCCCCTTCAAACTCTCATTCTCTCTCTCTCTCGCTCTCCCGAAGGCATCAAAGGTGCGCCTCACAGAGGCATATACGCCGCTGGTTCTCACTGGCGGGGTGCTAGGGATGGAGGGACCACCAGTAATCCAAAATCGACCACTAACTGTTATGGTAAACGGTAAATGGTGCATTTACGGTATATAGCGCCTTTATCCAAGGCACTTTAAAGAGGTGGTGCCATAGTTTTGTACTTTTTCTGTTTTTCATGTGTCTAGGAGGTTGAAAGTACTTCATTAGACCCCCTGGTGTGGTTTTTTGAGAAATGATGTATTCTCTTAGTATTTGTTTGTTTTCTCTTGGAGGCTGCCACCTTGTGGTCAAAAGTGTCAGTTAAAAAACACAGATACTAAGTATGTCACAGTATCAACTCCTCCCCAATTACCATTCACCCAACACTGTGGGGTGTGGCTATATCAGCTGGGTCACCACCCACCATGACATCCATGCATACTTAATGAACTGGGGGTGTGGCCACATAAAAACCCAATTTTAACTCTTTCTGTATACTTTTTTGGAAAAAATCTTCCTCCTAGTATAATCATAATACCTGATAATCATGTTTTAGAGGGGGGTAAAATCATGGCACCACCTCTTTAATATGATTGTGCATTACATTCACCCATTAACACACATTCATACACCGATGGCGGAGGAAATCATGCAAGGCACCAACCTGCTCATCGGGGGCAATTTATGTATATAAAAAAATCAAGCATTAAGTCTGGGGCATTTAGTCGACTAAATCAAACGAATCATTTCAGATTAATAAAATGTGACTAAAACTAACCAGAATTAAAACTACTTCAAAGTTTGCTGGCAGCATGAACACCGGTCACTGTGACATGCAGTACCTGCTGCGTGGGACTTTCCGTTGCGTCCGGGCATGCTGGGGTCGTTGTCTATCTGCTCCACCTTGTTCTCTGATTGGCTGCTGTAGCCTCTGCCGCCGCCCCCTGCCGCGATGATGAGGGGGGTGTACACGTCCTTATCCACCTGGAAGCCACGGAAGGAAAAATGTTGTTGTTTATGCTTTCTCAATCTAGTCCAGGGGTGGGCAACTTTGTTGATGGTGAGGGCCACTATATTTCCACCTTTGCTCCAGAGGGCCACATTTGTCATTCTAGTATTGGATACAATAGAAGCAAAAATAGCAGATCTACAAGCTCAAAACGTTTTGAGCTTGTAGATCGGCTATTTTTGCTTCTTTTGAATTGTAATCCTGAATTATTTTTTGTTATTTCTTAATTGGAATCCTGAAATGTAACATTTTGATTTAATTTCAAACGCATTTAGTTATATACACATGTTAACTTCATGAACCTAAATACAAATACATTGGACATAAAAAAAAGACATTTTAACACTACTATACTTAAGTCATTAAACTACTAATATAGACTGACGGAATTAAAGCAGGTCATGTTTGGAATTGTAACAGCTGAAATCAATAATATATCAGTATTCCGGTATTAACCTGCGGGCCGCATTAAGTGAAGGTGGGGGCTGCATGTGGCCCCCGGGCCACCAGTTGCCCATGTATGATCTAGTCGTTATGCCTATGGACTCCTCCCCTCACACACTTGTGTGTTATTGTCACTGCTGTTGTATCCTTCTGAGTCTGACTCACCTGCCAGCGAGGAGCCCCCACTGGGAGGATGTCTGCAACCTTTTGGACATGGAACTGCCATGTTTCTCATTTTCTTGTCAGCGTGCCATATCAACCTAACGTGTAATTATGACACCACATCAAAAATGTAATGTTTCCAACAGATTCTGATTGCCCATACTGTACATATATTTAAAAAAAACCTTCTTTTGAAGTACTTTCATACTTACATCAGGACATTGTAATGATCATAAGACTGATAAAAAATAACCCTACACTACCTATCTCCCAGACTCCCTCCCCAGTCCGAGGTTTAGAGTTTCAATGATATAGAATTATGTGCAGGATTTCATTTGCATACGGACGTGAGGGGACTGTATTATTTTAAGAGTATAGGAAGACCGCCTCCAACCACTGCACATGTACTAGTTATTAGTGTCTATTAACATACTCTACTCGAGGTTAGTTAAATTGATGTTTTATTCATTTAAATAAATTACAGATTGCAGGCTGTTAAATGGTAAATGGACTCCATTTACATAGCTCTTTCCTGACCTTTCCGACCAATCGAATGTGCTTCACCTACTTCACATACACACTAGGGCATTCACGAATAGTGATTTTTAGTATTCGAATTATTCGACCTCAAAGTATTCGAATAGTCGAATATTCGACAGGACTGGCCAAACTGTCAAATATTAAGTAAGCAAGAGGCAAACATTGTGAAAATAGCCGATCTACATGCTCACAACGCCTCGCAACAATAATTGTCTGCGGAACCGAGTCACATTAATACCTACAATTCCAAGTGCTTGTCAGGGTAGGGGTCCCCAGTTCAAATATGTTTATTTGGGGGGTCACGGCCTAAAAAGGTTTGAGAAGCCCTGGTATAGAGCATTAACAAATTCATCCACCAGGGGCATTGACAACTCATTCTTATGACTTCCTATCTAGCCAAGCTTTATAAACTATATCTTTTTTTAAAGAGAAAACAATAAAAAAATAAAAATAAGCAAATATTGGACTTTGGTGAACAACGTCGAATAGTGACTTTGATATTCGAATATTTGGTGAATGCCCTAATACACACATAACTCAAGCGGTACACATTCACACACCGGCAGTGGAGGGATCCAATGGGTTCCGTTTCTTTCTCAAAGACACACCAACAAGCAGCCAGGAGGAGGTAGGAATCAAACCAGGGAACCTTCCGGCACCCAGACGGCCACTCTTTGCCTGGCGTTGCCAGCCTCTATCACACACTTCGTTTTGGGAAGAGAGTCTGGGATTTCAGGAAGAGTTTTCATTTCTGGGGTTTGCCCCAAACCATGTGCCCCAAGCCTACAGAAACCACGTGCCCCAAGCATACAAGCCTGATTGGCCAACCCTTGAAGCTGGTTGAGGAAATAGAATCTCAATGGATCGGTGCCAGACCGTACTACAACACCACTACCACCAGGGGGTGTTGTTGTGTTCGGTCTGGTTTATTAACCAGGCAAGGCCACTCTACCTCCTGTCGGGATCCGGAACCTGAGGATCCGGATCCAACATTGATGGAACCGGAATCCGTGGATTTGCATGTTATTTTTCTTGTTTCCTTTTCTTCTTTTTTTTTCTTTTTTTTTTTTAAACCAGAATCGGTTCCATCACATTTGGAACGATTTCCAGAGCCGGTTTACCACACAGTGAGAGCTGACAATATGTGAACATCACTTCTACTATACAATCACAATAGCCGTAGTTCTCAAACTTTTGATTTCAAGGACCATAACTCTCAGAGTTACAGACCTGTAAAGGTCCATTCAGAATTCCCTATAGGAATCATTAAAGGAATTGGACCGTTAGGAGGGAATCGTTAAGAAACCGGAATCGTTAAAATCCTAAAAGAACCCAAACCTATAGCTCCTGAGCCAGCTGCCACAGGCTGCATTCCTTGAGCTGGCATTTGGGGAAAGTGCCACTTGGGGGAAAAAACACTGGCAGACTAAAGTGGACAGCAGGGCCTGCATTCTCTCCTCACTGCTTGACAAGAGCATGTCCTGACACCCAATTCGGTGGAGAACCACTTATCATGGTGTGACTTCTACTACTACAATCTTCTCTCCTAGATACCGGCAGCTTGTTTTGTTAAAATGGCAGCTAGCCCCCAGAGGGACGTAAACGATAACGCTCGCCTCATATTAACATTAAAGATGGGGTGATAAAGCAGCTATTTCTGCAGTGGGTGTCCGACTTAAGTGCAGAGTGCCTCTCACCAAAAACTGAAGCCGAAAGCAAAAAAATGAATAACTTTCAAGCACTCAGGGCAACATTCATTATACATGATGCATTATTCATTTCACGAGGCTTGTTGATGTTTTTTGTTAATGTGTTGATCTGTAGCATTAATTTTGCTACAGATAAAGACGAATGGTCAGAACTCTGGTTTAATCGCCCGACTGCACCGTGATTTGTCGGGCAGAAACGGCATACTAAATGCCACTTCTTGCGAGTGCTTTAATACGCAGCGGAAACCCTGAGCGTTTAAAATTGATTCAGAGTTAAATCCAAGCTCTGGATTTTACTGTGTACAGGCCTGTAAATTATATTTTCTCCTCTCTCCGCCTCCATTTACAGTGTACAGCGAGCGGAAAACATTTCACTGCTTCAGAGCAAGTGGAAAAGGATCAGTGCAGACAACATAACCTGTGACACCTGTATGATGAAGTAGGGCATTAATATGGGGATACAAGGTACACTGCAAGGTCAAATCCTTAGTGTTGATTTAACTCAAAAGAGTGTACAAATGGAAGCAAATGGAACCGTACGGGTCTATTCACACACTCTGTGGAGTTAAATTAAGTACTGCTTTGAGAAACATTGAAACGCGTCGCCTGTACATGACCCGATGGCTCGGGCAGTGCTAGACGGACGAGTGAATATAATATAAGCACGGAAACTGAACTCACCTTGAAAACATAGGTAGCTCCTCCCCCTCCACCCCCGCCCCCTTTGACCTGGGTCCTGTTGACCATGGGGCCGCTCTGTTCGATGCATATCTTATTCAGCTGGATGTTGGACTGCAGAGAGAGGGAGAGAGGGAGAGAGAGAGAGAGAGAGAGAGAGAGAGAGAGAAAGAGAGAGCGAGCGCATGGAATAAATTAAGACTTGAGGTCAATTCTAAAAAAAACTTCTAAGGGGTGTGCAATTGTTCAAGTACTATAGTCAACCAGACTATAGTACTTTCTTCCATCTTTCCGGATAAACTTTATTTTGCCACGCTACTCTTCCTCCCACAGTTTTGGTGGCACGCACTTGGGCTGTATGTCAAATCGACCGGCTTCATTTTCAATAACTAATGACATGCTAATGACTGAATTCAGTCATGGCGACTGAGAACTTTAATCCATGACAGAGCAGTGAACGCGGGCATCAAACTATGAGATGACCGTCTCGTGTGTGGCTGCCCAGTGAGTGTGCCAACACTGCTTTGAGAGTCATCTCTGATCTGATAGCATGAAACCCATGTGTCTGCACATACTCACACTGACTGCAGTCAGTGCACACACAGTCACACTCGCTAATGATGTTTGCTTAATTGCTCGTGCTCTTTCTTCTGCTGCCGTTCTTCTCGCTGACTCGGACTCACTCCCCATCTCACGCGATCAATCACCCACTCTCATCGATTCCCACTCACCCTCGTCTATTTAATCGCAGACTCAATCGCTTACTGCACATGCTGTTATCCTCTCACTCACTCGCCCACTCACCCACCCACCCACTCACTCACTTATTCACTCATTCACTCATTAATTAATTCCTGTGTAACAGCCAACACAGGCAAATTATTTCTCCCCAGAGTAAATTTCTGCTTTTTTGTCAGACTTCTGAATTTCGAATAACATGTCACATACATGATTGATAAGCATGTTACATAATGTACAAAATATATGTTCGTATATTTCCATTCCGTGTGGGGGTGCGTCAGCTAGGTCGGGAGGTAACAGGGTGCATGGGCAAAAAGGTTTAGTCAGAGAGTTAAGAGTACAAAAGTATTATGAAACAAGGTGAGCCGAGTGCTTCGGAGTTTAGCATATGTGTCGTGTCGTGTTTGAGGTGCTAGAAATGAATATAGGATTAAATCAGCAAGGGGTCCCATCGGGAAGTTCTTCTCACACACTCAGAGCCAAGGATAGGAACACAGTTAAAACATTTTTTTTTTAAACTGCGTTCCTTGGCTCTGAGTGTGCGAGAACTTCCCGATGGGACCCCTTGCTGACAAAAGTATTATATTGGAATCAAGATATACTTAAAGTGCCAAAAGTAAAAGTACTCAGTCATTATGCATTATGTCGCATTTCACAAGTTCGTCATGTAGTAAAGTCTTTTGAAAATAGCAGATCTGAGCTTGTAGATGGCCTATTTTCAATAAGTCAAAAAATTCAAAATCTTCAAAGTAACTAGTAACTCAAGTTTTCAAATAATAATTCTAGTGGAGTAAAAAGTAGAACATTTTTCTCTGAGATGAAGTAAAGCAAAGCCTTGCAAATTTGAAATACTCCAGTTAAGTCAAAATACCTCACAATTGTACTTGAGTACAGTACATGACATGTACTTAGTACCAGTAAGACTCCCTAATCAGGAGATAAGCGACCGTCAGGTCGCATACACAAACTTTAGGAAATGGTTGCCAATCCGGAGGGAATATGGGAAATGGGACAGATCCATATTGATGACATGACTTTATAGATACTGTACTGCTGTGTGTGATTTTAGGACAAAATCTGTAGGATCAGTGTCCAAAAATGTGTTTTGCAAGAATCGGCCTCATGGTGGCGCTAGAAGAGGGCCATGTGAAAGATGAGGGGTGGGGGTTGGTGGTTTGGCAGCCAAGGAGTGTGCCAAAGTTTGGCATGGATTGGGGCAGCGGTGGGTGAGGTTTCCTCCGTGCCTCTCGCTCTGGTGCTTTAGCTCTTTCACCTGCACGGACATCGGAACAAGCTCTCTCTCCCCTCTGACTCTCTCTCCGCTTGTTCTGCCAGAGTAAAGCAGGGGTTTGCCGTTGGCCTTCTCTGTCTTTGATTAATTGTTTACGACGGCGTCGTCGCCTGTACACTTCCTTGCCCTTTTCTCACCCTTCCGTCCCGTTGTGTTGTTGTTGTTGCTGTTGTTTTTCTACTAGCTGAACTGAGGGGTCTGTGTCACGACCGCAGGGGTCATCAATATGTCCGTACACGGACGAATGTGTCCGTGGCAAGACTTGGTCTTATCCGTGGCAACATTTAAGATGTTCTTTTTTACACACCATTATAATGTTCTTATTTTGATCATAAGACCCAATTAATGTCAAGTCTCCAAGTTTTCTATATGACACTTACTATGACTCTTAGGAGTCTGACTAGTAGTGGTTCTCAAACGTTTTATTTGCAAGGACCCCCATCACTCTGAGAGTGTACAAATGGAACCAAATGGACCTGTGAGAGTTACAGACCTGTTATGGTTATTCAGGGTTTTCGTTGTATGTGTTTCTGGTAATATTATTGTCTTCTCATTTTGTATGTCCATGGCAAAAATAGAATTTGACAATAAGGTCCACCACAAGCCAGCATGGTGATGATGACCGCTCCTATAAACACTCACAGGTACTGTAGGCCCCTTTTCCACCAAAGAACTTTGGTTCTGGTTTTGATTCTTGGAACCTTGTTGCTTTCACGGAACACGGCCGCGAACCTGCTTGCCTTTCCACCCGTTTTTAAGCACCAGTTTTAGGCATCATAGCTAAATGGTTAGAGAGCCCTAAAAAAGTATTTTTTAGGTTCCAGTTACGAACAAACTTTTAGTGTTCTGAACCATTTTCAGTTGAAACACTCCCCGCCAAATTAGACGGGGAAAAAGAACCGAACCGGTTCAACTCCGGTGGAAAGGGGTTCGGTAGAGTCCCCTGGGTCCCTTTAACTGCCAGTACTCCTTGTTGCTACTGCAAGGTGATGGTCCATACTGGTACTGTGCCAGGTTTCAGGTGCAGAAGATGAAATTACGTATTTATCCACCATTTATCCCTTTCTTCCCCCTACTTTTTTGATAGTAGCTGTCCCTTAAGAAGCTTCTTCCCTGCGTTGCAAATTCTCGCAATCATGCTCTGCTGTGGGCAGAGAGGGATAGGAGGCTTGGCTGCCGTTTTGAAAGCCCCACTGGTCAGGTTTCATCCAATCCAAGTTAAAATAGAAATAATATAAAACCAAAAAAGTCTGCTTTTTCAACTGCTACTGTTAAGTATCCAACTCCCACTATTAGCTGCCGCCGTTTCCACCTGGCCACTCTGGGCTTCCAAATAGCACCGTTTGAGCTCAGCTCCAAACGGCTGATCTAAGTTACTCTTTGTAGTCTATTTGTAACACGTGAACAAAGGACTATAATTTGAGATTTTCAACGGTCAAGGTGTGTTGTTTTTCTTTTCTTCCATTAGTTTTATGTAGGCCAGTACACTCCCAGCTTGAGAATCTTGCTGCACAGTTTTTAACATGTTAATAAGGGGTACAGTTAGCAATACTTTTTTAGTTAATGTCCTCAAACTAATGATCAGGACAGGATACCAATTTAAAGTGATGACACAAAGAAATAAGCAGACAAAACTGGAACACTATATTTTTTTTCAGGTGAGCTGGGGGGGAGACAGGGAGACGCCTGTTATTTAACAAACACTCTATAGCAGGGTTCCCCAATTAGTTTTCCCCAAGGGCCGAAAGGTACCAAGCCGAGGGCCACAACATTGCGGGAGGCAACGGCGGCGTTCCTGCTACTCCAGCGACAGTTCAGATATCGTCATTGTTGGGTGAAAATCTTGTATGTCCAGAACCGTTTGTTTTGAATTTTTAAAATGATTTAAACTAGTGAAAACAGCCGATCTACAAGCACACGCCTCGCACCGCGAGGCATTGTGCGCTTGTAGATCTGCTGTCTTCACTACTTTTGTGCGACGGCCTTGTATGATTTGCGAAAGAACGTACACATTTGGAGATACAAGATTTCCAGCCGACAACGACGATACACTAGTGTTGTTGCTGCTCTTATACCACCATTATTACTGGGGTTGGTGGAGGCCAGACAGTAGCCCCCCGTGGGCCGCAAATGGCCCGCGGGCCGGCTATTGGGGAACCCTGCCCTATAGCAATGATTACTATCAATCAATCAATGAATCAAAATGTTTGTTGATATTCCTCTCCATCCTAGCAAGAAGCTCCTGCTCAGGCGCGTCACCACCAGTCATTGTGAGTACGACGGGACACCCCCACTTTCATAAAAACGTGATCTCTCTGGCTATATTAGAGTTGGAGTAATGATGGATGCTATGCTGCTGCTGGCTAATGTAGCCTACACTGTTTGGGCTAGCGTTGTGGACACATTGTATGGGTCTTGAAAATAGCCGATCTAGAAGTTCACAACGCAGCGCGAAGCGACTCGTTGTGAGCTTGTGTAGATCTGCTATTTTCACTACTACTAGTTTGGGTTTAGTTTCTCTTGGTTCACAGGCTAAAACGTTTGGGAACCATCATGCTTGCTGTAGTAGACAGTGGTGTAAAATTAAGTAGATCAACTGAAAAGCTTTTGGAACTGAATGATTATATGAAACCGGTGTTGTCTGTCTGTTGGTACCTGCTGGCTGGTGCATGTGGAGAGAGGCAAAGGGAAAGTGTAGTGTGCCGTTCCCGATTGTTTAGCAAAAAAATAAACCGCGGAAACCCGAATAAAACACGATCAAAACCGCAAAAAAACTAATTTTCGGAGACGTGCACGCGCGAAACTCTTTTCACACTTTTGGGGATTGTTCCAGGTAGGAGGCTCGCTGGGAGAAAGCCCACTCATGTCGTTTTCCACTCTTATTATTTATCCTTTCCAAAACTTTGGACCCTTTCTCCTCCTTCATACTTTCACCCAGAAACGTCATTCAAACTTGAAAATGTCCGTCTTCTGTGGGAAGCGTGGGCGTCTACTGTATACTATAGTATAGGGCTATACTATAACGTCTTGAAATGTTTCAGACTTTAAAGAGAAAAGGAAAAAAATATACTGTATATATATATTTCATTGAGGAAGTCAATGGAGAGGCAAAAATAATAATGGAGCACTGAAAGCACTGTTCTTCAGGAAAAAAACTTTCCAATCCTCCCTCGTCATCCCCATTGTCCAGTTTGACATTCCCGCAGTCCACATTTTTACTCGTTCTCAATTTTAAAAGGCAACAATGCAAACAAATCTCATTCGGTGCAATACTTGCCTCTCTTTGGATTCTTCCTCTAAATCAGTGATTCCCAAACTTTTCAGGTCGAGACCCAAAAGCGGGATTAGGAACGATTCATACTCCATTTTAGTGCCGAATTTATTTCGGTTCGGTTCAGGGAGTCACAAAATCTCGGTGGCACGAACAGCCGAATTAATGACGGTACAAGCTTTGCGAGCTTGTAGATCAGCTATTTTCACTACTTATTTCTATTTTATTTAGCATTTATGGGATTTCTAAGATTTGTTTGTTTTAAAATGTATACAATTATTCAAAATGAAAAAAAAAAAAAAAAAAAAAAAAAAAAAAAATATATATATATATATGTGTGTGTGTGTGTGTGTGTGTGTGTGTGTGTGTGTGTGTGTGTGTGTGTGTGTGTGTGTGTGTGTGTAGGAAAAGAAAATGGGATTTTTACTTGAGTCGTGACCCATATAAATTGGTCCGTGACCCACAAATGGGTCCCGACCCGCTTCTAACTCACTCACATTGTCTATCATCTCTCTATCTGGCCCTATACACTGCTGTAATCGGCATGTGTGTGTGTGTGTGCATCAGTGCGTGCGTGTGTGTGGCGGGCCAGTGAGAGTGATTGACAGGCGGTGTTGGGGCAGGGGGGAGGAGGGGGGTCGTACGTCTGCATGCGAGAGCTGACAAGACATCCCTCTGGATAGACTCTGTTTTCCCCCCTATCCACTCCACGGGCTGGCCTGTCACCGTGCCACTTCTCATTTATAGTCAAACGTGTGTGTGTGTGTGTGTGTGTGTGTGTGTGTGTGTGTGTGTGTGTGTGTGTGTGTGTGTGTGTGTCAGGGACATCCTGGGCCCCTGATTCAGCCCGGGAAAAAGAGTTGGAGAGGCCCTCATTGCGCGCTATAGAGAGAGATCTCTCTTTATAGTGCTGCTGCTACTCAAAGATTTGCCATTTCAGATCATGACAAGTGACAAGCCAGTGGGCCAATTACATGAGTTATATTTCGTTGTTGTCGGGTGGAAACCTTGTATGTCCAAAACCGTTTGTTTTGTATTTATCATTTTGAAAATGATTTAAACTAGTGAAAACAGCCGATCTACAAGCACACAACGTCTCGCACCGCGAGGCGTTGTGTGCTTGTAGATCTGCTGTTTTCACTACTTTTGTGCGACGGCCTTGTATGATGAAGCAGGGAGGGCTTTGCTTTGCGAAAAAATCTACAAATTTGAAACTTGGAGATACGAGGTTTCTGCCCGACAGTGACGATTTACTTTGTTGGCCGCGCAGCCCCCAAAATGGAACGAAGGCTGACATTTTATTTTTATTTATTTTTCCTAATGGACGGCCTGGACCGTCCGGGAATGAACCCGCCGTTCGGGGGTTGTCCCACATTTCCCAATGGCCAGCACGTCCCTGTGTGTGTGTGTGTGTGTGTGTGTGTGTGTGTGTGTGTGTGTGTGTGTGTGTGTGTGTGTGTGTGTGTGTGTGTGTGTGTGAGGGAGCAGGACACAGAGAGAGAGGGAGACAGTGAGTTGGGAGACAGGGTGCTACAGACAGAATAAGTGAGTGTATTTGTAGCGATTGGGGAGGTATCATTTCCGTTCCGGGGGAGGGGGGGCAGGCTAAGGTGTGATAAACACGGCTCGGCGCGGTGGCACAAATCACTTCCCGAGCTCCCACCGCCCTCTTAGGAGAGCGCCGTGCTCCCCGTGCTGTCAGAGCCGAGGTGGAAATAAAAAAGAGAAAGAACCTTAAATGACTCCGGTCGCGGAAACAAGACGGGCTTCCTTTCTGAATAACCTGGTGACCCCCGGCATGGCAGACCTCTGTCTGTGAAACCTACGCTCGCCCTGACTCACCCCAGACAAAACAAATATCAAAAAACAACCAACAACGTGTATACCCAGTACACCAGGAGAGGTAACCAAACAGCAACGAAACGATGCTTCATCTGTGTGTGTACCCGCACCAGGAATGTAGCAAAAATAATGATTTTAATTATGTATCAATGATTTGCTCAGAATAAACAAACAACAAACATACTACACGTGTAACTGCCGGTATGTGCATGGAGTGGTTACAAATTTGGATCCAAACATGATACAGACGTAATGATGATCTGAGGCTCGCGTTAAGATTTCATCCACTCTGCAACCGAGAGCTCCTCAAAATCTGGATCCATTCCCTACTGCGAGCCTTCCAGAACTTGTGTGACAGTTTGAAGTTTGTAAAAGATTTCATTTATGAATGGTAGAGGGCTTTCTAGAGATGGTTTTCAACCGCCGGCTGAGTGGAGATGGGAATAGTGGACCTATGCTGTCAGCAGAGTAAAATGGAGGATAACAGCTCCTGACAAAAGTAGTCCCTGGTGAAACAGCAAGTAGAATGTATTAAAGGAAGTGTGGCGGCTGTACTTTTTACTTTTTTCTTTTTTGTGGGGGAGGGGGTCAAAGCATCTATAGGTTTTACAGTGGTGAATTATAGTGTCATGATTTAATTCAAGGTGCATTAACCTAAGATCGAGATCTAGATGCTGTATACTAGATCCATGTACCAGTTGAAGACCATGTACAGTATGTAGGTGAAAAGCCAGACAACTTTGCATGTCTTGGGAATATCAGTTTGGACCATACACTTGGTTTCGGTGAATGCATCACTTCTACATCCCCCAACTCTTGTCATTTCCATGCCGAACCATAATTGAACCCCATAATTATGCTACTTCAACAACAGATGTGCCATTTCAAAACGTCACATGTCCTGCCACTGGCAAGACAGTAGATTTTCAGGGGATTTGCAGAACACTGAGTTTGCAGATCAGCAATTTTTGCTATTTTCATGACCTTCTCTGACTTTGAAGTTTAAATCTACCTATGAAGGTGGTTTCTGCTTTTCAATGGGAATGGATTGGTTTCTTGCCATTTGCGAGTTTCAGCAAAAAATACACTCCATTTTCCATAAAAATCAGAGAGGCAAAACAGGGAAAGAAACCTGTGGAAAAAATGCATTTCCAGGAAATGTTCTGGAAAAGAGCAGTACAAACGGAAGAGTTGAAACGGCACATCTGTAAGTGTCCAGCTAGCACTCACAATAGCAATTGACACTGATTATTTAACCACTTAAACCCCAGCATTGGTATTGTGAGGAAAGCTTCCACTGACAATAGCAGACCGACAAGCTCACAATGCGACGCAGCGCGTCGCATTGTGAGCTTGTCGGTCAGCTATTGTCAATGGAAGCTTTCGCCACAATTACAGAAAACAGAAAAGACACTAGCATTGAGCCCTGAGGGACTCCTGATACCCATATGGGGTTCATGTGGTTAAGGACTCACGTTGGGACAGGCGTCCTCGCCGTGCTGTCCAACCAGGATGTGCAGCAGCTGTCCCTTCTGGAGCAGGAAGTCCCCGGTGATGTAGATGCCATGTGACCTCATGGCCAACACGCTGCGACCACCGGCCGCCCCATACGCCGTGATCCTGTTGACACGCACGCACACACGCGCACACGCACACGCACACACACACACACACACACACACACACACACACACACACGTTTGTATTACTACTATGTTTGGAGGACTTCAACATTTAAGGATGGTTGTCACAGGGCAGCGTGTGCCCGAGTATTCACCATATTCCTGGCTCCACCTCCGGCTTCCTGTTCATATACTGAAAGAGGCGGAGGCTGAAAAAGCTGGCCTGAAAAACATCATTTGGGTTCCTGTGTCCTTGCATTAAAGTGTCAGTAGTTGGCGTTCTGGGCTCTGAATTAACCTGTGTTGCCATGTCTGCTTATAATAAGCAATGTGTGTCTTTAAAAAAAAAATAGTGTAATTGCCTTACTTTCTAATATTTTTTAAACCAGTGGTTCCCAATTCCGTTCATATCAAGGACCCCAGATTAACATATTTGTCCAGTCGCAGACCCCCACCTGAAAATATGTGGTGCCAGGGATCCCTCCACACAGATTTATGTTGTTAAAATGTTCCAAAAATATTCAAAAACTGTTTTTTTCCTCAACATTTTTTAAATAGCAAATATACAAGCTCAAATACAGTAGATGAAGAGTTCTCTCTTCATCTACCCCAGAGATAGGCAACCTGCCACATGTGGCTCTTACCTAGGTCCTCTCCCATGGCTCCCAGTTGCTTGGGCAAAGAAGTATGTAAAAGATAATTAATAATAAGAAGTCATAATTTGGAAAACAATTGTTGCCTAGAGACCAGATAAAAATAAGAAACTAATTATTGAAGGAAAATAAAGAATATATGAATGCTTGGATGTGTTGTTTGCTTTCACCACCAACACATGATGGCTTATTGGTGTACTTGATCTGCTTTGAGAAGTTATCAACAGTACAAATAAATAACAGTAAAAAAAGTAATATTGAAAGACCAGAAAAAGCACAAATCAATATATAAAGCAAACATCTTTTTGTGGCTCCAAACATATCAAAAAAATCTTTTGATCATAAAGTTTGCCTACCCCTGATCTACCCCAACTCTCTTCACCAACTCTTTTCACCAAAAATAGCAGATCTACAAGCTCACAACGCATCGCAACGTTGTGACGCGTTTTTTTTTTTTTTTTTTGTGAATCTTTCCCCCCAGAATAGGGATGCTGGGGTAAAAACGTCAAGTACAGTATAACGTTATTTTCAGTCAGTTCTGATGGAAACAGATATTTCTCCGTGACATAGCCTGCCGTATCTCAGGTGGAAAGATGTGCATATTTATGCAGCGTAATATGATATAGGATTCTAAAAATTAACAGCGTAGTTCAGGGGTGCCGTGGATGATATATATGTGTTAATATGGCAATCCATGTCAGAGTCACTACAAAGTAAAAAGAGGCGAGCACTCTACATAGATGTACATTTCTGCCTATTGTAGGTATGTGTTCAAATGACTATATCTTCCATTTCAATTTAGATAGGTCTTCTCTAGAATGTAGAGGGATGTCCTGGCATCAAGTATGGCAAGTTTCAAACCTCTCAGAGCTTCCATTGTGAATCTACATTAGTTTATATGCCTCAACCCCCAGACGGACAGGCTTTATTTTTAATTTGGGGAGTATAACTTTATATATAAATTTCACCACTTTTGCAGTTTTGCAGTCAAATATTTTAATACAAGAATCCATTTCATGTATGGGAGACCTTAGAGACGAGGAAAAACTATGTTGTGTTTGGTCCTACCTCCGGTAGGGGTATCTCGAAAACTAAAGCACTTTTTGACGGTTTGTCACTAGACTACAATGTTTGTTGAGGAGGGTGAGTTTGAGAAGAGGAAGGGAGGATGAAGAGGAGCTCACCTTATGTTATAAATGTGTTTCTTCCCTCTATTGGTTTGACTGTCACTCTTTCTGTCTCACCGTTCCCTGTCTGTACAGAACCTTTTGATTTTTAACCCTAAAACCGATAATTGCAGATGTGTTGTGAGCTTGTGCTGTTAGATCTGACAGTTTTTGTTTGCCACATGGCAATTGAGTATGATGCAGACATAACTCCAACCCTAAACCTACCCTAAATCCAAACCCCTGAACCTACCCAAAACGCACCCTCTTTTCCTAATTGTAAGCATAATAATTCCACAAACCATAAAACAACCATTTCTCTTGTGAGGACCAGGAAAATCGTCCTCACAAGGCCTATTTCTCTAAATCTACTGCACTTGTGGGGGACATTTGGTGCTCGAAAGTATATTAATAGAAGCGTTTGCGCGCTTGAAAGGAACACACACGCACGCACACGACCACCCGCAGCAAAACACACAAATAAAAAGCTCATTAGCGGGGATAATTATCCTAATGATACAGTAAATGTACTCATCAAGTATCCGCTCTCATTAAGTCCTGTCACAGAATGCATGACAGTGCTTTCAGTAACGGCATAATCCTACGCTAGCCTATTGTTTGGCCCATAAGTGCTCTCTGAAGAGAGATATCTAAACGCTGGCCAAACTTTGAGCCACCTGCACCACTTTAATAGAACGGGTACACATTATTGTGTATCATTATTTTATGCTTTAACTATTGAAAAATAGCAGATATACAAGCTCACAGCGCGAGCTTAAAGATCTGCTATTTTTGAAAAATCGTGTCTTTTGAATCCTTCTAAGGTTTTTTGAAAAACCTGTTTCCATGTCAGCAATCTGGTTAGCCATCGTCAAAGAAAAGGTACTTTTCACTTAACTGAAGTTCAGTTAGTCTGTTCTATCATGTCAGTGGTGCTCAAACCTTTTCATGTGAAGGACCCCCAACAGGGCAGGATTAACCCTTCATGGTGCTTCAAAAATAACAAAATTGTTTCGCCCCTCATCAAACCAAAGGTATCAGTGGACAGTTGAAAGCTTACTCTACTTAGTGGACGAGGTCTGACCCCCCCACCACACGATTAAAATACATTTCTAGGGCAAAATGAAAAATATTCCACCGGATGGAGACGCTCTTCCAGGTTTTTACGAAACAGCGCTTCCAACGTCGCAGAGTTGAATAACACCCAGTGAGACTAATGCTCATTGTAATTCGGTCCTCTGACCTGCGCGGCAGTAGTGAGTTGGCACCTTGATGGCGACGACAAATAGTGAAAAACAAGAAGAAATGGAGTCTCCATCCGGTAGAATATTTTTCATTTTGCCCTAGAAATGTATTTTAATCGTGTGGTGGGGGGCTCAGCCCGCGTCCACTAAGTAGAGTAAGCTATCGACTGTCCACTGATACCTTTGGTTTGATGAGGGGCGAAACAGTTTTTGTTATTTTCGGACCAGACGGCGGGGTTTTCCGGTTTTGCCAAGGAATACGGAGGTAGAGGAACATAGCGTTAGGGAGAACTCCACTAACGCTATGGACCAGAGCTAAGCAGACTCCATCTCAGAGTAGGTCATTACAGGCATTACTAGCCAATTCTCTTCACTATAGAAATACTATGAAATACAATGAATCAACTAGGGAAAAAGAAGGAAAGAATAAGGGGGGCACTGGGAAAACCACTCATACACACACAAACAAACCTCCTCGCTGATGGGGAGGAGAAAAAAAAACATTGTGTGGAAAAAAAAGCATGCTTGAGCCTTGAGGATGGTGCCCCCTTGTGGTTTGATGCCCCGTGCTGCAGCACCTTCAGCCCGTTCATAAATCCGGCCATGACTCCCAAAATGATATTTCTTTGGCCACGGACCCCCATCTCAAAATATTTAGTTCCAGGGACCACCCAGAAGCAAAATTTGACTTACAAACGTTCGCTTTGAAAATACATATGTTCAAAGATTTGCACACATTTTCACGACTTTTTCAAAAATAGCAGATCTACAAGCTTGTGAGCTTGTATATCTGCTATTTTTCACTGGTTAAAGCATTCAATAATTCTAGGCCTAAATGGGTTAACTCGACTTTGTAGATGATCATCATCGGTTTGTATATACTAGTAAGACGCCTCAGGGCGACGGGCGAGGTCACGACATGTCTTGGCCATCTGGCCAGTGATGTATATCGGACCAGTTACCCATATATGGAGACCCCTGGTACCCATATATGGAGATCCATGTACTGTTTATGTAGATATGCTGTGAGAGCCCGAACATGCTTACTCAGTTATTCGTTATGTGAAAGTCCTATGACGTCTATGACATCTGTCATCATACATACAATCCCTTTTATGCCCATACATGGAGATGTCTGTAGAATCAGCACACATATATGGGCTGTCTTGGCCATATATGGATTCTGTTAGTGTGGTATGTGGCCGATGTGGCCTCCATATATGGGCATTCCTATATGAAGTCCTGTAAGATATGGGATTAATATTGATGACATCAGGGTACTCCATATATGGGCATAAAAGGGATTCTGTTTGTGTGGTTCCCATCACTGTGATGTGAGAGCAGCAAACTCATTGTGTTAGAGTTGTTCCCCTGACATCACAGTGACGTCAGAGCATGTCGTCAGAGCGGCAAACCCATAGACCTTACAAAAGTGTACACGTCCGGACAGACAGAGTCAGCATGTGCCGTTTCACATACTAATCTGCGACCTTCGGTCGCAATTACCCTCACTATTATGCTGCGTTCAGACTGACAGGCTACCATTCATTTTCAATGGAAGCCAGCGACATGAAGATACAAAGCTGCAGGCTACCATTCATTTTGTATTCCGAACCCCATTTCAGACAGCAACTGCGCGCATACTGCAAATCTCATCTAATGGCCTTGAGCACAGCAATCACAGTCCAAATTCATTTGAACACGCTTTAAAATGGATTCGGCCCAAGTTGATTAACACAAAACTGGGCTGCACAGTGACACACACATGCATCCACGCACGAACGTACACACACACACACACACACACACACGCGCACACGCGCACACGCACACGCACATGCACACACACACACACACACACACGCACACTTTTTGTGGCTTGATTGTTTTTCGGGGAGAGCATCGATATCTCTTCTCCTAGTGGTTAGCTTTGTGGTGGCAACAGACCCAAGACAACACAACAAACACAAGCCCATTCCGGGGAGGTGAGCTACCTCAGCTGTTTGCCTAATGACTTTTTGGACTTGCAAAGCACGTATCCGTCTCTCCGGCCAGGTGTGTTTGTCTGTGTTTGTTGTGTCTGTGTCTTAGGGCGAGGAGTAGGCGAGCAGCAGTGTTCACACATTACTGTACGCCGTCGGTGTCGAGAACGGGAAACCTTGTATGTACAAAAAACACCACGGCTTACAGATGGAGAACGGATTGATCAATTTTCAAAATTTAAAAGGATTTGAGAAGCTGATGAAATACGCGAACACACGATGCATAGCAGTGTCCGATCGCGCACGATGGGATCTGGATTAGCGCCCGCGTTAACAGGTAGGAGAAGCCAGCAGTGAAAGACCTAGAAAAATCTTCGGTTTCCTCGGCTGTAAACAACCAATGAGTTAATACTTTTTCATTTATTAAATATTTATAAAAACTACAGACGCAACCACTTTCAAATAACATAAAAAAAGATCAGATCTACAAGCACACAACGCCTTTGCATCACGACACTTTGAACGCCTGTACTAACTGCTATCTTTGCTACTTTTATGTGCCACTGTAGCATGACAAAGTAGAGCATTAACTCACGAAAATGCTGAGATGCGAGCGAGGTTTCCGTCCGACACCGACGATATATGTATATATATTTTTTTTACGACAACATCTTTCATGAACGCCTCAGCCTTGACCTCACACAGAAATTGGATTATAAACCATTGATCATGGGGGCTATACTAGCGCACACCCCCGGCCTGATTGCCCCAGCCCGCCCGCCCCTGCCATTAGGTGACCTCAAACAGCCACTCCGGGCATGGACATGATGGCGGCTGGGTTGATTTGGGGATATTGTTGCGAGGGCAGCATGAGTCTCATTATTTAGCGACCATTACACCGGCTCCCGCGCCGTTCGGCCCAGAGCCCTGATTAGATATAATTCTTTGTTTGCTGGAGGAGGAGGGGGAGGGCAGGGGGATCGATGGTGTGTGTGTGTGTACAGAGGAGAGGGCCACAGGGCGTTATGTGGGCGAGAGAGAAAGAGAGAATAAACTACCGTTGCTCTAGGGCAGAAACCTCTTATCTCCATATTTTGACTTAATTTGTGTTCTTTCCAAAATCGACGCCCTACTCGATCACACTACAGCGTCATGAGAAATCGTCAAAAGTAACAGAGCTAGCTCAAAATGCGGTGCGAAGCAACGCGTTTCGCGCTTGTAGATCTGCTGCTTCTGACGCTTTGGAATTTGAATCCTGAAAAGTAACAGCTTTGGACATATGCAGGGGTGGAATAAGTGACGCACTGTGAGCCTGCCCCCATAAGTCACATCCAACCATGAAAGGTTGCGTTGTATCTTGGGAATGGGCTTATTCTGTGTAAAATGACAAATAATTATTTAGCCACTTGTACACATGCCCCCAACCACTGAAATAAGAATCCCTAAAACAATAGAAAGAAGTAAATGAAATCAATTTAACACTCATCTTTTATATTCTTTAATTACAATCTAAAATATGAACCCTTGTTGTAAAAAACTAAAGTTGTACTTTAACCCTTATCTTTGTGTAGACCTGCATCCCCCAAGGGTGTGCATTTGGCGCCCTCTCTTTCACTCCACCGACTTATAGCACTGAAAATGATTGTTATCATCACCTGTAGATGGCGGTCTCTGGAACCCTCCACACCTGGATGCCTTTGAGGGGTCCCCGGGTGCCCACCGTCACGTTGACGTTGGTGCTGCGGTAGGAGCTGCTGCACTGGGACGGCGTGGGACCCTCCGGACCCACCGCCCCGCACGTGTGGAAGTTCCACTTGGTGGCTGAGGAAGACACACACACACACACACACACACACACACACACACACACACACACACACACACACACACACACACACACACACACACACACACACACACACACACACACACACACACACACACACATACATTTTTATTGTCACTTCCACAATATACACTTAGGGATGGTACAATAAGCAATAATCGTATCGTGGAGATTCAATTTATCGTGAAATCGTCCTCCGTCATGCACTGGGATCAATTCACCTTTTATTTGCCGAGCTGCCTATCCGGTACCACTTAAAATCCTCTATAATTGATAAAAGGTACTTATAATATATACATACTTAGTCTTTTTTCACTCTGTCAAATGTCTTTGCCAAAAAATAGCCGACGTACATGCTCACAACAGTTGTGAACTTGTAGATCTGCTATTTTAGATATTTAAGATAATGGATTTTGATTATCGCGATGATATCATACATCACGATTTCTTTTGTCACAATGATTCTTCATATCATCCCATCCCTATACACACTGCAGGCATACAGGGGAGCAAAATGACCATTGTCTGCAACTCATGGTGCTTGTCACATAAAGTAAAAAAGCCATACAAAAACATCAAAAAGTAGAGAGAGAGAGCAGACAACATTAGGTTAAAAAAATAAAGTGCTGATGGATTCAAAATGCAATATTGATACACTATGATACAGAAGTATTCAAAAGTGCAAGAACATAGTTTTTAGCCTTAATCTTTAAATGTTCAGAGTAGGCTCAAACTCCCAGGTCCCACTGGATGTTTGTTCCAGCTACTGTATGCGTGGCATAATAACTACATCTGATTTAAAAAAAATATATATATATATATATATGTATAATAAGTTCTGTGACACAGGGAAGGCAGCGCAGCAATCTGAGAATTAATGCACAGCACAGCACTGCATAGTGCGTTCAGCTTTCTTAGTTCTAGGTTCGCTGGGAAGCGGTTGGCGCCCGGACAAACCCATTAACAAGCCTTAAACAGCAAAAACGGGTGCTCGATCAGCAATGCCTTCATGTAATTAGCAGTGAATTACAGCGCTAGTCATCACTGTTGTTGAAGGGTACGGGCACAGAGAGAGGGACAGCAACTGCATTTACCGCCAGCGCAGTGTTTACTTATTTTATTTTAGTATTTTATAGATCCCCTCAGAATAGTTACGCAAAACTAAAACAAAAGCTTCATTTTACGTTTTAAGCATTGCTTTGATTAGCGCGGAAATATTGTTAATCGCAATAATATTGAGGCAAACCTCAATAAAATGTATTTTGTGACGTGTAATTTTCATATCTTCCCATCCCTTGTTATGTCGCCCCATTCACACCCTCTCCACCTGTGCTTAATAAAGTCTCACACCTGTCTAAATACGGTACGGCATTCTATAATTAACCGTATCCTCCGTGTTCTTTCATAAGAAGCCTTTTTATCCGATCATTTTCTGTTTTCCCATGTATTTCCGGACCCATTTTTGCAAGGCCATGCCCACATCTCAGTGTCCAAAGATCGGGGTTGGTGTGCATGGGGAAAACCAGGAAATACAAGGAAACACAGAAAATGATCGGATAAAAAGGCTTCTTATTAAAGAACACAGAGAATACGGGTATAGAATGCCGTACCGTACCGGAAAAGCCTGGCGTGGGTGTATGAGGTTAGCAACCTCATGCACAGCACTCGCGAGAGGGCACCAACTCAAGCTACAGACATTAATACAGACACCCTCAGAGTCTCCCGAGAGGGGGGGGAGTATCTGAGACTCAACAATACAAACATGGGGCGCCCGCTGGTCTAGTGGTCTAGGCGCATACCACATACTAGGCATGTCATTCCCCATCTCTCTTCCCATTTCCTGTCAGTCTACTGTCTATCAAATAAAGGCATAAAAAGCCCAAAAACAAATCTTAAAACAAAAAAAAACCAATACAAACATAACGGTAACAGCCCTTAATTAATCACAGCTAACGAGACGGCTCACCTAAACAACATCGGCTGGGGAGAAATTGGAAGTAAAGTGTCAATGCGAGAACATCTGCAGGAACACAAAAGGTAAAAATACATCAAGCCAGGACCAAGTGTGGAGAAGAGGGGTCACAGGTGCAGCGCACAACTTGGTTGGTGAGTTGGTGAGACGAAGGAGAGCTCCAGGCAGGAATAACCCCACAGTACTGGAGAACTCTACGCACCTGTGTCACCTCAAGACCTCAGGAGGGACCCACCCAATACCTCCCCAGAGGAGCCTCTTGTTGGTTAAAAACAATAGAGCAGGAGAGGGGAGTTTAGCCTTGGCCAGGAGGAAGAGATGGGCAGTGATTTGGCCACCACTGCCGACCCTGCCATCAGGAGGGTGTAGCGGTTCAAGGGTCGAAACACCTTATGATCGATGGTTACCGCCTGAAAACGTCAAATTTTCCTTGCCAAGGCTACATACGTGAATGGAGGAGAAGCATCGTTAGATGTAATTATAATCAGTTTTTTTTTGTGAAATCTGAATGTTGGTGTAGTTGTAGGGGGCTAAATAAGACACTCTGCCTGAACCCATGTAAACCCGGGAACATGACAGTCAGGGCTTCGTCTCTACGACCATGCGTGAGCTACGAAGGGCTAAAATCGCTTTGGGAAACCCGGCCAATCTCTGTTCAGATGTCATCTAATTAACTCAAAGATTCACAAGTCACAGTACTGAGTGCCAGTTGGTCTCTGCGGTCCGCGCCTGGAGTGGGCGTTATGACAGTAATTCAGAGAAAGCCATTGTCATCATAAGAGTGGTGGTTGGCTGGTTTTGTAATGACTTTGACCTGAACTCGCTCTAATCCAGTGGTTCTCAAAGTGGGGTTCTGTTTATATGTTGGCTATTAAAAAATAGCAGATCTACAATTTCTATTCCGGGGGTCCCTGGCAAGAAAAATTACATTTCAGATGGGGGTCTGTAGCTAAATATATCAATTTGGGGGGGTCCTTGACAAGTTACAGTTTTAGAACCACTGCTCTAATCAATCCCGGATCTGACCAGAATGACAAGCAGTGGCAGAGCGCTCATCTATTACAAATTACAGCGAGAGAGAGAGAGAGAGAGAGAGAGAGAGAGAGAGAGAGAGAGAGAGAGAGAGAGAAGGGAAGGGGGAGAGAGAGAGAGAGAGAGAGCATGTGTACACAGGCCTTAAATCAGGGTTTAGCACCTCGGTGCTTAAATCCTTCCACGTCCATCTGATGACAAGACTAATCTCATGTTAAATGCACAAAAGAAAAAGAACTCCAATTAGCGCAGATGTCGTTCAGGGATTAGGCGGGAAATTAGTAGAAAAGGTGTGTCACCTGTCAACCTGTTGTCGTGATGACTTTTCTTTCTATCCCCATCGCATTTAGGGGAGGGGAAATCAGAAATCACTGTGTTTTCTGACAAAAGACAGTAAGACACGTTTGTATCTTGGTTTACCTTTGATCCTAGATTAACGAGGCACTACAGTACACCGTCTCAAAGCGTTTGACGTACTGGTATGTGTTTACATTGCTCACTGTTAAGTCGCTCCGGATAAAGCCTAAATCATAGATTGTAAATTGTATTGCTGAGATCAGCCCCTGGCAGTGAGGATTTAGTTCAGAACTGTTTGAGGAAGTGGAGCGCCGCAGCGTTTGAAGTGAAGTGAAATGAATGTGACAAAATAGAAATATAATGACTTTGTGCACGGCTCAAACTTTCCAGTTATTTATTCATTTTTCACTGGTGATGCAAGAGTGAACACACACACACGCTTGTGTACCATACATCCGCCCACACCCACACACACTGACAGAATGCACTCATCTATATAATTCGATTATTGTATTAAAACTGATTTTTTACGGCAAGGCTAGCCATCTCTGAGAGTCCTTCAATGGGGTTGTGCGCCCATGCCCTCGTCTTTGGTCCCACATCAAATACCCTGACCTCTGATGGTGGTTTACTCTACGCAGGGGACAGGTGGTATAGTACGAGTTCATTCTGCGCTGTGTACCAGCCAAGCCCCCACTTCACAGACGTTTTGAAGCGGCCAGGAGAACACAGAGGGTGGGCTTCAGGAAACCAGTTATGAGAACGTTTTCTAATGGCCTTTTTTTGGCACGTGGGCTTCTTTACCAGGCGAAGACCATGCTGGGCTTTGCATCAGGAACGTGCCAGGAATGTTAGAGGGGCTATAACTGCACTTTTAGCCGGAATTTCGTTTGACATTTGTTGTCCAAAAATAGCCGATCTACAGGTGCGCAGATGGGTAGACGGCAGGGGTTCGAGCCTACTTTGATGTGTTATGTGTGCACGTGCGTGGATATTTGTGGTATCTTGGCAGAGGCTCTCCGGGCGGGACGTTCCTGTGAGACATTGCATAACCGAGTAGTCTCGCATAGCTAGACAACTATTCCACAATCTCTGAATTCTATGTAGTCTCTCATATATTTTAAAATGTCATTTCTGCTAAGCAGCAAGCTAAATATGCTTAGATGATTTTTATTTATATTAGGATTTAATGTGCACAATGTTAAAGCGGAAGGGGGGAGCAGGCTTCACTTCCGCTTTAACCGGATACTCATCGTTATTCTTACGTTACCCCATACTGTATGACGGGAGCATTTGCAAATCGCGGGAATCAACAGTCTGGCCACGCAATATATATATATATATATATATATATATATATATATATATATATATATATATATATATATACACACTACTTTTGGGGCTTGCTGGAACTCCGGGCGCTTGTTGCTTGGCTCTGCACAGCAGCCATATTGGAAAAGAAATTGGGCCTCTTCCTTACTTCCTTCAGGTGTTACCAATGATCCTAATGAAGGCTCTGTTCCAATTAGTGTAGCACGGTGGTTCTCAAAAGTTTTTAAGTTTTAATTTCAAGTACCCCATAACTCATGCCTTTACTCGAGGACAGCAGACCGACAGGAGACGGGGCCACCAGGCCAGCGGGCGCCCCAGGACCCCATAACTCTTAAGAGTGTATAAATGGAACCAAATAAGGGTGCATTTGGTTCCATTTGTACACTCTTTTAAGAGTTACACACCCCTAAGGGGCCGTTTGGAACCGCCTCAAGGAACCATGAGTTCCTGGCTGAACATCAATGTTAGACCCACTGGGGTAGCAGAGCCCAGCGCCGTCTCACCAATGCTGAGCTGCAGGCGGTGCCACCTACACGGCGCCATGACTCAGAGCCTGAGGCGTATGAACGCAGGAAGCAGGGAGAGGACCGTCCCCCCTCTGCTGGGGGTCCTATAGCATCACTCACCACCTGTCTCAGAGACTGTGTCTGCGTGATGATGTACATGGTTATGTAGCTGTGGTGAGCAGGGACGTGCTGGCCATTGTGAAAAGCGGAACAACTCCTGAACGGCCGGTTCATTCCCGGACGGTCCAGGCTGGCCATTAGGAAAAAAATCAACAGTTTGCACAAAAGTAAAAATGTAACTGTTTGCACAAAAGTAGTGAAAACAGCAGATCTACACCGCGAGGCGTTGTGTGCTTGTAGATCGGCTGTTTTCACTAGTTTAAATCATTTTAAAAATGATAAATACAAAACAAACGGTTTTGGACGTACAAGGTTTCCACCCGACAACGACGAAATATAACTTATGTAATTGGCCCACTGGCTTGTCACTTTGTCACAAATCTTTGAGTAGCGGCAGCGCTATAGAGAGAGATCTCTCTCGCGCAATGAGGGCCTCTCCAACTCTTTTTCCCGGGCTGAATCAGGGGCCCAGCATGTCCCTGCTCTGAGACAGTGTCTGCGTGATGATGTACATGGTTATGTAGCTGTGGTGAGTAAGTGGTGAGTGATGCTTGCTGACCAGGGGGCCTCGTCTCTCAGCTGGAGCAGCTGCTGTGTTGTGGTGTCGAATGCATCGGAGGAATCAAAGAACACACGGTCCTCACATCAGCGTCTAAGTGGGAGAACAGGCCTGGTGGAGCGTCTAGGCCAGGGTTCCCCAATAGCCGGCCTGCGGGCCGCAAATGGCCCGGGGGCTACTGTCTGGCCCACACCAACCCCAGTAATAATGGTGGTATAAGAGCAGCAACAAACAACACTAGTATATCGTTGTTGTCGGGTGGAAATCTCGTATCTCCAAATGTGTACGTTCTTTCGCAAATCATACTAGGCCGTCGCACAAAAGTAGTGAAAACTGCAGATCTACAAGCACACAACGCCTCGCACCGCGAGGCGTTGTGTGCTTGTAGATCGGCTGTTTTCACTAGTTTAAATCATTTTTAATATGATAAATTAAGAACGAACGGTTTTGGACATACATGATTTTCACCCGACAACGACGATATCTGAACTGTCACTGGAGTAGTGGAACACCACCGTCGCCCCTGCAATGTTGTGGCCCTCGGCTTGGTACCCTAGACATAATTCGGCCCTTGGGGAAAACTAATTGGGGAACCCTGGTACAGGCTATATAGAGCAGCGCTTTTCAAACCTTTTCGTGCCAAGGACCCATGTCATTTCAAACATGCACGAAATGTACACCATCTTCAACTTGCCTCTTTTTATTTATTATTAATGCAACGTTTCGGTCAAAGACCTTCTTCAGGCATCTGCTGACGGGTAGTAGCAGCACAGCTAAATACATACAGAGATCTACCACACCCAATCGCTGATAGGGATGAGCCACACGACAGGTGGTAGTCATTAGATAAATGTGATCTTGTCATCACTGTCAGTATATACACAGTTAATACACATATAAAGTTCAAATTCTACTAAACAGTGGATCACAGTGTTATGTAAAACTATACAATATGAGAAAAAAAAAACATTAATTGAACCAGTATTACACCTCAATATATATAGATAGAAAATAAAAATAAAAAATACAGAAGAGAAATCTTTCATTTGTGTTAAGGACCCACACATTATATATATTTGGACGCAACTATAAATATTTTGTGCCAGGGACTACATCCAGAAGAGAAGATTTATGTAAAAAAAAATATATATATATGTGTGCGTGCTTGTAGATCAGCCATTTTCAAATAGTTGAAAATGAAATGTACCGTATAGGGCTGAATGTGGTTAATGCATGTTTTGTAATAACAATAATAACATTTTCAAAATAGCGTCCAAAATAACGGCCATTTCAAATGTGGATGAGCCCAGGAAACCTTTCCGCTTCCCAAGCGGCCGTGCTTCTGACCACTTAACCCATTTAGAACGGGTACACCTTATTGTGTATCATTATTTTATGCTTTAACTATTGAAAAACAGCAAGCTCACAGCTCAGCTGCGAGCTTGTAGATCTGCTATTTTTGAAAAATTGTGAAAATTAGAATTTTGACCCGATTCTATAAGTGTCTTTTGAATCCTTCTAAGGCTTTTTGAAAAACCTATGTTTCTATATGTCAGCAATCTGGCCAGCCTGCATCGTCAAAGAAAAGGTCCTTTTCACTTAACTGGAGCTCAGTTAGTCTGTTCTTGAGAGACTACTGTCAGTGGTTAGGGTCAGTGGTTTTCATGTGACGGACCCCAAAATGATATGTATTTGGCCACGGACCCCCATCTCAAAATATTTAGTTCCAGGGACCACCCAGAAGCAAAATTTTTGTTACAAATGTTCGCTTTGAAAACACATAATTCAAAGATTTGCACACATTTGCACGACTTTTTTTCAAAAATAGCAGATCTACAAGCTCGCAGCGTGGCACTTGGTGCCGCGCTGTGAGCTTGTACATCTGCTATTTTTCACTGGTTAAAGCATTCAATAATTCTAGGCCTAAATGTAACGCGGCAGCCGAACGGCGAAATATAACTTCTGTTTACACACCAGGGTGTGTCCTTCGTGGGCCAGTGTTACAAACACTACTTTTTTTTTGAAAAGTTGAAATTCGTGGTCTCCAGCAGAGACGCTTCTCAACAGAGCAGTGCTGAAGGGTTTGACTGAGTTCACCCCCCTCCCAGTTCTCCTACTACAGCGGTCAAAAGCAGTTATTGAGGCGAGAATATAATAGTTCTGCCTTGGCCTGCGTCCAAGCCCAGAGTAAAATAGAGTAAATATCCCTCAAGTCAATGTTTTCACCAGGCCCAACAAGTTAAGAGCCTCGAGAGCGCATGGGGACAAATCCATCACTGGAATAGAATGGCCCTCTCTGGAAGCGAAGGGCTGGTCTAACGTAAATCCTATCGTGGATTAAACATGCTTATACTCCAATGGAGGTATTATAGCTGCCACACTGTTGCCAGATTTCGCAAGAGAAACCGAGCCACTAGCCTCGGAATCCAGGCATTTCATTCATTCAAGAAAGGCCTGGGCAAAGCCCCCAGTAACTGTGGCTCAGCCAATCACAAGCCGCGGTCATCAAGGCATTGCCTACGGACTCTATAGTGTTGGTGTCCGTAGTGCAGAGGGGCTTCACACGAAAATGTTTTTTAATTGTAAATTTGCGTATATAAAATATATGTAGCCGTTCAGATATCTTATTTTACATCATCATTTTACATGAACTGCTAGCGCTGGTCCGCTGGATCAGGGTACCGAGTGTCCAACGGGTTGCAAAGCGACGTTGGATTTAGAAAACTAAATCAAAATAAAGCTATGATGACTAAAATAATGTCATCAACAAACTAGAATTTTAGGGAGGGACTAGTGGAGAAGAGATCCAGTAGAAAGACAAGTCATTTTTGGTAGCGCTCGGGTGTTGTGCTCTGAAGATAGCAGATCTACAAGTTCACGTGAGCTTGTATAACGGCATTTGGTGGTCCTCACACAAGTATCCTGTAGCGCGTACCCACGAATGCATGCACGCACGCACGCACGCACACCAACGCAGCAGATATAATGAGGTTCTCTTTGGCCGAGCACTAACCCAGACTAAACAATATATATGCTCCATGCTGCTCTATCAATCTGGCCCCTACTTTGTTGTTCCATATATTAAGATGTGTTCCCAGGGGTGCAACACAGCCCTCATGAAAGGCACCGGTGGTGAACACACACACACACACACACACACACACACACACACACACACACACACACACACACACACACACACACACACACACACACACACACACACACACACACACACACACACACACACACACACACACACACACACACACACACACACACACAATCAGCCGGCAATGACCTTAAGACACACTCCCGTCACAAAAGCGCCGCGATCGTGCGAACGTTGTGAGCTTTGTACTGTACGTATTTTTTTCCCGCTTTTTTTTTTAGTTATAGTGTGTCTGTGGGTCTCTGTCGGGTGGAAACGTCATAGGCCATGTAAAAACAGCTACTGTAAAAATCTAAAGTAACAAAAGTAGCAGATCCACAAGCTCGTAGTTTCGAGCTTGCGGATCTGCTACTTTTGATGCCGAGGTATGATCACGTACACCAGGGATCCCCAATAGGCGGGGGGGCTACTGTCTGGCCCACACCAACCCCAGTAATAATGGTGGTATAAGAGCAGCAACAACACTAGTATATCGTCGTTGTCGGCTGGAAATCTCGTATCTCCAAATTTGTACGTTCTTTCGCAAATCATACAAGGCCGTCGCACAAAAGTAGTGAAAACAGCAGATCTACAAGCACACAACGCCTCGCACCGCGAGGCGTTGTGTGCTTGTAGATCGGCTGTATTGAACCAATGCAAGGCACAGTAGGAACAAGAGCTTGTGTCAACATAAGAACTACATAATAACTACATGGATGCATTTCTTTTTACCATTTCCCGGACTATAACTGTTTTGGACATACAAGGTTTCCACCCAACTTGCACGCACGCACGCACGCACGCACGCACTGTCTCTCTCTCTCTAGAGGACATCCTTCTCCTATGTCTGACTGCCTATTACGTAAGGCCTCTTTTGTGAACTTTGCCACCGTCCGAGTGATTAGTGTCCTCTCTGTCACAAAAGGGGGACTGTCACCTTGTCCTAGACAGTGTGTCAGACATGTCTAATGACACACACACACACACACACACACACACACACACACACACACACACACACACACACACACACACACACACACACACACACACACACACACACACACACACACACACACACACACACACACACACACACACACACAAGGCTATAGGCCTTTAGATAGATATGTTTGAAGTAGAAGTCTACACACCAACCTTAGCGCTTGCAACCATCGCACAGCCACCGTTTCATGGTAGCTCAGAAATTAGCTTCAGGGGAACATCCAATTTAATTTGGACAGTTTTTTTTAATCTAATGTCAGTTATTCACTTCTGGCTGTCGACGGCGCCAGCCAAAAAATTGTCACTACCTGGAACTGTTTTGCAGAGTAAGAATCTACAGCTTTGTTTTGCAGAGAAAATCAAACATCAAAGGGTATTAGAAACTACCAGTAATGGTGACCGGGAAGTCCACCTTTGATTTCATTAACCACTTAAACCCTATAAGGGTGACCAGAGTGGCTCTAGTGTCTTTCCTGTTTTCTTTGTGGGGAAAGCTTTTCGTAGGAAATAGCAGATCGATATAGATGTAGGGTAATTTTCATACTTATATTGATCCCAAATTACTTATTGCCATGGGGTTTATTTGCAGAATTGCCCCTGTCGTCCAGTTTCCCCTGCAGAACCCAGCAGCCGCAGCCCTCTTAGTATTGTGGAGTCCATAAGCATATTGCTACTTACACAATTTGTTGAGGTCAAAAGTGTGCATGCATGCGTGCGTGCGTGTGCGCGCGCATGTGTGCGTGTGCATCCATGTGTGTGTTTTGTGTGTGTGTTTTTCATGAATCCGTTAATAGCTGTCATAACTCACACATCCATGCCTTGTTCGGGCACAACAGCACAACTTCGGCACAACTGCCAGTCAAAGTGTACTGGCCAATCACAGCATGTCTTTTACGGGACTTGACAAAACACATAACATAACAGACAACTGTGGCTTGTGTGGGACAACCAAGGTATGGATGTGTGTGTAATGACAACTAAAGATTAATGAAGAAAAAAAAAAAGAAAAAAACACATAGTAGTGTACTGTAAGTAGCAATATGCTCATGGGCTCCACTCTATGCTATGAGGGATTCTGGGGTTTGAGACTATTGATTTTTTGTATTATTACTTTTTACAACTAGTGCTGATACCTTCAAAAACCCTGTCATTGATGTCTATCTTTGAATTCTCACTACCAAACATCTTCAGGAGAAACACTGAGATTCAGTCAAGATTCAGTCGAGATTCTGGATGCCACTTTCCTCTCTAGCATGTGTTACCTTTTCGTCTACCTTAACTCAACCTCTGCCAAAAAACTACCCCTTTGTACCCCTTCTCTGCCATGCCCGAGGAACCCGAAGATTTAATAAGCTTTAATTAAAAAATATATTTTTATCGAAGCGGAACTAAAATAGGCCGGAACTAATGCTCCGTGATCGGTTTCTACACGGACACATTATTGAGCGGACCAGTTAACATTGAGACCATAAACCGGAAGGGGATGGTCCATCCTCTATTTTGGCCCGTTAGCTTTCTGTGTAAACACCGCGGCTTACAGACGGAGAACTTATTGATCAATTGAAAAAATTTAAAAGGATTTGAGAAGCTGACGGAATACGCGAACACACGATGCATAGCAGTGTCCGATCACGCACGATGGGAACTGGATGAACCCCCCGTTAACAGGTAGGAGAAGCCAGCAGTGAAAGACATAGAAATATCTTCGGGCTCCTCGGCCGTAAACTACGAATGAGTTAAAGGGATACTTTAATTAATTAATTAATTAATTCATGGAGAATTCCTTGGTTTTTGTCCCATTCCTGAGCCAATAATCCAATATTTGACAGGTTGAAGTCAATAGGAGACCAATCTTAACAAGACAAAACCATGTTTAAAACATTCTCTTTGAACCTGGACCATCATCCGTAGGCTCATCTGTGATTACACTGTGGGGGTCGTTTTGGAATTAATTGTATTATTTTATAGTTTTGTATAATTGGTCTCCTATACCGCATGCAAATATTGAATTATTGGCTGCTACAAAACAAAACAAAAATCTCTATGGACTCAAGGCTTCACGGGGTGAGTACAGTATTTTCTGGACTATAAGGCGCACCTGACTATAAGGCGCACTGTCAATGAATGGTCTATTTTCAAACTGTTTTCATATATAAGGCGCACCTGACTATAAGGCGCATATAATAGACGCTACCGTTGCGTTATGCATCCAACAGATGGAGCTGTGCTAAAGGGAATGTCAATGTCAATGAATGATCCATATATAAGGCGCACTGGACTATAAGGCGCACTGTAGTTTTTTGAGAAAATTAAAGGCTTTTAAGTGCGCCTTATAGTCCGGAAAATACGGTAATTGATAGGAGGAAAAGTCATTTTTCGGGTTAAAGTATTCCTTTAAGACAGTCTCGTTAGAAAGATGGATCAATGCTGTAAGTCCATGAATGAATTTCAATGTTTAATGCAAACCTCATGGAGCACCCCGGGTCCCATTACTGTAATTATAATTGTCTGTTTGCTGGACGTTAGCATTTTCCATCCTATATAGGCTATTCACACCGATACGGTTTTAAAATGCATACCTTTTGCCATGCCAAACAAAAAACTAAATACCCACGTTTGGCTTCCTAATACGGTTCTTATCGGTCTATGATAGCGAGCTAAAATGTAGCATGTGGCGGAGAGAGTCGCAGCCCCAGCCTGAAGCCTCAAAAAGTCTGGTATCTCCCTCGTTCCATAGGGATATCCCTTTGGAGTAATGGTTAAGATATTGGACTTTCACACGGGAGGCCCGGGTTCAAAGCCTGGGTGGGGAGGTTAGCATTACCTCTGTTACACACAAACACAAACACACACACACACACACACACACACACACACACACACACACACACACACACACACACACATATATATATATACAAACACACTATACTGTATATAATATGTGGATGTGGCCTTAGTGACTATGTCCGTCCTCCCGAGCGCGAAGCAGCAACAGCTAGCTACAGTAAATGATTGATCGCCCCAAGCCGCTGTGTACAAACGAGTGAACAATGGAGCTGCTCGCGTCTCCGAGGTGTAGCTAATTAGCAGGCGGCGTAATGACCACGAGTCAGCCGCGGGGAACGGTGCTAGCATTAAGGAACACACACGGGCAGCTGCTGTCACTTTGCAATCAATTAAGAAGCCAATGGAATCGCTTCCATCACTGTCCCCCTTTCTGTCGTTCAGCAAAAAAAAACTGCATATCGTTGGCGTCGGTCAGGTGGAAACCTTGTATGTCCAAAACGTATGTGTAATCATTTTAAAAACATTTAAATATAATAGCCGATCTCCAAGCTCAAGTGACGCGTTGTGAACTTGTAGATAGGCTATTTTCACTTCACATGTGCGACACTCTCGTATGACGATGTAGGCCAGGGCATTACTCTACGAAAGAAACAATAAATAAAAGTTGAAATGCGGACATATGAGGTTTCTGCCCGACGACGACAATATTTATTATATTTCATCATGAGGTGGGAAAAAAGTTGGCGTGCAGAAAAGTGGAACACCTTTAAGTGAATCTGCTTTTTTTCCCCCCTCTCCTGTGTATTCCAACAAAGGCAGGTTCATAGAGAATGCTGTGTGATCTAAAAATAACCTCAGCCTCCTCAGGAAGGCAGTCCCCTCCTAATGCCTCTCCCGCTACGCCTACGATGCATAGAATGACAGACAGGGAAGCACAACACCAATGGCAGATGGCATGGGCCTAGTCAGCAAAGTTAAGTTCCCCTTGTCGTTTTCATTAGCATCCCTGTGTCTGTCTGTCAGTTTCCTTCGCTTGGTCTATAGGTTTACGCACAGTATAGATACCAAGGACCCCCAAATAAATATGTAAAACTCAGGCCAGGCAGGCCTGCAATACTGTTCTTTTGGTGTTCACCTTTGTTGCTTGGAGCATTGAATGATTGCACTCTCCTACAGTAATAAGGACAAAAAAAACACATATTGGCCATTTTTATATTTTGTTAATGTTAAAGGAGTAGTTCACCACTTTTCAACCTGTCTTCATATAATAGGTCCTCACTAATGTTCATGATAAAATATTTTTTTCTACTCAGTCCAAGTCTCCTAGGAGAGCTGTGGGAAGTTCAGAATCCATCGTCTTGTGACATCATCATTTTCCAAAAAAAGAAAATTAATAAATATTTTTGAAAAAAATATTTCGATTTTTATTATCGCGAGAACAATGGCTTCCACTTTAAAATTGCAACTTTTCAGGAATAGAAAGCCTGCAGTTTCTATAAGCTGGATTGGCAATCGATGATGTCACAAGACGATGGGTTTCTGACCTGGCCACAGCCCTCCTCTGAGAAAAAAGGAAAAAAAAAAAAAGAAAAAGCTATTTTTGAGTGAGGACCAATTATATGAACATAGGTTGAAAGTGGTGGAGTGCCCCTTTAAGCTCAGTGTCAAGGAAGCCCAAAACAAGAGTAAATGCCAGCAGAACAGTATTGTAAGCCATTTTGGCAACATTTTGGTCAGCGCTACCCACACATTTGGCTGTGTAGCTCATGCCTCGAATGCCCAATGCTTGCCTTACAGGCTGTACCTCGTTGTAAAGGTGACAAATTAACGATAAAAATGATATAAAACACAATACAATTTGATATTATATATAAGTATGTCCATTGTTTGGTGATAACACAATGCTTTGCGGTGCATTATCAGTTTATTGTGTAGGCAAAGTGTCGCGAGCGTCCAGTCCATGTTTGGGCATGTCTGTGTGCCCGCCACAGACATGACACCTCAATGACACAGACAGACACGCACCTCAATCCTGGCAGCCCTCCCACTGTTTGATGGTGGCATGGAATTTGCCTCAGGGGAACATCCAATTTAATTTGGACGAGCTTCATCTAATGTCAGTCATACAGCTCTTGCTATCATATTGTCAGCAGCGCTAGCCAAAAATGTCACTAGTCTAGACTCTTCCAACAAATTGTCCCTGGAAAATGGTTTTGTAGAAAATGTTGTTTTGCAGAGAAATCTAACATCAAAGGGCATTAGAATTAAGAATAAAGGTGACCAGTTGAAGTCCAACGCAAAGTTCCAAACTGCTGTTTTATTTCATTAGCAAAGTTCTAGGTGCAACTAGAATCGATAGGTTATTACTGATAAGTGATAAATATTGATATCTTCAAAAAGGCTATTGTACATTCACATTCTAACCTTTTGTTCAGCTGGATTATGCAGTGTATAATGTATGTAGATATTTCCCTGAAAACAACAAAAACAATGGAGCTTGTACAAAAAGCTAATTTCACCCGCACTTCTCTACACCAACCTGTGATGTGACTGAATAACGTTGCTTCTGATTGATTTATCTCTGAATGCTCACCATTCGCACCACGGTCCTCCTTAGATAAAAGACTGAGGAAATGCACCCAGAATGTCTTAATGAGATTCTGGATGCCACTCTCTCTAGCATGTGTTGTGTTCCCTTTCCGCTGTGGCGGTCGTCTTCCTTTAAAGAAAGCCCCATTAGAAAGATGGATCAATGCTAGGCGTCCATGAATGGATTTGAATGCTTAATGCAAACCTATACGGAGCAAAAAGACCCGGGTCCCATTAATTACAATAGTCTGTTCGCGTGGCGGTCGGCTGTTATCAGTCTCTTGTCTGTCTTGGTGACTAATGTCCCTCTCCCCCGAACGCGAAACAGCTATAGCTAGCTAACTGATCGGCATAAGCCGCCGTTTACGAATGAGTAAACAACGGCGCTCGGCGTCTCCGAGGGTGCGGCCAATTAGCGGCCGGCGTAATGACCACAAGTCAGCCAGCCGCAGAGAAACAACACAGGCATCTGCTGTCACTATTATACAGGGGTGTCGCACCAAAATCTGGGCCCTAAGGATTCACTGCGGGCACCCCATGAATGTTCTTAGGAGGGGGGGTTTAACCCATTTAGACTGGGTAACGCATTATTTTGTGCTTTAACTCTTGAAAAATAGCAGATATACAAGCTCACAGCGCGGCACCGAGTGTCGCACTGCGAGCTTGTAGATCTGCTATTTTTGAAAAATCTTGGTATTTGAAAAGGTTTTTTGAAAAACCTATGTTTCTATGTCAATGGTGCTAAAACCTTTCCATGTGAAGGACCCCCAAAATGATATGTATTTGGCCACGGACTCCCATCTCAAAATATTTATCGTGGTTCCAGGGACCCCCCAGAAGCAACATTTTAGTTACAAATGTTTGCTTCAAAAATACATATTCAAAGATTTGCACACATTGTCATGACTTACAGATCTACAAGCTCACAGTGCAGCACTCGGCGCCACGCTGTGAGCTTGTATATCTGCTATTTTTCAATAGCTAAAGTATAAAATAATGAAGGCCCCTCCACCTTGGGCCCTATAGTAACTCAGTCCCACTTTTCCCCCTCGTGCGACGCCCCTGACTATATATACTTTCAAGGAAGGCAATGGAATTGCTTCAATCGCTAGACACCAGCCCGCTTCTGTCTTGGATTAAATCACCTTATTCATCTATTTCAGCGTATTTTGTTTGACTTCACGGTGAGGGGAGGAATACAGTGTGGGTGCAGAGAGTGGAACACCTCGAAATGAATCTGCCTCTCGACAAAGGGTGGCTTCATAGAGAACGCTTCCCTCCCCCCCCCCCCCCCCCCCCCCCCCCGTTCTGTTTTGCTTTCACCGGGAGGCTGTTAACATGCTGCACGCTCACACACGTCTGGCGACGGAGACTGCACCTGTTACTGCAACGTTCTATCATGTTCAATGTCTTATAGCAGGAAAATACAGGTGCTGAAAAAATACACCGCATGACTGCACACAGGGGCGTCACAAGGGGGGGGGGGGGGGGGGGGGAGTGGGACTGAGTTACTAGGGCCCAAGGTGGAGGGGCCTTAATTATTTTATAATTTAGCTATTGAAAAATAGCAGATATACAAGCTATCTTAGAAAAGTCTGATTTTTTTCAATAGTCTATTTTTCAATAGTTAAAGCACGAAATAATGCATTATAATGTGTTCCCAGTCTAAATGGATTAAACCCCCTCCCCCTGTGAAGAACATTCATGGGGGGCCCGCAGTGAATCCTTGTACCCTGGGCACCTGACTGCACACACGCACACGCACACGCACACACACACGGTTGTGTTACTAATAATACATAGGCCTACTACTATGACCTTGTCTTTCGCTGATCTGCTTTTAACGGATTTTATACCTTCTTAATTTCACTCTCGACTAGATTTGTAACTTTTATTGCTTCGTTTGACCTGTGCGTTTACATTTTTGAATGTAAAAGCACTTTGGACTGCATTTATATCTCTTTAAATACACGTGATACTATATTTGCGAGGACAGCAACACTTTAGGACAGCAATGTAATAAAATGTTTGCCCATTTTCAACCCTAACCCAAAAAGCCTGAGTTATACTCAGTTGTGGGCTTGTAGATTGTCTATTTGTTGGTGTTGCCGTTTGACCATGTCTCCTGTGAGGACCAGAGACATTCTATTATAGTAATGTATATCGACATTGTCGGGTGAAAACCTTGTATGTCCAAACCGTTCGTCTTGCATTTTTCATTTTAAAAAGATTTAAACTAGTGAAAACAGCAGATCTACAAGCACACAACGCCTCGCGGTGCGAGGCGTTGTGTGCTTGTAGATCTGCTTTTTTCACTACTTTTGTGCGACGGCCTTGTACGATGAAGCAGGGCTTTACTTTGCAAAAGAACGTACAAATTTGAAACTTGGGAGATACAAGGTTTTCCACCCGACAACGACGATATAGCGTATAGCAATACAAGCACACGTGCGCTCACACACACACACACACACACACACGGCACGCACGCACTGTATGTCACAAGAAGAAAGGGAAGACGAAGAAGAAAAGCTCGGGGCTCATTTTAAGGTTAGCGACGCGTCCCTTTCCCATCAGGAGAGGTAATCACAGAGAGAGTGAGTGGGGGAGAGGGGGAGGGCTCCTCTAGGGCGACGTCCCTCCTCACCCCCACCCGCCCACCACCCCGAAACACCTGATGACTCAGCAGTGAAAGGCCAGCATCATGAACAGCAGTGCGGCCGGCGGTTTTCAAAGTGGGTGACGGGGCACCCTGGGGTGCCGTGACGGCAGTCCAGGGGTGCCGCGAGATAAGTTATTTTCAGTCAGTTCTAACCAAAATGGCTATTATCTCAACGTTTTCCTCGCAATCACTAAAATATCGTCACTGTCGGGCAGAAACCTCGTATCTCCAAGCGTCTTTTGGTAAAGCAAAGCCCTGCTTTTTCATACAAGACTGTCGCACAAAACTAGTGAAAACAGCCGATTGTGTGCTTGTAGATCGGCTGTTTTCACTAGTTTAGTACATTTTATAGATGATAAATACAAACCGAACGGTTTTGGACATACAAGGAAAAAAATATATAATGTAGGGGTGCCTTGGATTTAAAAAAATATTCATGGGGTGCCCTGAGACCAAAAAGTTTGAAAACCCCTGGCCTAGACATCCAACGGCGGAGAGAAATGAAAAGTGGCTGCTGATTATTGAGAGGCCACCTAGCTGCCGGCTGTTATCATCAGGGACGAGGAACAAAAGATGAGAAATATTGGAAAGAGGCGGAAAATGGAGAAGGACGGTAAAACGGAAAAAAATAAAAACAAAACAAAAAAAGAATGGAGCAAAAATTATATAGGTTGACAGGTGGGGCTGAGATAAGCAGGGCTTGGCGGGTCCCCCCATGCCAAGCCATAAGTAATGCATTCTATCATGTCAATGTCTTATAGCAGGAAAAACACAGGTGCTGATACAGTGGCTCTCAAAGACCGCAGGGGGTCCTCGAAGGGGTTCCAAAATGACAGTAGTTATTAGTTAAAATAGAATCACAATCAGTTTAACCATTTTAACCCTATATTTATTGGCTATTAAAAATAGTCGATCAACACGCAGTATACTTGATACTTTTTAACTTAATTATAGAAAGTTCAGTACTCTTTCCCACCAGAGAGAGAGAGAAAGAGAGAGAGATATGGTGGGGGCATGGGGGGAGGGAGGGGGTACTTTGACGATCGCCGAGGGTTAATCGTCGAGCGTGTCGGGGATGGGGTGGGTGGGGGGGCTGGTGGAGTGACAGGCCCGCTGAGAGGCTGAGAGGCTCCCTACATCCCCCCCCCCTGTCCCCGTCAGGGCCATCAAGCCGTTGGCGAGACGCCCGGTGAATGTTAACCGCCCGTAGGGCTCATTGCGTGGTGTCTTTTGAAATGGCCGACGACATAACGTCAAGGGGGGGACAAGATCAACCTCAACCTTCTTCTCCTGCGGGGCTGAGGTTAACGCTCAAATACCTGGAACGACTATTGAAAAATAGCAGATCTACAAGCTCACAGCGCGGCACCGAGTGCCGCGCTGCGAGCTTGTAGATCTGCTATTTTTTTGAAAAATCATGAAAATGTGTGCAAGTCTTTGAATAACTTTGACGTGATCCTTGACCCGACTTCTAAATCCCCCCTCTAAATCAGTGGTTCTCAAACTTCTTCATGTCAAGGACCCCCAAAATTACAGGTATTTGGCCGTGGACCCCCCCCCCCCCCCCCCCCATCTCAAAATATGTTGTTCCAGGGACCCCCCAGAAGCAGAGATTTGAGTTACAAAAGTCTGCTTTGAAAAATATATATTGAAAAATGTGCACACATTTTCAAGATTTTTCAAAAATAGCAGATCTACAAGCTTGTGAGCTTGTATATCTGCTATTTTTCAATAGTTAAAGCATTACATAATTCTAGGTCTAAATGGGTTAATGTCTTCGGGGTGGAAAGCAAAAAAAAAGTGTCTATGATCTTGCATGTCCCCCCATATCGCTCTCCTGAGGAGATTGGAGCCATCTGGCTTTTATGGTCTTAATGTAATATATCAGTAGTTCTCACTTCTTTTTTCCTTTCGGCTGCAGGGCACTGAGCCATGGCTTTTTCATCCACTGCAACCCCTGAATTACACTGTAAATGTTTTGAACCTTACATTTATGACATATTATGGTAAATATGTAAATATCGTTAGACTCATAGGTAATAATCATAAGGTTTTCAGGAGAGACAAAACTCACTTTCTGCATAAGTCATAGGTACAGTACAATCATCTGCAATGAGTAAAAGTCATGTTTATTGGCCTTTTTTTAATATCTGCTTAGCTCTACTCTCCTAACACTACTGATTCAACCTGCCTTATTGCCAATGGTCTCAGCCCATCAGAATTTTGTAACCATTCCAATGGAAATCCACTAAACCACCCTAGTACCCAGTGGTTGAGAGAAGTGATGTCGTTCTTAAAATTAGAAAGGATCAGATATTCTACTAAAGGTAATCTAACTACATTCCCCCAAAAATGGGATCCTTTCTTGGCATTCTTTTCCAAGAGTCAGATCCATCAAATCCCCATTCACTGATTGACTGAGCCCCCCCCCCCTCTCTCTCTCTTTCTCTTTCACTCACCCCTTTATTTCGCTTTGTTTTTGTTTTTACGTTTTACTCTTTGTATTTTGTTTCTTTATATAAATATGTGTATTTGTTTAAAAAAAAGTTAAAAAATTATATATGGAAGTAGGCCAGAAGAATGGTATCTTATATTCTGAAGAGGTTGTCTCTCCATACTGCTGTATAAGCTTGTTGTATATCTACAGATGTGAATGTGCCTAAACTTCCAATAAAAATATTAATGAAAAAAATAATTTTGTAACCATGTAAATTAATTGTTTGCCCTGTCAGGTGCTCTATGGACAGCTCTGGTCAGCCAGCAGGAAGCCTGGTGGTCCAAAGCTGCAGTATAAAGACCAGCTGAAACAGACTCTAAAGAGGTGCAACATCAAACCCAACCACCTGGCGTCAGCTGCAGCTAATCGGCGTTCTTTATGCCACGAAGGGGTCACACACCTGAGGAGTAAACGCACTCGGCAAAGGATGGCGCGCCACCAACAAAGATGCTGATCCGGAACCATCTCAGCCGCCTGATCAGCAGCACCAGCAACGATGACCACTGACAAACGTATCATCACCACAAGGAAGCTAACGTCATCTTCGACTACGATGCAAGGTAGCCTCGCATAGCCAGACACTAGCACATGCTGCTTGCTGCCTTGTGTTAGCAATGGCAGATACTGTAGAGTCTAGGTGAGCTAGGCTACTGCCAAGGGAGGAGGTGTGTGTGCGTGAGGCTGCTATTAAGTCTCAAAAGGAAGGTGAACCCGCAACAAAAATGTCTTCCTTTGAGTTTAAGCCGCGTAAATGTCAAAAAGAATATACGGTATGCGTGTGTTTGTCTGTCTGTCTGTCTGTTCCCCTCCTGCTGGCTTCAGAACAATACCAACCCATTGATTACAATGGGGATTTGACCGGACTCAATAACCATTGTCATAAATACTTTATGCTTTCTGTCGCTATAGTTTAAAGTCTGCTTTATCATGATATGAGGTTTTTGTAAATGATGGTCCCGTCCTCGCTGCCCTTCCGCCAAATATCATTCATTTTCCGGTTGCTTTTGGGAACAGGAAATAGTGGCTTCAGAACAGGTCTGTAGAAACCAATTGGTGACGTATTTATTTACTCTTTTTTTCCCCGTTGTTGCACAAAAATAACCTCTAGAGATTGTACAGTGTTTGTGTGTGTGTGTGTGTGTGTGTGTGTGTGCGTGCGTGCGTGCGTGCGTGCGTGCGTGCGCGTGCTCGTGTGTGCGTGTGTGTCTGCTGACAAGTCTCAAATGGAAGGTGAACCAAAAAATAAATGTATTCCTTTTGCTTTAAATGTCACAAAAAAAGCCTGTTTTGCGGGCAGGGAGAGTAAACAAGATACTGATGAACGCAATTACATTCCCTGAAAGCGAGAGCGTAGGAACTGTGTCTAGACCGGTCCTCCTCATCATCATCATCTCAGAAACTCACCGGCTGTGACGCATATGGAAAAGACAACAGCACAGTGCTCTTCATGTAACCTTTTCATTTATGGGAAACATTCGCTTTTAGAGTGCAGGTCTTCACATTAGACGCCACGCCACCAGAGAATGCTCGCCCCCGAAACACGCTCGGCCTCTGAGCGGTTGCCACAAGGAATACTTAAACGTAACCTCGGTAAAACTATGCCTAACACTTAACTTATTCCAAACCTTAACCTCACCAAAACTATGCCTAATAAACATAGCCTCATTCCTTAACGTAACCTCAGTAAAACTATGCCTAACCCTTAACTTATTCCTAACCTTAACCTCAGTAACGCAATACCTGAACCTAACCTGATTCCCAAACTTAACGTCAGTAAAACAAGGCCTAACCCTTAAGGCTTAACTTATTCCTAACCTTAACCCCGGTAAAACTATGCCTAATAAACATAGCCTTATTCCTTAAAGAGGTGGTGCCATAGTTTTGTACTTTTTCTGGTTTTCATGTGTCTAGGAGGTTGACAGTACTTCATTAGACCCCCTGGTGTGGTTGTTATGAGCAATTATGCATTCTCTTTTTATTTGGGTTTTTAGCTGGAGGATGCCACCTGCTGGGTCAGTTCCAAAAACACCCATACTTATTACATCATAGAATCAACCCCTCCCCTAATTACCATTCACCCAACACATGTGGGTGTGGCTAACTTCAGCTGGGTCACCACCCACCATGACAACCACGCATACCAATGAACTGGTGGGTGTGGCCACATAAAAACATAATTTTAACTCTTTCTGTACACTTTTTTGGAAAGATTCTTCCTCCTAGTATAATCATAATAGTAGATAATCTTGTTTTATAGAGGGGGAAATCATGGCACCCCATCTTTAACTTAACCTCAGTAAAACAAGGCCTAACCCTAAACTTATTCCCAACCATAACCTCAGTAACACTATGCCTGAACCTACCCTGATTCCTAACTTTAACCTCAGTAAAACAAGGCCTAACCCTAAACTTATTCTTAACCTCGGTAACACTAACCCTAAACCTAACCTTATTTCTAACCTTAACCTCCATAAAACTATACCTAAACCTCACTATATTCCTAAATGTAACCTGATACCACACTGAACTAAGCATGAAAAAGGCAATACTGGAGATGTGGTGTAATGGCATGGATTTCTACACAGTGAGGGCAATTCTTTCAACATACGCTTCATTGAAGTTCAGTAGAGTTTGGACAAGGCAATTCTCTTGAATGCTGCCTTCAGGTATGGCATGGAAAGAGGGACATTTGCATTTCTTTCACCATAGTAAAAACTGCATTCATGGTCTGGAGAGGGCACTTTTTACAGACGGGTAAAAGGGCAGGGGCTCAAGCCCCCTTTGATGTCTATGTGTGCACATGTCTGTTAATCGCAACCCATAAACATAAACTGTTTGGGAAAGTTTCAGAGACCGTATAGTGTGAAATGTCAAAGTTATGACAGATTTCTTGAATAATGTATTAACAAGATTGCTAACAAGACGGGTAGTACGGTCAAAGGTTATGCTAAAAGGATAACACAAAACAGACCCCAGGGGGCTTCTTTCCATTGCATTCAATTCATCAATAGTACAAGTCTGCATCACTCCACTGTCATCATCAGGAGAAAAATTGGCAGTGGTGTAAAATAACTAAGTACATTTACTTAAGTAAAATTTTGAGGTATGTATACTTTACCTGAGTATTTCCAATACTTTTACTTCTACTCCACTACATATCGGATCCAAATATTCTTCTTTTACTCCACTACATTTATTTGAAAACTTTCAAAGTTACTTTGCAGATATAAATTATAATATTATAAAACATACATTAACCACTTTAGCCCTATTTTATACTGCGGCTATTTGACAATAGCTGATCTACAAGCTCACGTTGTGAGCTTGTAGATCTGCCATTTTCAAACATTTTGAACTTTTACTTTTAATACATTAAGTGCATTTTGTTGTTAATGCTTTTGTACTTTTACTCAAGTACATTTTGAATTGCGGACTTTCACTTGTAAGGGTACGGTCGGTCACACCAAAGTATGGTTGCCAGCTGATAAGCGGATTCTGCCAATGCATTTCAACAGGAATGGAGTGGATTTTCAGTGGATTTCCATTCGTGGATTTCTCCCAAATTCCGCTCCACTCCCATTGAAATGCATTGGCAGAATCCGCTTATCAGCTGGCAACCATACTTTGGTGTGACTGTACCCTAACACAGAGGTTCCCAAACCTTTTTGTCTCAGGGCACCCTATGAATATTTTTTTAATCCGAGGCACCCCTACATTATAATTTTCACTCCCAGCACCTTACATTTATAGAATATCGTCGTTGTCGGGTGGAAACCTTGTATGTCCAAAACCTTTTGTATTTATCATCTATAAAATGTACTAAACTAGTGAAAACAGATGCGAGGCGTTGTGTACAGGTAGATCGGCTGTTTTCATTAGTTTTGTGCGACAGAGGTTTCTGCCTGACAGTGACGATATTTTAGTGATTATGTTATGTTGCGAGGAAAACATTGAGATAATAATTTGGTTAGAACTGACTGAAAATAACTTTGTACTTCAAGTTTAAAATGATACTAAATATTTCTTTAATTGTCCAAATAAATTCCAAATATTATCAAATGATCTCGCGGCACCCCTGGACTGCCGTCGCGGCACCCCAGGGTGCCCCGTCACCCACTTTGAAAACCCCTGCCCTAACAGAGTATTTCTATATTGCAGTATTGATACTTTTACTCAAGTAAAACATGTGAGTACTTATTCCACCACTGCAAATTGGAGGGATTTTACACAGAATCATCACAACAGACTAACAGAGACCTCTGCACTACCATAGCTCTACTGAGCCTGGCATGTGGTTCCACGGGAAGCCAGCAGGTGGCACACTTACTTTGTTGCAGCCAAAGCATTATTATGCCATGTGTCCACGTGCTGAGTAAAGTATGAATCATTAATGTGCTGCCAGTGTGTGTGCCTGCATGTGTGTGCGACGTATGTGTGTGTGTGTGTGTGTGTGTGTGTGTGTGTGTGTGTGTGTGTGTGTGTGTGTGTGTGTGTGTGTGTGTGTGTGTGTGTGTGTGTTTATGTGCGACGTGTGTGTGTGTGTGTGTGTGTGTGTGTGTGTGTGTGTGTGTGTGTGTGTGTGTGTGTGTGTGTGTGTGTGTGTGTGTGTGTGTGTGTGTGTGTGTGTGTGTGTGTGTGTGTGTATGTGACGTGTGTGTATGTGAGAGAGAGAGAGAGTAAAGGCCCAATGTGGATGCGGGCCGTTCTTGTTTGATGCAAGGTTGAAAGGAGTGGCAAAGGAGCAAGGGAGCTCAACAGACCCACCGAGAGAGAGAGAGAGAGAGAGAGAGAGAGAGAGGGGGGGGAGGGGGAGGGAGCGAGAGAGCGAGAGAGCGAGAGACACAGACAGAGAGAAAGATAGACACAGACACAGAGAGAGAGAGACAGAGAGAAATTGAGGAGGTAAAATATATTTGTTGGAAGACATGGTCCTCACACACAGCACACATCATGCAATCTCTTGCCTGTTGGACCATGGAGAGAGAGAGAGAGAGAGAGAGAGAGAGAGAGAGAGCAGAGGCGTCAATATGGGTATGGCAAGCTATGGCAGCTACCATACCTTGGCTACAGGGGGAAATAATAAAATGTACTTTTCATCATGCCTATATATTGCTAAGGTATGGCAACATGACTGGTGTCCTGCACGCGCGCGAGGGCGCGCGTGCAAGACACCAGTCATGTTGCCATACCTCTCTTGTAGAACAATGGACGCAGCCATGAAGCACAAACTAACTCACATTCATCTATGATGGCCGGGAGCAGCTCGTCCTCCAGAGGGTCCCCGTCCCACGGAGTGGTGGTCTTGATGTTCTGATTGGTCGGCCACGGCAGCCGGGTGGTGCTGGCCGCCACCGGAGGGAACTCGCCGTTGGCTGAGAGAGAGAGAGAGAGAGAGAGAGAGAGAGAGAGAGAGAGAGAGAGAGAGAGAGAGAGAGAGATTGAGGAGATTGGGGCTTTTAAGCCGTGACATCATTTTGTAGTCAGACCTCCAAGCAGGTTTATTATCAATATCTGTCCCTCGCTATTTCAACAGATCCGAGACAAAAATAACGACTAAAGTATAATTCTACCACTTTCCTTTCAACAACAAAGAGAAGAAAAATTAGTAAATAGTAAAAATTGTAAAAAGATTCACGGTTTTTGGGGCCAGTTGGCCCTAAAAGTTCTCCTCTGCCTACAAAATGATGTCAGACTTAACAGCCCCATAATACTAATTCAGTATAGAGCAGAGGACTTCAACTTTTTCAGGCCAAGGACCCCTTAGCTGAGAGAGAGATGAAGCAGGGACCCCCTCTACATATTGTATAAATGTGTGATGCCGATTTTCATCGATTTCATAGATGGATTCATAGACTTGTTTGACAGGACTGTCATCAGTCTATGTTGCATTCATGTTAATTACATTTAACCACTTGAATCGTTGATATTTTGTAAACTTTACCTCTATACAGCATACCTATTTGTCAAAAATAGCCGTTCTACAAGCTCTCAGCGCCTCGCGCTGCAATTTTTTGGATGTATGGGCTGTCAAGGCCAAAAAGTGGGCTGTCAAGGCCAGAAAGTTTTTTTTTGCCACTCAGTAGGCGTTCCTGCATAACTGCCGGGTATGATGATGATGTCACGCACATACCCTCTGTTAGGAGCATTGGTTTGCAAAGTATATGTGTATTTGGGCAGTGTTCATTTTGTTGGGAACCCCTTTTGCGTTTTTTCTTTTGTTCAATCCGGTAATACCCTTTTTGGGGTAGTTGTTGCTAGGCTACAGCTACAGTATATAGCAACATAATGTTGGAACTAAATATTTTGAGATGGGGGTTCGTGGCCAAATAAATACATATCATTTTGGGGGTTCTTTCTTCACATGAAAAAGTTTGAGCACCACTGACATAGAAACAAAGATTTTTCACAAAAAACAAAACAAAAAAAAAGAACTTAGAACTTAGGATTTGAAATATTCAAAGACGAAGAATTTTTCACGATTTTTAAAAAATAGCAGATCTACAAGCTCGCAGCACATGCTGTGAGCTTGTATATCTGCTATTTTTCAATAGTTAAAGCACAAAATAGTCTAAATTCCGAGTCTCACAGTCTAAATGGGTTAAACCCCCTCCCCTATGAAGAACATTCATGGAGGGCCCGCAGTGAATCCTTGAAACCAGGGCCCAGAATTTGGTGCAACACCCCTGCCTACTTTAATACACGTATTTCGTTCTGCTTCTTCCTTCAGCGGTAATGGGGATCAGGGACGTGCTGGCCATTGGGAAAAGCGGGACAACTCCCGAATGGCCGGTTCATTCCCGGCCGGTCCAGGCCGGCCATTAGGAAAAAATTAAACTGTTTGCACAAAAGTAAAAATGTAACTGTTTGCACAAAAGTAGTGAAAACAGCCGATCTACAAGCACACAACGCCTCGCACCGCGAGGCGTTGTGTGCTTGTAGATCTGCTGTTTTCACTAGTTTAAATCATTTTTTAAATGATAAATACAAAACAAACGGTTTTGGACATACAAGGTTACCACCTGACAATGACAAAATATAACTAATGTAATTGGCCCACTGGCTTGTCACTTGTCATGATCTGAAATGGCAAATCTTTGAGTAGCAGCAGCTACTATATCTCTCTCTATATAGCACGCAATGAGGGCCTCTCCAATTCTTTTTCCCGGGCTGAATCAGGGGCCCAGCACGTCCCTGATGGGGATAGACAGCATGGTGGGGAGTTGAATGAACATTAGGCTCCTCTCCTTTGGATGTCTTGCCACCAGGTGGGCAAGCACTTTCAGAGTAATGTGTGAAGTCTCTGGGTGCTACAGTCAGCCCCACCACCACCACCTCCCCGGGGGCCGAGATCACAAGCTTTTATCTGTGCCTTGATCTGTTCCCCCTCAACTTTATAAACCGGATATATCAACTTTCCCAGGTAAAAAGGCTGGTGCTTATTGGCTTGGAATGGTAGAACCTGGTTCTTCTAAAGACAGCATGTTCCTGGCCTTTTCTGGGACAGCGCCAGCTTGAACGTTTTAAATAAGTAAAGTAAAAGTAAAGTAAAAGTTCCTCAAAATTGTACTCAACTCATTTACTGCCATGTCCCGAGTTTCCCTGAGTTATACCCGTTGTTCCAGGCCGCCATGCCGAGTTTCCTGAGCTATAAGATTAATTTGATTTAATTCAAAACAATCAAAAATCGGATCGCCGATCGGCCTTTCCTAAGTGCTCCAAAGACAGTGCTTCCGGTTTGGGACTGGAAACGTAAACGGATACGCTTCTTTGGGGTCGGGACGCGTTCCTATGTGCCAAACTATCCTATGTTCACTTCCTTGTTAGACAGCACTGCAGCAGCAATGGCGGCATGGATTAAACAGTTTTTTTGTGTGTGTGCTCGCGAGCAGACGACGGCGCGCACACAGAATGTGCATGCCCACATTAAAAGGTAAGAAAATCAGTCAACCTCAAAAGTCGGAGGTTTTTTTAATGGCGGTAAATTAGTTAAGTACAGTACTTGAGAACATGTACTTTAAACCACTGGGTAAGCAGCGCTTTATTCAACTTGACACACAACAATAATCATGAAATCATTTCGTTTGTTCATCTCTGCTGCCTTTTCTTGCAGCATCGCATCGTGAAGGGAATGGTGAAAGGCATGAGGAGATGATGAGTAGGAGGCTAACCCCAGCCAACCCCAGCAATCTTTTCTTGCCTGCGATGAGTCACTTTCTTTGGTCAAAGTGCTGCAATCAGTGGAAAAAAAAAGAGAAAGAAACGAAAGCCCTGACAGGAAAATTGTTAAAGCAGCCAAATGCCACGGCTGGTCTTAGAATGGTAAAGGACACTCGAACGGTCAGCGTGGTAGAGCCTATATAGCCTTGCTCAGTCTCAGATTAACATTATTATAAACTGAGGTTGTCTGCCAAGATTAGAAAAGTCTGTGTTCTAAGAGAGCATGTGACCTTTCCTTCGGTGTGAACACGTTCCGGGAGATCATTTTGACATCCGGCGCCTGCGTCAAGTGCTCTCTGAATATGTCAGACGTTATGAATTAGACTTTCATGAGGGCCAGAGTGCATTTGTATTGACGTTGGCCTCCACTTGAACTTGACATGCAGAGCCATTGCCTGGCTAAATAGGTTTATAGCCAGCCTCTGTGTTGGCTGTTGGGAGACAAGTGGTGGAAGAAGTACTCGCCTGTTTTAACCCAGTAAAAGAATAATTAGCACAACGTAGACAGAGGCATAATTTCAGAAAGAAATAATGACATTCCCAAAATTGGGATGCCAGTCATGCCACCTTGAAAGTGGTTAAGACATTAATGGTTGCATACAATAAAAGGCTTCCTTGTCTAAATTATAACACGTCACATGTAGATGGACGGGCATTGATTGTGATGAAATCTTCAAAAACTATTCCGAGTCGGGGTCCCCTCAATATGACGACGGGCCGCTGTTCCGACTAGCGTCGGAAGGTTAGTTACTCGCCACGGTTACTGAGTTTAGGTTTAGGGTTAGGGTTAGGGTTAGGGTTAGAGTTAGGGTTAGTTTTAGTGTCGGAATACCTGCCCGTCGGCATATCGATGCGGAGTTGCGGACCCTTCCGAGTCGGAGGCAATATGCATAAAATAACTGAATTTGAGGTTAAATGTGAACACAAGGGGGTGGCTATTGCCAGCCCATGTTTCCCCAAATGACGCCTCTGAACGTAGACATACAGTATACTTTGTTTCAAGTAAGAGGCCTGCACGACACGTACAGAGATTCTGTGAGTTTATTGTAAGAAGATTAGCTGATAATCATTTTGTTTTTTCCACTGCGTTACTGTACATGCGCTGTGTTCCTGTACCTTTAAGAGCAGGGATTCTGTTGCTCAAAGCCTTCACAAAAACAGTATTTTAACTTGCATTCAGAATTCCCCAGACGTATCGGTAGGCGCTAGACAATCTGAGACGTGAGACACGGTTTGCGACAAGCATGGATTAATATTTCTGGGTCGCTGCTGAAGAAGAGTTTGAGCTCTCATGTCCTTAGAGCAGGGGGCTCCCGCACATTTTCAGCTGAGACCCAAACATTGTGTTCCCAAATCCCCAAATACGTTATGGATTAATGACTTAAGCCCTATTCAGAAATAGTGAAGGTAGCCGATATGCAAGCTCCCAACGTGTGGTGACGCGACTGTTGTGAGTACTGTAGATCGGCTATTTTCCACTAAAAGTGTTTGAACATTTCTGAAATCATGTTTTACCGGTAATTTGTTTTTTCTGAAAAGAATTGTAGGAGTACACAGTAGCCTACATGTAATATTCGTTCCGGTCAGGTGGAAACCTTATATATCCAAAACCATAAGGGTCAGTAACTAAGGGTAAGGGTCAGTTTGGTTCCTAACTATCATTTAGCTGGGGACCGCCTGGAACTCCCTCAAGGACCCCTGGGGGTCCCTGGACCCCACTTTGAGAACCAAAGGCTTAGAGGACTCATGCACTCACAGGCATTGGTGGAAAGTGACTAAGTAACATGCACTCAAGTACGTAGGCAAGGTGAGGGGAAATGCTCGTTTATGCAGACTTCCACATTTGCAGCTCAGAGCAAGAAAAAAATAAAAGAAAGAAAGGGAATGTGAAGCCTAGTATGTAGAATCAGTATATTGTAATAAAGATGTCCTAAAATAAAGTACAATCAGTAGTGTAAAATCAGTATCATGTTTCTTAAAATTATATTAAAGTGCGTCAGTAAAATGATTCAGTTAAGCACTAGTAGCAGCAGACTTGGTTTGTTCTCAAGTTTCGTTCAGCAGCCTTATAGTTGCTACATAAAAACTTTGCCACAGTCTTTTGTTGTGGCTCATGGATACTCCGGTATCTCTTGCCGGGTCGAGGAAGCGGCAGTGGGTGGAACAGGCTGTGGCTTGGGTGATGTTCGTCCTTGATGATGGTTTCAGCTTTGGCTGTGCATCGCCTGTCGTGTAGATCCTGGAGGGAGGGAAGCTCACCTTCTATGATGCGCTCTATGCGCTGAGCTGACCGCACCACTCTCTGCAGAGCCCTGTGGTCCAGAACAGTACAGTTCCCATACCAAGTGGTGAAGCCACTTGTCAGGACACTCTATAGTAGCACTATAGAATGCCCTGAGGATGCAAGGGCTCACCCTGAAAGTCCTTAGGCGTCGGAGACAGTAGAGCCGCTGCTGTGCTTTCTTCACCACATGTGTTGCGTGAGTGGACCATTTCAGATCCTCTGAAATGGTCATCCCAAGGAATTTGAACTCACTGACTCTCTCCACTTCAATGCCACCGATGTGAATTGGGGAGTGCGCTCTCGTTGGCCTCCTAAAGTCCACTATCAGCTCCTTGGTTTTAGCGACGTTGAGAGAGAGGTTATTCTCTTCACACCAGCGTGTAAGAGCGCTAATCTCATCTCTGTAGGCTGTCTCATCGTTGCTGTCGATCAAGCCTATCACTGTTGTGTCGTCAGCGTACTTGATGACGACGTTGGAGCTGTGTGTGGCCACGCAATCGTGTGTGTACAAGCAGTACAAGTACCCATTCTAACCACTTGCCGACGGTCTGAAAAAAGTCCAATATCCAGTTGCACATAGTCGGGTGCAGGTCTAGATTCTTGAGTTTCATTTAACATTTAACATTCTGAACACATGCAGGCCCTTTTCTTAGCCTATATAACAGAGTAATCTCTACATTGTGGTATTGCTATTTTTACTTAAAAGCCCGCTGTCAGCCCCGAAATTATAATAGTATGATACAGTAGTAGGTCATGTGGTCTCTCTCCCGTGTGCATCCTCAAACAGTCTGAAACTGTCTCAGTGTAATCTGCCCAACAACAGCTGACCAGTACAGTAAGTAGTCATACAGTCAGGCTATACAGACAATTAATTTGATTGGCTTATAATTGCGCATACCCACAATGACATCATAAAAATATTAACTTGTTTTTTTAAGATGATTCTTAAAGTGACAGTAACCCTTTAGGTCACAGGCCCCCTAAATATCCAAGTAGCCTACTTCTTCCACCACTGCTGCTCACAGGTTTTGGCTTGTTGAGCTGATAACACAGTCATCAAGAGCTATTACAGTCCATAACAGCCAACCAGTGCCTGGGGGAGGAGGTTATGCCCCCCCCCCTGCGCTGTTCCCCTTTGCCCCCTGGGTTGACTTCATATAAACCTCATTTGCTCCCCGGTGATGAAAAATGTACCCCACTAAAAGAATGTAACTAAGTAGGCGGGACTGCCTTCTCAGCTTCCACACGAAAATCAATGAAAACAATGTTATTTCTAGGCCAGTTCAATGGCTCAGTCCGCTACAGTTATTTGACAGCAGTAGTTACTAGTTGCTTTGTAGATTATTAACACAAAATATACCTCGACCACTATACATTTCGGCCATTTGAAAATAGCCGATCTACAAGCTCACAATGTGCCACAATGCGACGCATGTTTTCAAAAGATTTTTATACATTGTATACATTCGGAATAAATGGAACGTTCTTAATTTTGGTACTTTAAGTACATTTTGATACCAAATACATTTTTACTTTTTCCTCAAGTACATTCTGAGTTCCAGACTTTTAATTGTAACAAAGTATTTCTAGATTGCAGTATTGATACTTTCACTTAAGTAAAACATTTGAATACTTTTTCCACCACTGGTGAGGACCAATTATACAGTATTAAGACTGGGTGAAGTGGGTCCTTTGAAAACACAAATCTTGAATGGGGTTTCTGGACCAAAAATATTTCCAGATGGGGGGTCCGCAGTCGAATACATATCAAATTGGTGGTTCAATTGACATGAAAAAGTGTGGGAACCATTAATTTAAAAAGGGGAGAGATTGAAATGTCTCCAGTTGCACTGTCAGAGGGATACAGCCAGCACGCTGCTTGCTTACAGTATATGCAGTAAGTAATTGACGGGTTTTCTCAACAGGGCTGTACCCTGGATGGAAAAACAATGGCACAAAGTTGGTACGAAAAAAAAAGTTTTTCCCTTTTTGCCGTGCTCTTCTAAGCCAAGAGACACTTGCCAAAAAACAAAACAAGAGAGTAAAATGCTTCTGCTCCAAATACATCAACTATCCATCTTCTACGAGGTGACTGCATGCAGGGGTTGAATATAAGCAGACACTCTTGACTGCATGTTTCTTAATTATGACAACGGGTCCACCGCATTGTGGTGTTTTTTTCCCCCTTCCCCCCACAAAGGTATAGGGGGAGGAGACAGAACGTACCCATCTCTCCCCACTGGCACTTTGTCATAATTTCCAGGGGCATTATGGGGACACGGGCAAAAAATAAAAGAAAAAGGCAAAAAATGCTAGCTTTCATCTTCATCTCTTTAATCATTTTCTCAACCCAGAACAGAAAACTCAACTCCCATGTCCCCCCACAGGCTGTGTCACATTGGCCCAGAGTCATTATGGCGTTTATGACAATACCGTCAATACATATGGCAGGGGAGCCCCCCTTCCCCGCCCTCGGTTTAGTAGCCTCGACACATTTGCAAATGCTTTGGCTGCGTTCCATTCCAGGAAATAGAAACACGCTGTTCTCTCATTCAGGGTGTAAACTCCACATTACACAATACAAATTTGTACTCGAGGAAAGACAATGCTGCCGCCGTTACGGTGCCCCCTGAGGGCAGCAGATGTCACCGCATGACAGTTTCCATCAGAATGCTTGACTCCGCTGGAGAAGAACGGTAAAGCGGTACAGCAGGGTCGCGTTTTATACTGCAGGCATTGTTTTACGTACCATGGAACTGTGGAACGCCCTCCCTATCCACCTGAGATCACCACAGTCGGTTGGTCGTTGAAGCTATGCGATGCAATGCGTCAATTGATATATCCAATGCTTGGCCACCGACGACGATAAAACGTGTCAAGTAGTCTTTCAAGTGGTTTACCAAAGACTGTGGTCTCCCGCACCTGGGAGTGATGCAAAGACTCAGTATCCCATGATACATCTGGAGATGATGGCACCCGGAAATCCCCGTTGTCCACCCAGGCGAAGATATTCAGAAGGATGGATTTCTATAACCCACTACTTCATCATAGAAGTGTGCCGCACAAAAGTAGTAAAAATAGCAAAGACACTGTCCGGGACCCCTAGGGGGTCCTCAGAGTTACTGCAGGGGACCTCAAAATCTTTGTGTGATAGAAACTTGTTTTCCCCCTTTTTTATATGAACCACTTGAATCCTAGTGTCCATATTCTGAGAACTTTAGCCAAAAATAGCAGATCTACAAGCTCACAACCCCGTAGATCCTATATTTTCGGCAAAGAGCTTTGGAGGGCAAGAGAGCAGACAGAGTGAAAGGTCAGGTTTATTAAATATTGACGATTCAAGTGGTTAAATATCTGAAAACCCACATTAACATGAATCCAAAATACACTGATGATTGTGCTGTCAAACAATGAAACTATAAGGAATCTATTAACATTTGTTGTGGGGGTCCCTGCTTCATCTCTCTCTCTCAACTAAGGGGTCCTTGGCCTGAAAACTTTGAAGACCCCTGCTGTAGGCTATTTTTTAAAGAAATAAAACAAACAATAAACATTGGACACACTGTTCAACGCTTCCACCCGACAGACGATATATAGACTTGGGGATATGGGCTATGACTGGAAATCTCTGCTGAAACTTTCTCAGGGGCACAAAAACCTACTGTAGTAATTCCAGCTTCAAAGTAAAAAAATAAATAAGTCCGTCTCCCTCTCTCTGAATCTTCCAGATAAAATCAATAGCTCATTCCAAAGTCCAGTAATCCTCACACAAATATGATCTCCTAAGTCTCCATGACCGGGGAGACTTTGATACAGATAAAGCATTTAATGTGCAGGTCTGATGAATAGTATACATGGGCTGCTGCCCGAGTTTCTGATTGCTCAGGTATAAGAAAAGCCACTCAGTGCAAATAAATTACATACAGTACACATAATGTCGCTCTAGGCCCAAAAACAATCGCTCTCTGAGGGGTCCAGGGACCCTCAGGGGTCCTTGAGATGGTTCCAGGGGGTCCCCACCATGTTTTAAATAGTATCGAAATCTATGGCCCAATTCCAATCCGTTGACTTGCTGACTCATTGACTTAGCCAAAGTCAACTTGCGCATTCACGTTGGGGCTTAAGGGCTTGAGGGTTGTTCCAATTGAAATCGGTAAGTCAGTGAGGGCTTGGGACCGCCCCTTTTTGGTGACTTTCCGTAAGTCCGCACATTTGCAGCCTTAAGCAAAGGAATTACCCACAGTTCATAGCGTTACCAGGGGAATCCTCCAAATGCATGCAAATTAATCATGAATCGCAGTCAGAAAGTCAAAAAATAGTAGTGCTTTTTCCCTGTTCTCAAAGGGAGACGGAATGGAAGGTATATATTTAGTTAAAAAAAATAAGGGGACATATAATGAGAAATGTGCAAAGTAGATACAGAATATGGAAATGCAATTTAAATCGAATAATATTATAACCTCTAATCTAAACATGAATTAAACCAAATTGATTAACGTAAATATTATAATAATCAACAGAATTTAAAGTAATGACTTTTAATAAGTTCAGTAGAGTTTTAAATGTGATGTAAAGTGTCATGAATAAAACACTCATCTAAAGTGCAGTTCCATTCATTTAGGAGCTGCACCCTCTTATCTGAGTACCCAGACATTCTTGTGCTCACCACTAGGGGGATGCACCCTCAAGCCCTTACAGTACCAGCTGACATCATGTAAGTCAGTGAGTCAACAGGGCTTGAGTCAACAGGGAGGACATTGGAATTGGGCCTATGTAACTTTCCTCTACAACCCGTATTTGAACTTGTTTTCCTGCGCAAGTGCTGACATTTCTACCATTGAGCTAATATAGCCTGCCTGCTTGCTCAGGGGACCATTAGGTGATCAGATTGTGTGTCTACAGTAGGTGAGACATGACCTTTCAAGAGAGCAGGGAGACAAAACGCAGCCCCCCAAATTGTACAAGTTATATTGTATTAACATATATTAGTATATATTAGAAAGTGGGGATGGATCGGACATACACTTAGAAAGGATCCAAGAAACATAGCAAGCCCTAGACTACAATCCTCAAGGAGGAAGCCAGGTAGAACAAAATCCAACTGGAGGCGGTCCACGCTTGATGAACTGTCCAAGACAGGGACCTCCTGGCAAGAAGCAAAAACCATTGCACAGAGGAGAGTGAGGTGGAGATCCATGGTGGACGCCCTATGCTCCCAAGAGGGCCAAGAGGATTAAGTCAAGTAAGTCAATATTAACATACCGATTAGACACCTGCAGATACATTGCATTCATAGAAAAGGTTAAAAACCCTGGATACTTGGGATACTTGCTTGTAAAATTAAACCCTTATTGGTTTCATTTTACACTCCCAAGAGTGCATTACTCAATTTACAAGAAGTCTACACAATTAGAGAATGTTATCTCTCCTATCTCACGTCAATACGGCATGGGATTGTGTGGATTGAGTTTTGGGACTGAGGGGCTAAAATCTCATCAAATGTGGTCCGTGGCTCAAACGCAGAATAAATAATGAAAACCACTGAATAAAGGGCCTTGCTGCTTCAGCATTCTGACCACGCTGGAAGAGGGCCCCCCTCCTCCCCCTCCTCCTCCGCAGGCAGGGATACGGAACGCCGGAAAGGGCCAGTGTGATCAGGGGCGTCACAAGGGGTAGGAAAGTGGGACTGAGTTACTGGGGCCCAAGGTGGAGGGGCCCTAATAACTTTATCTATTGAAAAATAGCAGATATACAAGCTCACAGCGCGGCACCGAGTGCCGCGCTGCGAGCTTGTAGATCTGCTATTTTTGAAAAGTTGTGAAAATGCGAACAACTCAAATTTTGCTTCTGGGGGTCCCTGGAACTAAATATTTTGAGATCGGGGTCCGTGGCCAAATACATATCATCTTGGGGGTCCTTTTTCAAAAACAGCAGATCTACAAGCTCACAGCGCGGCACTCGGTGCCGCGCTGTGAGCTTGTATATCTGCTGTTTTTCAATAGTTAACATTCATGGGGGGCCCGCAGTGAGTCCTTGTACCCAAGGCCCAGAATTTGGTGTGACGCCCCTGAGTGTGATGCATTGGTATTCCTGCTGCCGCTGGTCAAGCAGAGATGCTTCAGGTCTGTTTGGAAGGCCAGGGAAACGGCGCAGCCTTGGCTGTCACTGTCTGTTAGCAGGCTACTACTGTAAAGGCCAACCAGGCATGCACAGCCACAGTAAAATGTTTTTTTGAGCTTGTTACCTCGACGTGTTCCGTCCGCAGCACCGCGTAAAAGGCTAAACACCAGAACAAGCCCCCAAGGTCACAACGTCGTTGACAGCACAGAGATACTGGACGTGGTTTTGTTTTGTTGCCTGGACGAGCAGGAAGAATAACTACAGTGTAGACTAATAGGGATCCTCAACAAACAAACACACACTCACTAGCATCCTTTAAAATCGCCCTGAAAAACCACTTAGAGGCAGCAGCCGTTCGCAACTGGTAAAAACAAACATAGCCCAGCCCTACCCTCCCCTGACCCCTCTTTGTATTTTACCTACCGTATGTTTTTATTTTTAAAGTTTTCCCCTTTTTTTCCTGACTATATCTACTGCATAGTACTGTGTTCTATCCGTCTGTCATTCAATGTTATATGAGATACTTCAATGGTTTCTTATGGAAATAAGCTTAGTCTTTTCTAGGATCTCCTTTTAGTAGACCTTGTACCAGTGAACTGTACCGTCATGAAACTGTACTTTTTCCTATGCAAACTTCTAATAAAGTCTTCAATCAATCCAAAAAAACACACATAGATAGATAGATACTTAATTGAGCCACGTGAGACACCACCGAGCAAGCAGTAAGCGAGCAAGTTGTCGTGTCAAGCGTTGCAAAGGTCACATGAGCCAACTCAGCGTCGTTAGAAGTTGTAAACCAGGGGGTTTACAACCAGGGGGGTTTACAACCAGAATAGTAAATATTCTTGTGGGGACTGCTTTTGGCGAACGACTGCACTTGAAAACAAGCGCTCCTTTTTCAATCGTACTGGTTCTTCAAACATATTGGAACATTGTAACATATACATTTGTTTTGGATGGCACTTCAAAAGAGACCAACCAAATAAAATACTGTGGCACTCGAATGGGTCTGCACGTTTTATTTAAGTAAAGCATAAAAACAAAAGCTCTTACTCTGAGGAAGAAAGTCGAAATGTAAACTATTATCGTCGAATGCTATAATAGAGTCTGTGACTAAACCTGAAAGCCTCAAAGTGAAGCAGTCACCCGTTCAAAAAATATCTACAGAATATTTGAATTTCCATTTTCTTTTTAAGCTTTTTATGCGTTGACGTTGATTTATAGTAGGACAAATGTTGGCGACTGGGAGGCAGACATCCGCTGCAGTGTCTTTACATGTTCAGCGCTTCCGCTGCACAGACAGCGTGACGGAAGCATTTGTTGAAAATTGTCAACAGTCTGTTTCGAGAGATGATGTAAGCCACCGTTTCCCAAACAATGGGTTGGGACCCATCTGTGGTTCACAGACCAACTTCTATGGGTCACGGCTCGAGTAAAAATCAAATTGTATTTTCCTACATTTAAAATATATAATAGAATCTTTCAAAAGATTTTTATTTTTAAATAAAAAAGTTAAGTAATTGTTTACATTTTAAAACAAACAAATGTAAGAAATCTGGGAACCACAAATGCAAGCTGCAATGTTTTTCAGTGCCGACATGCAGAAGTGCATTGATTGCAGAAGTGTCAAAGAACATTTTTGACCTCTCCGCACGCACACACACACACACACACACACACACACACACACACACACACACACACACACACACACACACACACACACACACACACACACACACACACACACACACACACACACACACACACACACACACACACCAAAATAATATTTTGATGGACTTTTATTGATCTGGGGGGAATGTGTTTGAAGTGTTTATGTTGCTGAAAGTGATATGTTCAACCATTATTTCCAACTGACACGGCCACTTTGAATCGACCCAGACCTATTAATACGCCTGTTCGCCATAACCATTCTTGAAGCGTGAAATACAGTGGTGGAAAAAGTACTCACATATTTTACTTAAGTAAAAGTATCAATGCTGCAATATAGAAATACTCTGTTACAAGTAAAAGTCTGTGAGGCGTTGTGAGCTTGTAGATCGGCTATTTTCGGCAAAGAGGTTTCGTGTAGAGGGGAAAAAGAGCAGACCAAGTACAAACTGAAGGTCAAGTTTATCACTTATTAGCCTCGGAAACCCACTGATGATTGTGCTGTCAAACGATCAAACTAAATGGAATCTAAGAAAATTTTGTGGGGGTCCCTGCTTCGTCTGTCTCTCAACAGGGGTCCATGGCCTGAAAACGTTGAAGACCCCTGCTGTAGACTAAAGAGCTGGAGAGACCCTGTTACCCATTACTGAACAAACATTCTATAGCAATGATTAGAATATAGAGCTATTTTAACACTTATTTAAACAAAATATCGCTTGCCCTACCTTTAAGTCTCCTACTTCATTATACAAGAGTGTGTCGCCCAAAAGTAGTGAAAATAGGCGAACACGTTGTGATCTTGAAGATCGGCTATTTAAGAAATAATTTTAAACGGTTTTGGACATAAAAGTTTTCCACCCGACAGCAGTGACATTAAACAGACACAGTATACGGACAGCAGTGTTAAAACTCTGTTTGAATACGCCACGGGAACGACCGGCTGCTTAAGGCTGCTCTGCAACCGTGACTTATACAAATCTAACGCAAAGACGACAGGTGGGCCCCTTCTCAAAGCAATCTGTTTTTTATTCATACTGCCTTCCGGCCAGGAGAATCCAATTATTCCCCTCCAAATGGCATCTTTGGCACCGGCAAATGCTTTTTGAGGGATGGTGCATTGACTAACCCGGTGATGTTGCTGGGCGTTGACTATACTACACGAGAGGCGTGTTTACCGTGTGTGGCATTTGGGAGTCACTACGGAAGCCAGCTGGCGAGGGCGTTAATAGGGGGCCTCGGCACTTTAGCGGAGGTGTTGTTGGCATACGTGTAGGAACAAGGGGCCAGGGGTGGATGGTGGGGGAGGAGGAGGGGGATTACTGTAAATGCACGCTAGCGTACCGTATAAACATGCAAACTAAATCAGTGTCACACAGATTGAAGATAAAACAGGGGCACGCTGACATTCCATGTCGGGGGGAGATGTCATATGCGATAAGCTGAAAGGACGACCGATGGCCGCGGATCATGGAAATGCACGTACTTGGCACGTCAAGCATCACACTGAGGTGGAGCTGTTCTGGTTGCCCCGACCGTCCTTTGAAATATGTCACGGTCCCTTTTTTAGAAAGTAAAAGACGTGTCCCTTGTTGAACCGACAAGGGACACACTTTGTTCAGTCAATGACACACATCTTACAAGTTCAAATAGCTCATGTACATATATTATAATACAGGTTGTTAAGCACTTAAACCCTCTAGACTTGTAGTAAGAAGTACACTGAACCTGAGTTACTTGGACCACTTTTTCTGTCTTCACCAAATCTCTTTCCCCAAAATAGACAACAATCTACAGAAAGCATCAAAAGCATTAGCTATTTTTGAATTTGAATCCTGAAAAGTAATGTTTTGGACATATGAGGTTTCCACCCGACAGACGTCATAAAGCTCAGGGATCCATCCTGGTAATAGCGCGAGCTGATCACTCTTGGAAATGACGCGGCGTCAAGCGACAGTATCCCCCCCCCCCCCCCATCAACCCGCCCTGATTGATACAGGCGATAAAATGTTACTGTGTCAAGTGTGGCTTTTGGTAATGGATACCTGCACCCAGATTAAACACTCGCCATCTGGAGAGACTGCAAGACTGTGCAAGAGAGAGCCTGGGATAGGCAGAAACCATCTCCATATTTAAGCTTTTCACACGTGTCACCAGCCATTCCACTTCTCAAATGCAAGTGAAAGTGATTAAGTGAAAGTGAAAACCACCCATTTTCAATATTGAACTATATATTGAACCCCAGAATCAATCCTCCAGTTCAAGTTTCTCACAGTAAACTGGTCGCAATGACAAAATGGGTGGTTTTCCCCTTTAAGTGTGTCTGCGGATTTGATAAATATCGAACCAATGAAAATAATTAACAGGAGCTCGAGACTAAAGAACAGCCACATTGGATCTATAGGAACACAAGTTCTTTCTTTGGTTCCATTTACAGAAACGGTAACGGTTGAGGTTTCCACCCGACAGCGAACAATAAGCCTACAGCGTACATGCCTGTGTTCCAGGGAGGACATGAAACGCAAATTGGTCGGGCAAATATCTCCAGGAAAATGTCAAACCATTAAATAAAGCGGCCCCTGAATCCAATAAGCCTCACTGTTGATACAGGCAAGGCTATAGGGGCTCTGTTGCAGTGGTGGAAAAAGGTGCTCACATTTCTTACTTAAGTAAAAGTATCGATACTGTAATCTAGAAATACTCTGTTACAAGTAACAGTCCGGAAATCAAAATTAACTTGCGTGAAAAAAATAAATGAAAAAATTACAAAAGCATTGGCTGCATGGTAATCCAGCCCTTGCAGCGTTGCAGGTTGGAGTCCCGGTCCTGACGACCTTTGCTGCGTGTCACCCCCCCCATCTCTCTCCCCGTTTCCTGTCAGCCTACTGTACACCTATCAATAAAGGCAGAAAACCCCCCCACCAAAAATAAAATCTTTTGTATAAAAATACATAAGCATTGACATCGAAATACAATGAAAGTACCAAAAGTAAGAGTGCTTTTCATGCAGAATGTCCCATTTATTTCAAGTTTTCAAATGTATAAAAATCCTTTAAAAAATAGCATATCTACAAGCTCACAATGCGTTGCATCGCATTTTTTAAATAGTGGAGTAAAAGTACAATATTTGAATCCGAGATGTGGAGTAGAAGTAAAACTGGAAATTGGAAATACTCAAGTGAAGTAGGCTACAAATAACTAAAGATAACTACAGTACTTAAGTAAATGTACTTAGTTAAATCCCACCACTGCTCTGTTGCAACCAAATAGCTCCCTCCTCGTGTGGTATTCTGCTGGTGTAGGGGCCGCGATGTCTGATTGCAATTTATAGTTAGGGGCATCAATGTTGTACGGAGAATTTCTGCTGCCGACAACAACACTGAAATTCATCTGAAAGGAGAATAGGCTGTCGAGAGGAAACCTTGCCTCTCCGGAACCATTCCTATTTTATGATACCTTTTCAATAAAACATTTTAAAATAGTTCACAACTTTTGAGCTTGGCAGATCGGCAGTTTTCATGATTTTTGTGTTAAAAAAAAGAAAATCAATATGGAGAATGATGAAGGTTTGTTCCTGACAGCAATGTTACATAGCAGGCAGATTTGGGGGTTGCCGTTAACCACTTCTCATGCCGTCCCCCTTTTGTCATTATAGGCACACATTTTCAAATAAATTAAAATAAATAAATAATCAAAGTTGTTCAATCAATATTTTTACAAAATTGTGAAAATAGCAGATCACAATGCGAGGCGTTGGGAGCTTGTGTATTGGCTATTTCCGCTGTTCGCCATTCATCAAAGTATAGCTTCATTCATTAAAGATTACTAGAAGCTGGGCCGCCCTTTGGGCGGCCCAGCGTCTAGTCGGCGACCTGGCCAACTCAGAACAATGTAAATAGGGAATGAATGCCCCGCCCTTTAGGACCCGTTTTGACCATCTGTCTGCCTGTGTCCATTTATGCCCATATATGGAGATATCTGTATCTGTCTGTCTGTCTGTCGGCGTCCATTTTATGTCCATATATGGTAGGGGTGTGAAAGAATATTCTTTATTCGAATATTCGTTCGAATGTTAACAATAAAAGAATATTCGAAAGTAAAAAATTGAGCTTCGAATTAATTTATATTTAATTAAAACAAATCTACCGCACTTCTCGCGAGATTCTGGGCGCATGGAACGTTAAAAGGTGGCTGGTCTCGCAAGGCAGAAGTCTCCATTCGCTGCTGCAAAAGTGGGCTGATCTACAGGTCCACAATGCGTCGCTGATCCAATACGTTGTGGGCTTGTACATTTAAGGGTGCCTATTTAGCAACACCGTCATACGGCGAAGAATAAACCTCCAGCTGCTTTTAACTTTCCCTTCACACTGTCACTGGCCGTCGTCCGCTCCGCAGGGAAGGCTCTCTCCTTTCCGACGGAGTGGAGAGATGCACTCGCCTCGCAGTTCACTGCACACTCCGTGCTTTTAAACTTAATACGTTGATTCAGAATGATTAACGAGTCAAGCTGAAACGTGCGACTCATTTGGTAGTGACGGGAAGCCGGACAACGAGACTTCTCCACCGAAAAACACTTCTCTCACGAGTCATTCTCCCCGCACGCAGCCACGGTAACGGTAAAACTCCGTCACACTCTTGTAGACTGCCTAATTTGGTTCAAACCAAAACATACTCCATTGGTGTGATTATAATTGCTCGTTTCATGTCGTGGCTGTTCCAACTCCATCACAGGCTGCTGCTGTGACGCTTCGCAACGACGATGCGATGCTGCCAGGCACGTGCACACAGACATCAAACGGGGCTTGAGCCCCTGCCCTTTTAAGAGAGAATTGTCCACCAAAATGCCCTTTTAGAAATGTCAGCCCCTGCCTCTATAGCATTCTTTGCACGGCACGTCCCTGACCAACGCGGACCTGGCTGCACGACCGCGACTGTCTACAGTTTACAGTTTAGGCATTTAGCAGATGCTTTTAATCCAAAGCGACTTACAATAAGCAGATAACACAATATATAATATAAATATCACAATAATAAACAAGTTAATATGTCAGTACACCAACAGCAATATAACAATGCAAATGAAATAAATAATTAAAGAAAAAGGTTTCTTAAAAAAAAAAAAAAAAGATTAGAATAAACAGCTTCGAATTGCGAATGCTTCGAATTATTCGATATTTTCGAATATTCGAATTTATTCGAATCAACGGTGGATTTTCGGGCGAATATTCGAATGCTATTTTTGGCAAATTTTCACAGCCCTAATATATGGAGATCACTGCAGTTATAGTTCTGGGTCCATTTTATGCCCAGATATGGAGATATCTGTCTATCTGCGTCCATTTTATGCCCATATATGGAGTATCTGTCTGTGCCTCCAACTGTGTTGCAGACACAGTGCCGGTTCCCCCTTTAATGCAAACCTCTCACCTGTTGTCATAGGACCCGTTTTGAACATCTGTTTGCCTGTGTCCATTTATGCCCATATATGGAGATATCTGTATCTGTCTGTCTGCGTCCATTTTATGCCCATATATGGAGATCTTTGACCATCTGTTTGCCTCTGTCCATTTATGTCCATATATGGAGATATCTGTATCTGTCTGTCTGCAATCCATTTTATGCCCATATATGGGGGCATTCATTTTATGCCCATATATGGAGAACGCGCGTGCCCGTGGGACGAACGGTTCTCGAGATACGCGGATTACATACATACATACACACTCACAGAGATTTTTTGTTGACTCATGTGGCGTACGTGATGTCAGAGCCTTTTATGAAGTGATGTCACAATGAGTCAGAGCTTTCGCCGATTTCCTCCGGAACAGCCTGATGTCAACAATCAACCCCGCATAAGGAGATTCCGAACGTTTCGCGCCGGTTCGGGAAAACCGCGCGTCGGGTCGGGTCGAGACCCGGCACTGCACTCCGTGCCGCGGCGGGGAACGCGCGTGCCGAATCTGAAGCCGGTGGGACGAACGGTTCTCGAGATACACGGATTACAGACAGACACACAGACAGACAGACAGACAGACACGCAGAGACTTCTCGCATTTATAGATAGATATACTGTGTGTGTGTGTGTGTGTGTGTGTGTGTGTGTGTGTGTGTGTGTGTGTGTGTGTGTGTGTGTGTGTGTGTATATATATATATATATATATATATATATATATATATATATATATGTGTCACAGTTAGTTTGAGATTCAGTTAGATTGAGAACAGGAGCGTTCGTTGTGCGGCGCGGGGCGGAGCAAGTGTTCGAGCAAGCGGTCACTTTGATCCACAACAACGACAACGACAACATAGCGTCGGCAGGAATGATAACGCCTCACCCCACGGAGGTTAGGGTTAGGGTTAGGCATAGTTTTACTGAGGTTAAGGTTAGGGTTAGGGTTAGAGTTAGGCATAGTAAGCTAATGGCTAAACACAGCTGAGCTAGGCTAGTAGATAAACAACGAAAGAGGTGTCGCAGACGAGTGATGTCACCGACTACACAAGTGAATGGCTGTGTTGTCACCATCTTGTGGTGATTATGCAGAATTACACAGGTGTGTTGATAAGTGACTATCAAAGTGAATTGATCAGGTGGTGGTAGGGGTGTGTGGTGAACTACAAAACGAGCGCTCTTACCCCAATCTAACTGAGTTACCCAAACTAACTGTAACATATACACACATACACACACACACACACACACACACACACACACACTGTATATATAAAAGAGTCTGTAGTCATTTATGCCAGCCTATTCAATTAATAATTCATGCCGTCTGTAACGGATTGTCCCCGTTTTCAATTAAAAATGTCTCAGCGTCAGCCTTAAAGAATCAGACAGGGGTCAATGTATAATTTACGTCCATCCATCCTAAATATTTCAAGCAAGGTGTTCAAATCAAGGCAGACAGAATCAGATAATCCTTTGCAAAATAATCGCACACACAGACACATGCACATTTCTTTCCAGAAGAGCTATGCAGTGAGAAAGTAAAGAGGGTTTTAGTCAAGTTAAACCCACGCTTGCGATCACACATTTTGCTCCGTATCTGGTACTGTAGCTCCGCATTCGGTTCCAGAAATTCCCAACAGTGGAAGAAAGTAACCAAGTACTGTACATGTACTCACTACTCACTCACTGTACATGGGTGTCCCGGCAGTCTTGGAACAGTAGTATTCACTTAAAGGAGTAGTTCACCCCCAAAATGACTTTGTTTCTATGGATTACTCACCCCATGCAGACTTGAGTTCAATAATATGTTTTTGTATTCGTCACATTCCTAAGCCAATAATTTGAGGAGACTCTTTGTTCCGGATGGCCCATTGATTCCGGATGGAGACCCAAACGGAATCAATGGGGGAACATTTATTATAATTAAATGATATAGTCTAGTAGCCAGTCCATAGAGCCCCATTGTGAACCCGGACATTTTGAGTACCCTAAAGTTTTATGTTAGAAATGTTGAGTATGGGTCCCCAGCATGTAGAAACTGCCGGATGCTAACTTGCATATGTTGAGCAATTTTCATAATTCGCATAATTAGCTTTAATTAGCATAATCACCTATAATAATGGATAATATGTCAAAAACTGATTGGCTGATTTGAACAATATTTGAGTGGTTTTGGGGGTTATTGAGGATGCTGAATCCATTTCTTTTTTTTAATTCAAAATGGCTGTTTTAAACCGGAAATGGCCATATAACAACTTAAATTGGGATGATTTTGATCATTTTTTGTTGATTTTCCAAATGATGAAGTGACTATTTTTGCTAGGCTATTGTGGCAGTCATTGTTCTAATAATTTTGTGTGGATTGTCTATATTTGGCTTTTGAAATGCAGATAGTGTATAAGCATATAAATAACCACATTTATAATTTAATTCATAATCAAAATCAACAAAAAAGTATCAAAATCATCCCAATTTAAGTTGGTATATGGCCATTTACGGTTTAAAGCGGCCATTTTGAATTTAGAAAATGTCAGAAATGGATTCAGCATCCTCAATAACCCCCAAAACCACTCCAATTTTGTTCAAATCGTCCTATCAGTTTTTGACATATTATCCATATAGGTGATTATGCTAATTAAAGCTTATTATGCGAATTATGAAAATTGCTCAACATATACAAGTTAGCATCCGGCAGTTTCTACATGCTGGGGACCCATACTCAACATTTCTAACATAAAACTTTAGGGTACTCAACATGTCCGGGTTCACATTTTGGCTACTAGACTAATAGGCTTAGGAATGCGACAAAAAATAAAAATATGTGTCCCAGCGCGGCTGACGGCTAGTCATTGAATTTTTTTTTTCATTTTCAGTTTTTTATTTCATTTGAAAGCTGTGAATCATAGCTACAAAATGATATATTGGTTGTGGAGATTGACCCAACAGTTTTGAAGATATGGCTTATAGAATGATGCCATGCTGAAATACTACTTTTGAGATATTCAAGTTCTAAATTTGGGAGGACCAACAGAATTATGTCCCGATCTCTCACATTAATTTAAAAAAGTCTTATTTACATGCAGAGTTAAGCTCTGGCGTTTAAGTGAAATGTAGCCTGATATTTATGACATGCTTTTGTGGCTTTATCACATTTTAGAAAAAAGAAAAAAAGAAAAAGTAATTTCAGCTGTGGTCTAAAGTAGTGGCTTCCGAAATGACTGCCCCAGTGTCATGCTCAGTCACATATATATATTGTCACTGTCGGGCAGAAACTCGTATCTCCAAGTTTCAAATTGGTACGTTTTTTTCACGAAGTAAAGCACTGCTTCATCATACAAGGCCATCGCACAAAAGTAGTCTACAAGCACACAACGCGAGGTGTTGTGTGCTTGTAGATCGGCTGTTTTCACTAGTTTAAATCATTTTAAAAATGATAAATACAAAACAAAAGGTTTCCACCCGACAATGACGATATATATTATTGAACTCCAGTCTCCATGGGGTGAGTAATCAATAGGTAAAAAACATCATTTTGGGGGTGAACTACTCCTTTAAGGAAAAAGATATTTGAGTAACCTACTTCTTCCACCTACAGCTCCTCAGACATCACTATTCCTGTCACTGTGTGTGAGTGGGTTTGCTTCATGAAAGGAAGAAAGAGCAGGAGGATCCGAGGTCTCCAGCTCCCAGCCTCTTCATTACCGTGGTGTCAGACTCAATTGTCATGTCACCTAGCCGTTTTTAACGCCGATAAACCATCTTAATTATAACTCGGCGTACATTCCCGGGGAAGGTGAGAGGAGGATGTGAGATTTGGCCTTTAAGGACGCTATGTCTGCTGCAGTACAGGAAACTGGCTGTAACCGTTTCCATCAGCGCGTCGTTAAGATAACAGCGGATAGTCTCGGCTGCCTCTGACATTTTGAGAGAGTGAGACGCGCCGCGCGGTCAAAGATGCGGTGATAGAACGGTACTGCTTATAGGCTCAATACCATCACTGGTTCACTGGTTGCAGGTTGGCCCCTGAACATCTTATAACATTAACATAAAATACAATAGCAAAATAGTATTTCCTCTTTAAAACCTTGTAAAAGTTTTAACTAGTTCCAATTGATCCCAGCTGCAGCACAATCAATTCGATTGATTGATCATTAAAATAAAGATGCTCTGAAACGTGTCGTTAGATGGTAGATCAGCCATTTTCACCAAAGTCGGAATACCCAATCTGATCAAATCACTTGGGAAGTGTCATTCCTAAAGATCGGTCCAGGGATGCCGTAGAGCAGGGGTTTTCAAAGTGGGTGACGGGGCACCCTGGGGTGCCGTGACGGCAGTCCAGGGGTGCCGCGAGATACTTTGATAATATTTGGAATTTACACTTGACACTTGAAAAAATATTTAGTATCATTTTAAACTTGAATTACAAAGTTATTTTTCAGTCCGTTCTAACCAAAATGGCTGTTATCTCAATGTTCTCCTCACAACATAATCGTTAAATAAAAGGTGCTGGGAGTGAAAATTATCAATATCGTCACTGTCAGGCAAAAACCTTGTATCTCCAAGTTTCAAATGTGTATGTTTTTTGGTAAAATAAAAGCCCTACTTCATCATACAAAGGTGTCACACAAGTAGTGAAAATAGCAGATCTACAAGCACTTGTGTGCTTGTAAATTGGCTATTTTCACTATTTTAAATCGTTTTTTAAAATAATAACACAGAAAGAGAAGGTTTTGGACATACAAGGTTTCCACCCGACAACGACGATTTAATGTAGGGGTGCCTCGGATGAAAAAAAAATATTCATGGGGTGCCCTGAGACAAAAAAGTTTGGGAACCCCTGCCGTAGAGAGCTCTACAAAAGGTGCGACTTAACCAAGTCCTGGCATCCATATTTATGTCTAATGTGTAGTATTTATGTCTAATGTGTACATACTTACTGGACATGCAGGTTTGTGCTATGTGTATACATGTAGATATCTTGTTTTTCTTTAGTTCTACTCTTTTCTCTTTTGCTTCATCTCTCTCTTAGCTTTTTACCCTGAAAAAACTATGACGACCCCTGTTGTAGAATGTTTACTTTGTTTAGAAACCTTGAAGTGTAATATCGACAGCATTTCCATATATTATTTTTGGTCGATTCCAATATTCTTCCTCGGGTCAATCGAGATGAATCAGTCAACGGCAAAAAAAATTAAAAAAAGCATAGTTGAATTGGCTTTTCATTAATTCAACCAAAGTAGCGCAGGGGGAAATAAAAAAAAAGAGAGAGAGAGAGAGAGAGAGAGAGAGAGGGAGCTCAGCAGCTAGCTTGTTGAATCTGGCATCTGGCATAGTAGTGTGTTTATTTTGTATAGTACTCACAGGCCAGGAAGCAGTCCATACTGAAAGAGATGTTGTCAAGAGAGATGCTTGAACCCGGCCCAGGTCCATCTTCTGTGCTGAACTGGAGCCAGAACCTGCGTGGGGAGAGACAGACTGTGTTTACTGTTTACTACTAAACAACCACCAGCGAGTTGACTGTCTGACTGACTTGAACACATCGTACAGTGAGGTTGTGGGTGGCCTCGACAAACTGAGCAAGAATTGATTGGTGCTTTTCAAGTGGAATACTGTTGAATCGTACAGCATCGAAATAGGAGTGATAGTATTAACAGTTTGCAAAAGGCACAGAGGTAGAGTTAAACAACAATGCTGAAAGGATAACACACTTCCCATTGTGGTCCTGTGAATTCAAGTCATCAAGACATATAAAGACATACAATAATCTCAATAAACAACAGTGGCAGAAGAAGTAGGCTACTCAGTTATTTTACTATCAAAAAATACTCTGTAATCAAAATTCCTGTATTAAAATGTTTGGCTTAAAGTATAAAGTATTCACATTAAAGTAGTCTACCAAAAGTAGCGGTAATTATTTTCAAATGTTGTCAAAATCTTCAAAAATAGCAGATCTACAAGGCAAGCTCACACCGCGTTGCACTGCAACCCCTTGTGAGCTTGTAGATCAGCTATTTTTGAATAGCCGAAATAGGGTTTAATGTGTGTTTTGTTGTAATAATCTAAATCTGCAAACTAACTCAATTTAGTAATTTACGTTTTCAAATAATTGGAGTAAAAAGTCCAATGTTTGCGTCTGAGATGTAGTGGAGTAGAAGTAAAAGTATTCAAAATTGGAAATAAGCACAGTATTTAAGCACAGTACTCGAGTATACGCACACTCGGTTCCTTTTCACCACTTGAACGTACATTGAATGTTGTGGGTGGCACTGGCCTCGACAAGCCGAGAAAGAATTGATCGGTGCTTTTAACGTGGAATACCTCTGAATTTTAGCGTTGGAATAGAGGTTTGTAAGGTGTGTGTGTGTGTGCCTGTAATGGCTTTGTCAGCGTTAGTGAACATTCTGTTCCGCCTTCGGAAAAGCCGGGGACCTGACAGACGACTCTGTGCCGTCCTCCTAATCTGCGATGCCGAGCTGACGTTATGGTTGCGTTTAGGATAAAGACAGAGTGGGCGGCAGAGGCGTCAATTGGGTATGGCAGGGGTATGCAGCTGCCATACCCTGGGTCCAGGGGGGAAAATAAAAGTTACTTTTAAATATAAATCCATGAGTGTCTCTTTGTCTATCTGCGCTGGTTATTATGTTGTTAAATTACAGTAAAATAACTACAAATGCAAAATGCACGTTTACTAACATGCTAAGTTTAGCTGCACTTGAAAAAAATTGTGAAAATAGCCGATCTACATGCTAGATCTGCTATTTTCACAATAGAACCGTGTTATCCAAAATGTAATGCCTATTTTCCATGAGGACTCCCATCTTTGCCATACCCTAGCTTTTGCTGAACTGACGCCACTGGTGGGCGGCTGTCAGCAGCACTCTGGTTGATTGTCTAAAAAGGGCCGACGTGTCCATAGAGCAGAGTTCTCAAACGTTTTCGTGCCAGGGACCCCCAAATTGATACGTATTTGGCTGTGGACCCCCCTACTCAGTGGCGTCAGTTCGCGCGCGTGCAAGACACCAGTCATGTTGCCATACCTTAGCAACAGGCTTGATACATTTATTTTAATAAGTACATTCTATTTTCCCCCCGTTTTTAAGGTTTCTTGGGCTGGATATGGCAGCCTGGAACGGTTGTTCAAGTGCAGCTAAACTTAGCATGTTAGTAAACGTGCCACAATTAACAATAATGCATTGCACCTGTGCAGCTGACCTGCGGAACCTGGGAATATAGCTTTTTTTTTCAAGATGGGGAGAATACAACCACCTTGTTAAAATGACCATTTTGTTAAATTTTGCGTTTGTGAGAGACATTCATGGATTTATATTTAAAAGTAACTTTTATTTTCTCCACTGGACCCAGGGTATGGCAGCTGCATACCCCTGCCATACCCACTTGACTCCCCTGCCCCTACTGTATCTGAAAATGTTTTGTGCCAGGGGACCCCCGGAAGAGAACATAATGTTAAAAAATTAAATTACGTTTCAAATATCATTCAACATTTCCTCCCCAAAATCCAAAGCTTGTAGATCTGCTATGTTTGAATAGCCAACATAAAACATTTAAATAATGAGCAGACCAAGTACAGAGCCAAAGATCAAGTTTACACATTTAACATTAATCCAATAGAGGGGGGTCCCTGTTTCATCTCTCTCTCAGCTAAGGGGTCCTTGGACTGAAAGACCTTGAATCAAGATCAGGATATACCAGCACAGCAGTGGTTGATCAGTAATAAACGCTGCCATGTGAGCGCTATTACTGTAGACATGATGTCCAAAGCACCCATACGCACTCATAAAACGCTTTGTGTGGACTCTTATTATAGATCATTTGTGGCCTTTACTGTGCATAGTGGCTTTCATCAAGGCAATAACAATGTGCATTACAATCATCCATTCACCCACACCGACATTGGAGGAAATGGTGTATAAAGCACCTGCTCACCGGGAGCAGTCTAGTGGTTCAGTCAGTGTCTTGCTCAAGGACACACAGCCAGGAGGAGTTGGGGATTCAACCGTGAACCTTCCGATTCCAAGACGGCCCCTCTACCCCCTCCTGAATAACTGTCTGCCCCTCATTTTAACCACTTAAACCTCCAGCATCTGTGCTCTAGCAAAAAAACGTTTGCTGAAAATAGCAGGTTCGACAAGCTCACAATGCCTCTGACGTACAGTATGGGGCTTTAGTGGTTAAGCCAGAGCTACACCCGTTTATTTAATGCCATTGTTTCTATGCCGAGCAGGTTAACATCATCACATTAAATGTGGTCATTGAGTCGTGCTCTGGGTTTGCGGCAACGAGAATGAGATGATGTTCCCAGAAGTCCATTAAGCTGTGTGTGTGAGAGTGCGTGAGCGTGTGTGTGTGCGTGTGTGTGTGTGTGTGTGTGTGTGTGTGTGTGTGAGAGAGTGTATAGCCATTACAATAACATTCAGCGGAGGACGTTTTATTTAATGCCATCTGTTGTTTCACAGTGGCGCTGTTTGGCAGTCGCCATTCCAGTGCTACAGTGAGTGAAATCATCAGGGTTTAATTTCACTCTGAGAGCATACAAATGACGAGTCCATTTGGTTCCATGTTGATTTGCTCTCGGGGTAACAAATGGATGAATCACTGAGGCCTAGACCAATATATCTCCCTCTCCTGTTCTAGTAATGCTAGCTAGATATGGCCATGGCAAGTGCAGACAGACCGTGGCCATTTTGTTCTCACGTTTTTCTTAATTAAGCCTGTTTTTTTTCTTGACCACAATGTTAAAATGTATTTTAGATGCTAGGTGCAATCCAATAGTTTCAATGAAAAGAGTATCATTTTGATAGCCTTCTTTTTGTTTGTTTAAACTGATGTTAGGTTCCTGCTTTAGACTACATGCGATCCTAGTTTAATGAGGCTCTACACCGTCTCTCTGCATTTGATGTATGTGATTACCTTGCTTATTGTAAGTCGCTTTGGATAAGAGTGTCTGCTAAATGCCAAAATTGTAAATTATATACCCGTAGCCTAATATTTCCCTAGCTTGGCCAAATGCGACTGATTCCCTTTTGGGTGAGCGATATATACAGTACGTTTAATTTATTTCCCCATGAGACAGTCCCGGGTTCAAATTAAAATGGTCAGATCATGTCTCTAAAGTCAAGCCTGGCACGAAGCATTTTCAGATGGGACGGTCCGTAGCCAAATGCATATCAATGTGGGGGTCCTTGGCATAAAAAAGTCTAAATGATCTTATATTACATCTGTACTCTTCTAAAATATTCCAGATGGCTCTGCAAAAGGTCACCATGTCGCATCCCGTGGGGTCACCCATAGGTGAAGGACCCCTTTATACGCTGGGCTACTAATGATAAGAACACAAGCACAGTCGAGGACACGAGCCAGAGAATCTAAAGACGTAACGACTCCCATGGGAACGATGGGAGCGATCTGGGTGTGAGTAGACTAGAGCCACCGAATGCCTCATGCAAGCCAGTGATGCCAGATTGAGCGAGAGAAAAAAGCGCCTGGGTCCATGAAAACAAAACCAAAATGAATTGACTATTAATAGGCAGCCTGATCACACGCGCAAGCACACACACGCGCACACAACCACCAGCAAAATGAGTTACCGTAATATAGCAGCAAAACCATCAGGTACCACGTGAACCCTATACTGTACATCTCTTTTTTCCACAAAACATAACCACATCTACAAATTATCTCTGCAGACAAATACTTTAATATGGGGGGTCCTTGAAAAGAAAACGTTTGCGAACCACTGGTTAAAACAATTATTTTTTTAAGCAAGCCCAAATAGGCATACACACTTTAAAACACACACAAAAAGACATAACCCACAACTACCAATATTTACAAGCGACTCTAAAGAAAACAAGCACAAAGTCGCTTATAATAAGCGGACATGGCAACACTGATACAAACAGAGATGAAACGCCAAGACGGGGCGCTCTCTCTCTCTCTCTCTCTCTCTCTCTCTCTCTCTCTCTCTCTCTCTCTCTCTCTCTCTCTCTCTCTCTCTCAGACATCCTCTTCTAAGGGTAAAACCATGGCCATGGCTAATTGGAAAGAGAGGAGGGCGACTAGAGAGCTGCGCTGCGTATTGATTTCTGCTCTCCTCTTCAGAGACGAGTGGTTGGAGAAGACAGCCTACTTTGTATACCAGAGCTTACAGTACTCACAGACACATGGTAACAAGGCCCCGCCCCCCCTGTGGGATCCATGCAGTGATGTTAAAGCTATACTGTGTAAGATTCTCAACTAGTGGTCAGTAGCCATATAGCAAACCGCGGTCGCGTTCGCGTCTTTCGCCCGTTTTTCGTACCTTCACACCCCCGCGTCTGCCTCCACAACGCCGAGAGCTATCTTTAGAGGGGTCCCTGGTTCCTGTGCGTTCAGGCATTCCGGAGAAACGGACTACTTCACCCTGCCTGGTAGGCGAGATTAGCTTTTGAGTAAAGAGACACACGGGCGACTACAAATATGGCGACCCCACTTCAAGATGCGCTGCATTGGCCGGTAGTGTACCATGTGTGCATGATCGGCGATGTGATTGGGCAACGTATACACAACGTATACAGATGATGCAGATTACGTCATCATGGCGCGAAATTCTCCCCCCCTCACGGCTCATAGAAAACATATAAAGAGAAGGCTTCAGAAGCTGAAAATAACGGAGTGGGTGTTCTAAAACTTTAGCGATTTAACAGTTAGGACAATTTTAAGATTTGTTTTATAAAAAAAGTTACATAGTAAAACTTTAAGTACTGTATTACACTTTAGAGGTATTATATCTTTGCTGGATTATTTCCATTTCTACTCCACAAATATTGTACTTTTAACTTTTACTACTGTTATTTGTAGATTTTGATTATTATTACGAAACATACATTATGTTTACATACATTGTGCTGCTCTACAAGCTAACCGCTCAAAATTGTGAGCTTGTAGCTTATAGATCTGCTAATTTCCAAAGATTTAATTTTATACATGTGAATACTTGTGAAATGGGACCTTCTGCATAATGAGTAGTACTTTTGGTACTTGTCTTATTTAAATAAGCCCTATCATGGGCTCCGATAACTTCTATATTTGATCATTATTATATGTCTTTTCCTTATGACAATATTGCATAGTGTACTTGGATGTTTTCTTTTTGAGCGGTGGTCACACCGTCTCCTATACGTGGCCGTGTGTGTGTCCGGCCGTCCGGCCGTGTCTGTATGTAGCCTCAAGGCTGCAGTACCTTTTCTGACCACACATGTTAAGGGAGGGGCGCTGTTGTTCTCACACACACACACACACACACACACACACACACACACACACACACACACACACACACACACACACACACACACACACACACACACACACACACACACACACACACACACACACACACACACACACAGGGGGGTAGGGTGGGTCAGCATGTGTGGTCAAGTATTATTATTATTATTAACAAACTGAATGTTTTAGGGTCAAATAAATTAGAGTGTGTGAAGAAACTACAGCATTGTAAAGCACACTAACCCCGCTGCACCCACCCAGTAGTGCTGTTGCACAGCCTCCACGACCACCGTTCAGTTCACACGGGTGTGATTTTTTAAACAATGTCTTATGGAATGTTTGGCATAATAAATAATAATCATTATTTGATCCCATTTAGTTGTTGTAGGGTTTTTGTTTGTTTTTGTACAGCACATTCCTGGAATTTGTCCTTAGCATCTAAACATTTTGTGTTGGTCGCGAGTATCCCCCTTTAAGTCTCTTTCATAAAAAAAATATATATTTAAGTATTTCATGAATAGAAATAAAATAATTAAGAAGTAGTGAAAGTAGTTTGGGTCCCGGGCATATGTCTAATATTTTCTCTTTTGGGTCACCCTAACCACTGTAACTACTGTAACACAAATCTATAGCTTTACCCAGCGCACACAATATCAATATAACAAAGAACCAAAACGGAGAGACAGAAGTGATTGGCTGTACCAGTCTGCCAGTCCATAAAGGGGAACGGTGACGTGTCTCCAGCCTCGCTCCGCTCTGGGCTCGCTGGCAGAGTGCCAAAGGCGTCTGCGCTCCTCCGGCCCCGTGCCGTTCTCCACGATCCACAGAGACAGCGCCCCCTTCTGGAGGCCTCCGGAACACACCCACACTCGCACCTGTTGAGGTAATAACAAATTACAATATTAAAATCGCTGTCACTCCCGGGTGGGAAAGCCTTGTCCGGAACGGTTAATTTTCAATGAATCCAGTGTAGTTAGCCTATTATCTGGTCACAACTGCTGTTGTAAATAGGCTACTCATCGTTGGTTTGATATTTAAACCCACAGACACACTTAACCACTTTCTCTCATTTGACTCACAGTTTTGTAATGAAGCAGGAAATAAGGTGATCGCGTTAAAAAAAATCCAGGCTCGGAAAAGTATTTTTTTCTCAGCTTCCTTGTTTTGAGTTCCTTTTTGGCAAAAACAAGCTCATTCAAATCCCAATAACTATGGAACGGATTATCAGATTTTCTAGTATGTGTTGTTAATTGTTTTCCCCATTAAATTAAGGAGTGTCGTACAAAAGTAGAGCTAAATAGCGATGTGCAGTACAAGCATGTTATTTTCAATAATGTAGATTTTTTTATTTTATTTGCCTGTTATCTCTCCTATCCCACATCAATAGCTACAGCATGGAATTGGGGACAGCAACTTATCCAACGATCCGAAAGCTTTGAGTCTAAGAGGCAGAATCTCATCAAATGGTGGTCTGTGTCTCAAATGCCGAATAAATAATAGACCTTGATATGAAAAGGGTTGGAAGGCCACTGGTGTAGTGTACAAATGGAGCTGAATCATAATTCAGAGCAGAGCTCTTGTTAGGGCTGATGTCAGCACAGGTCAGCAAGTCATCAGATTAGAGGAAGCCATTTTCCTGGCTGATTTACGAGGTGCGCGGAGGCCAGCTGGTACAAATTGAGCGACTGTTGTACATCTGACAATAGGGATTAACGCAGTGTATAGACTTTAAAGAATGAATCAGCAAGAGCAGTCCTTCCATTTCTATTGCAGATTCACATCAACAATTTGCATTATTCAATGTTTAATGAGTATTTTAGACCGCTTTTTGATTAATGTGGAGAACACAGCAGAGTGACAGGCAGTGCTTACTCAGTATGTAGAAATACTCTTTTACAAGTAAAAGACCTTCAAAATTTGACTTGAGTAATAGTACAAAAGTATTGCTTCACTAGAATACAGTACTGAGTGGCCTATTTCACAATCAATCAATAAAAAATATCTGTTTAAACGTTTTTGAAAATATAGATCTACAAGCTCACAATGTGTCAGATTGTGACAAACTGTGGGCCAGTATGTTTTGTTATTTGCATATAGACCAAGTAAAATAAAGCCAAATACCTACATGTAATGTTGGAAGTCCTTAACAAGAACATGTTTGAGCACTATGTATTTTTTACATACCGGACTCTGTTCTAAATAGATTAATATACAATAGTAAAAATAGTCGATCTGTAAGCTCATCTGCTGTTTCCCCAGATGACAGTGAAGTGGCAATTAAGGATTTTTAATACCTCAAAAAGAAATAAAAGAGGCGTTGTGAGCCAGGCCAGTCGCTTGACCGCCGTTGACACAGATCTGTAATTTCTGTGATTCTGATAGAGGTCGCTCTACTGCAAACCGTGAGCGATCCCAGGACTTCAGAAGAACACAACCGGAATGTGTTTTTGGTGCAAACAAGCTGTTTCAACTAAAACGTAGGATACTGTTATTTTTCCGGTGTAAGAAGAGAGACGTCCTTTGTTTACATCACGGTGGAAAACAAATTCTGTGGATCTCGAAAGATACAGAAAAATCGGTAAATTGTTGGCATTCGTAGCGGTTATTAATGGATCAATACCCGGCAAATGTGTTAATATGTATATTTGACATCCAAAAATAAATTTGGCCTTTGATATTTTCAATTATCCGATGTACCTGTAGTGGTTGAATGATTTTGCTGGTATATTAAAAACCTTTCCTGGGAACCGCCTGGAAGCCCCTCAAGGACCCCCGGGGGTCCCTGGAACCCATGCACTTTGAGTACCACTGCTCTAGAGCATGGGTCTTCAACGTTTTCAGGCCGAGGACCCATTAGCTGAGAGAGAGATGAAGCAGGGGCTGCCAGATTCCATATAGTTTCATCGTTTGACAGCACAATCATCAGTGTATTTTGGATTCATGTCAATTTGTTATATCAGATATGTAACCACTTGAACCGTCAATACTTAATAAACTTGACCTTTCACTCTGTACTTAAGTGTGCTCTTTTTTCCCCTACACCAAACCTCTTTGCCGGAAATAGCCGATCTACAAGCTCACAACGCCTCGCAGCGCGAGGCGTTGTGAGCTTGTAGATCTGCTATTTTTGGCTAGTAACTCTGAGGACCCCCTAGGGGTCCCGGACCCCCCGTTGAAGACCCCTGCTCTAGAGTGTTTGTTCAGTAACAGGGGTCTCCCTGCCTTGCCTGCGCTAGTACGTTTGCCAATTTCATCCAATCAGAGGAGAGTACCCATTAATTTATCAGTGTCAATTTTATGGAGTTTCAGTTTCAATTTTCTTCTGCTCACTTTGTTTGTTTCATCACTTTCAATTGCACTCGTCTTTCCTGTCTCTCTCCTGATAAAATTGGTATCTCACGCCGAAAATGTATTTTCTGTTAACGAAAAGAGCTGGAGTGAGAGGGAAACCCTTGTTACTGTACAAACACTCAGAATATAGAGCCCCCCCCCCACAAGCTCACAAAGCGTGTCGCATTGCGAAGTGTTGTGTATGCTTCTACAAGCGTGTGCTCGTAGAGCGTGTGCTTGTATATATATATATATATACCAGTAAGACTCCCTAATCGGGAGATAAGCGACCGTTGGTCGCTTATCTCCACAAATAGGCCAAAAGTTTGTTTTACCAATTATTACACTCTATGTGAACATTTACATCAACAAATCCCAAGTACTATGCAGAACGACCCATTTCAAGTTTTTAATGTACAACAATATTTAGAAAATAGGTCTACAAGCTGACAGTCCTCGTCCCTTATATTCCCATAGGTTATATGGAGATCTCAGTGTTTGTCAGTCCTTGTTCATTTATGCCCATATATGGACATCTCTATATCTACTGTAACAGTCCTTGTCCCTTTATGCCCATATATGGAGATCTCTTAACTGTAAGTCCTTGTCCCTTTTATGCCCATATATGGATATTCCTGATGTCATCAGTATATGAACATATATGGGCTTTCTGATATGCCCATATATGGAGATCTCTTAACTGTAAGCCCTTGTCCCTTTTATGCCCATATATGGATATCCCTGATGTCATCCGTATATGCCCATATATGGGCTTTCTAATATGCCCATATATGGAGATCTCTGTATCTCCATATATGGGTATAAAAGGATACTTCAGGTCTGACATCAGGTTTGTTTATATTGGGTTGCTAGGTTTGACATCACAAACTCTATGGGCCATCTGACCTAGAAATCTATATTTGGGCATAGATGACTCATCGTGACCTCATCACACGTCGACCGCACGTGTGACGTGCGGTCGACCGCACGTGTGACCGACGGACGGCCGGTGGAGGTTTTCATACTAAACTGCGACCTTACGGTCGCAATAATATATCGTCACTGATGGGCAGAAACCTCTACCTCCAAGTTTCAAATTTGTACATTTTTTGCTTCATCATACAAGGCCATCGCACAAAAGTAGTGAAAACAGCTGATCTACAAGCACACGAGGCGTTGTGTCGCTTGTAGATCGGCTGTTTTCACTAGTTTAAATTATTTTAAAAATGATAAATACAAAACAAGCGGTTTTGGACATACAAGGTTTCCACTCGACAACGACGATATGTTTCATAAAAACCAACAGGGTTGTTTTTCTGAAACGTCCATCAGCAGACTGTGCTCTATTATCCATAAAAGCGGTTGCCAGGTTCCTTGTAGTTTAGCAGCAGATTATACAGTATATCCATAATGTGGGGTTGCCAGGTTCATCTGTGCCAACTGGAAGACCCCACGGCAACCATTCCAACATCAAGATTACATGCTGCACACATGTAGTGCACACAGTGCACAACGGGCACTGCATGAAAGCAAAACATGGCTGGCAGGCATATAATAACATACTCCCGGAAAACACCAGAAAATAACCAACCTCTGTTGGCTGTTTGTTTTTATTTCTAGTATATGTACTCTAGTAAATTCTCATGTATTCACAAAAGTACAAATTACAAACGACATTTTCTTTTGTAATACCAACACAATGCTTTATTGAAATTTAGAAATTTAGTTTTTGTCCCACAAAGAAAGAGAACAAAAAGAAGGCGCTGTGCGCAGAGCCGTTTCTGGGCCCATGGGGGCCCTAAGCATGATTCTGCTATTGGGCCTTCCTGCAGGCGCGAGCGTAGCGTAGCCCGCGAAAAAATAATAGGCCTAATATTTTTTATCGTTTTTTTAATCCATTTTATAATGGAAATATATATATATATATAATATATATAAATGAATAAATAAAAAACGACAACAACAGGCAACTTATTTTTGCTATGTTTGATTTGTTCTTTTCTTATTTAAATAAAAAATGAAATCTTCCCCATAGGGGTGCTGGAACACCTGCAGCACCCCTAGTTCCCATGCTGTTCCCATGCTCCTGCACAGTGGCCACTGTGCCAAAACATCACATTCACTTTCTCTTTCAGCGGTGTGGAGATGCGCGAAAAAGAGAAAGAAAGGCCTTTGCGATTCGCTAATCGCAAGATTTCGCATCGCGATTTCGGTTTGAAAACGATTATGCAGCAGTAGTTCTTTTCTGCTGAGGAGGGGGCGGTGGGGGTCCTTTTGATCGGCGGGGGCCCTACGCAGAGTACGTAGTCTGCGTATACGGCCCGCTGGCGCTGGCTGTGCGCTTGTAGATGGTCTATGTCCACTACATTTAAAGTATTTAATTCATAATTGGGTCCCAAGAGTCCCTTCATAGAAATGTATAGTGGAGTCAAAAGTGCAATATTTCTATTCTGAAATGTAGCAGAGTGAAAGCTATGTGCTTGCAACAAAGTTAAAACAAAATGTTCTTAAATGGAGTACTCAAGTAAATGTACTGTCCTATATGTCTACCACAGCGGAGCAGAGCGGACAGTGCAGGGAAAGGGATTTAGGAGTGCTGATCTGGAAATCAGGGCTAATCTGGGTGCCACCATGCCAAGAAAAGCTGGCTGTCGGATGTGGGGACGACACAGGGTGAGCGGTGGTGGTGTGATGCTGTGCCCAACCGTTGTCCCCAAAACGGTGACATGCTTTTTTCTTTTTTTACTGCACACCTGAAAAGACAAGATACTGTACTAGTACTCCTCCCCTCCCCCCCCCCCCCCCCCCCCTCCCCTCTGGTTTCACTATCTCGTCTGTCTTGTTTTTCGTTTTTATTTAACCATTTTTCCTCTCTCTCTCCTCTCCGTGTCCTACAACAATTGACTGTCTGGTTCTCTGACTTATCGTCGCTGTCGGACAGAAACCTTGTATCTCTTACAACTTTTTATGTCCCGTCGCGACAACGCGTCGCGACACGCTCTGAGTTTGCAGATGTGCCATTTTCACTATTTTAGAATGTTTTTAAAATAATAATAAAAGGAACAGTTTCGGACATATAAGGTTTCCGAAACCTGGCGCCCTAGCTTTCTTTCTCTGTCTCTCCACCTCCCCCCCCCCGCCCTCTCTCTCTCTCTCTTTCTCTCTCTCTCTCTCTCTCTCTCTCTCTCTTTCTCTGAAGAGAACAGTCCCTTCCACCTTTAAACAGTGGTGGAAAAAGTACTCACAGGTTTTAATTAAGTAAAAGTCAATACTGCAAAGTAGAAATACTCTGTTACAAGAAAAAGTCTGTTGATTGGACGTCTAATAGTCGTCTATATGTAGACCGTCTATATAGACATCTAATCAACTTCTAGTCTAAGTTTAGATAAAAAAAACATTAATTTTTAGACCAATTTTAGACGGTGTGCTCAGGGGGGTAGATCTGCTATTTTCAAATAGCCTAGGTATAAAATAGGCCTAAATTGGTTAAAATATGTTTTATAATATTATAATTTTATATCTGCCAAGTAACTAGTAACTAAGGTGTGGAGTAAAAGTACAATATTTGGATCCGAGATGTGGTGGAGTAGAAATAAAAGTATTGTAAATTGGAAATACCCAAGTACAAATACCTCAAGATACTTCCTTAGTACACTGCCAAGCCTCAAGGCAGAAATGGTGAGAGGTCAGCGTGGTAAAACTGTGTTCAAGAGGAAGACAGGGACTCATCCTGACCTTGGCCAGACCCTTAGGAGCTGATTCATACTCCACTTTTAGAGACGCATTTATTTCTGTTCTGTTCGGGGAGTCAAAACATCTCAGTGGCACCGAACAGCTGAATTAATGACGGCACCCGCCCCCCCCCAAACCTCTGAATGACGTCATATTGTAGTTTGGACAGAGCTGAACCGAAATAAATTCGGCTGTAAAAGTGGAGTATGAGTCGGCCCTTAGCGTGTGTGTGTGTGTGTGTGTGTGTGTGTGTGTGTGTGTGTGTGTGTGTGTGTGTGTGTGTGCGCGCACGCGCGTGTGCGACTGTGCGTGCGCGTGTTAGGGCATTCACGAATAGTGATTTTTAGTATTCGAATTATTCTACCTCAAAGTATTCAAATTGTCGAATATTTGACAGGACTGGCTAAACTGTCAAATATTAAGTAAGCAAGAGGCGAACGTTGTGAGCATGTAGATCTGCTATTTTCACAATATTTATCTGCGGAACCGAGTCACATTAAATGTAATACCTACAATTCCAAATGCTTGTCAGGGTGGGGGTCCCCAGTTCAAATATGTTTATTTTGGGGGTCACGGCCTAAAAAAAATTGAGAACCCCTGGTATAGAGCATTAACAAATTCATCCACCAGGGCTCATTCTTATGACTTCCTATCTAGCCAAGCTTTATAAACCATGAAGAAATATTATAAATATATATTTTTAAAGAGAAAACAATGAAAAAAATTAAATAAGCAAATATTCGACTTTGGTGAACAATGCCGAATAGTGACTTTGATATTTGAATATTCGAATATTTGGTGAATGCCCTAGTGTGTGCGTGCGTGCGTGCGTGCGTGTGTGTGTGGTTCTTACCACGCAGGGAGAGTTCCTCAGTGGAGGAGGAAACAGGGGACTCCTCAATACTGCTGAGCTCTGCTGGCCTTTGGACGAGCTGCCTTCCACACTGAATGTACTCCCTGTAGCGCACGCACACACACACACGCACACACACACACACACACACACACACACACACACACACACACACACACACACACACACACACACACACACACACACACACACACACACACACACACACACACACACACACACACACACACACACACACACACACACACACACACGCATTTCACAAGTTTGTTTTTTCCAGCCTTTTCCAATTAGCTTGATGGTGATCCATGTGGGATATTGCTAAAGTCTAAACATAGCCAGCGCTCAAACTAATTATGAATATCATAACCATCACCGGGGCATATCCCTCCTCCCGTGGGCTCTTGGGAGCTGCCCCCTGTTGGCATCATTTCTATTTGTTTTGATATATATATAGATGCAGTAGAACAGTTTACGGTAGCTATAGGACTCTGGAATCTAGCCAATAAACGGCCCAATGTTCAGTTGCTGTTTTCAATAATAACCCTGTTTTTTAGTTATTTACTTTCAACCTAGCATCCCTATTCTTTTTTAGCAAGGTCGTCATAGGAGGAAATTGTCCAAAAAAGTACACAAAATGGACCCCAAAGAAGTCGCAGCGCGGCTATATCCGGCTATCTTCAGCATGCAACCACATGTAAAATCACCATCAAGCCCCGCCACATAAAGAGTTGCTGTCCAAATCAACCCTGCATTACAGAGGAGAGAATGAGCCCACCCACCTGATGCCGGGCAGCTGGGTCTGGAGGCCTTGGCGGGGGGCTGGCCTCTCCTCCAGGAGGCCCCCCCTCCTCGGCCTGGGATGGACCGCCAGCCACACTCCCCCTCCTCAAAGGAGCAGTAGCTGCCGTTGAGAAAACCACCTGTGATGAGAGAGAGAGAGCAGTGGTAGATAGTGGTGGATAGTGGTGGATCTACAAACTCACAATGTGTTACATCAAGACGCATTGTGAGCTTTTGATCGGCTATTCTCCAATGGTCAAATGGATACAGGGTCTTAATGTGTGTTTTGTAATAATAATCAATCTACAAAGTAACTAGTAACTAAAGTTTTGCATTTTCAAATAAATGCAGTGGAGTGCAGTGCAATATTTGGATATTAAATGTAGTGGAGTAGAAGTAAAAGTATTGAAAATTGGAAATACTCATGTACGGTAAAAAGTACATTACTTAAGTACATTTACTTAGTTACTTTACAACACACAGAGTGTTACCGTTCACTACTAGCTATAACTGAGCCTGTTGATTTCATCAACTAAAACTGACAACGAAGCTATGATGACTAAAACCAGTCCAAGACTAAATGTACTGACAATTTTGTCAACAAAACTAGGCTAAAATGTTAGGGAGCGACTAGTGGAGAAGACCAGTGGAGACTAGTGGAGAAGAGATCCAGTAGCACTTAAAGACAAGCTTACAAACAAGTAAACAACGCTGCGACGTGTTCTGGGCTTGTAGATCAGCTATTTTCAGCATGCAACCAAGTTTAAAATCAGCCATTACAATGCCATCAAGGCCCTCCAAAATATTTGTCAACAAAATCATCTATCACTGGCAGGTTTGGAAGCAGTGTTGTGACAAATGTCAATATTAATGAATGCACTCTGAAATTATTCTGAATTTATTCTGAAATTATTTACAAATGTTTGTTTTAACCTGTGTTTGGCTCTTTTTTGTCACCTGATGTATCTCCTCTGCATGCAGTGCTGGCACTGTGGAATGGCACAGTCAAACAGAACAAGGCTGAACCATTCCATTTAAGGGGTGGAAAGTGCCAAGCACTGTAGAGGAGGAGGGGTGTTTTACAATCTTAGATGAGCAAAGTATTTCTATTCTCTGGACGTGAATTCCAACCCAAGTCTAACATGCTGTAATGTAGTAGAACATCTATTTAACTAGCCCTTACCCGTTCAAAGATATGAGCTCCGAAATGATGTGCAGTGTGTGGGTTATGGGATGTGCACTGTGCACACAGTATATGAGGGATGGAAAGTAACTTTAACTGGTGCTTGCATGCTAATATGTAGGAGCATCAATGTAAGAAATACCCGGTCCATTTAACGGCTACAGAGATACTGTGTACCGATCTGCATGATTTTTGGACAACATCTGTAACAGGGCCAGAACCCCCCCCCCCGCCCGCCCGCCCGCCTGCACACACACACACACTCCCCCCCCCCCCCCCCCCCGTGTGTGTGTGTGTGTGTGTGTGGGTTTGTGTGTGATTGTGCATGGCCTGAACAACAGCGCCCCTCCCTTAACATGTGTGGTCACAAAAGGTACTGTAGGCTAAATAGATATAGATACACCATAAAAATGCGAATATACAGCATACGATTTGTGAAAGTGACAAACGGGCTTCACAGTTATGTCAGGTGTGTTCATATGCTAATGGTGATGCGATTTCAGATCAATTGCTCCAGCCACCGAGGAGAAACGCTGTTTCATACAGACAGACAGACACTCACTCACTCACTCACTCAGACAGACATTCGCAAAATTATAGTATAGATGGGAATATCACTCATTTTCAACTTTGAACTATGTCATTGATATATCTTAGACAGAGTTGTTGTGTGGAAATAAGAAAAAGGTCTCCCCCTTCTGTGTTGCTAAGAACTGGAGGATTGATTGTGGGGTCATGTGATCAGTGACATCATGAAGATGTAGTCTGCAAGCCAAAGGTCTCCCCTTCATGATGTCACTGATCACATGACCCAACAATCAATCGCGGTAGACAAGCCTTCTAACTGACAACGATATGTATCGATGGAAGGACATACAGTAAATCCAAAAACACCTTCCGCTAATGCTGACTTAACAGCAAGCAACTTAGATAGATATCTGGATCTAAGTTGCAATACCCCTTGACAGCCCATGACACAGAGAGGTCCTATCTGATTGTATTAAATCCACAGTTGTCATGTTATCAGAGTTTGGAAGCAGTCCTTTTCATTACCTGCCATTTCAATTTAGGTGGTAGGGCCTTCCTCAAGTGATTTCCAATGGGCACGTCCAAACTAACACAAATTACTGTATAACTGCACTGAATTTACTGACAGAAAGTAGGTCATCATAACATGTCTATGGTGGATTTTTATGAAACAAAAACTTGGCAGAGACAGTCAGAAGAGGATAACCTAAGCTTGGTGAGTTTAACATTTTTTTTTTAAATACAGTCAGATAGACTTTTCGGTTTCAATGAATAGGCTGTCAAGGGTTGGTATTGCAACTTAGATGCAGGTTATATCATCTAAGTTGCTTGTGGCTAAGGCTGACTGTCTGCAAAACAAGAAGTCTGCAGATGGTAGATTAGGTAAGACCTCTGCTCTTGTAATCGATAGCTCCCGCCGGCATGGGAAAACATCTCGCCATGACATCGTCTCTTAACCTCAATGCCGAAAACAAGAAGCAAAAATGTTTGACGAGCAGAGCACAGAGTGCAATGCTTCTCCCATCAGCAGTATACTTTTGGACCTAAACTCATATTTTACTGAATACCTAAATAACCTAAATATTTACTAATACTTGACGAACGCAAGTACACACATAGATTGCATATCATTTATACAATGTATAGACAGAACATAGATTATTGCTCTATACGGCTTTCAATATTTCTACAAGTTTTATTGTGTTAGTAGTAGTAGTAGTATAGTATTGTTAGGTAGTGTTTTTAAGTAAATGTACCCAATCTACAAGCTGAACTATTTAAACATTCCTTTTATAATGAAAGTCAATGGGGTTCTGATCATACTGTAGATCAGTGGTTCTCAAAGTGAGAAGGCCCAAGCCAAGGACCATACCAAGTATTCTGACAGAAATGGGTTGGGGGACTAGGGCTTGTAGGTGGCTAGGTGCTGTGTAGCTATGTGAGCTGTCCTTCCCTGTGTGTATTTATTAGTTTAGCCCGTCAGTTTCATTATGGTTGGTCTGTTAGTTACAGTTCAGTTCAGTTCACTTCCTGTTTTGTTTTTTCAGTAGAGTTGTGTTCTGTTGATCTCGTTTAAGAGCTCGTGTTAATCATTGTATTACTTTGTTGGAGATACTACAAAACTTTTGAGAACTTTTTGAAAACCTGTGTTGCCTTAATATTTTTGGAGCTGTGTGAAGCACAGGCTCCCTATACGTGGCCGTGTGGGTCTGTGTGTCTGTGTGTGTGTCTGTCTGTGTGTATGTAGCCTGAACTTCCTAAACTTCGGCACGCCACTAGTCCCACAGTTTTGCCACCACACACTCGCGCCATATGTCAAATCGACCGGCTTACTCGGGAATCGTGGGCTATTACTTTTCTAAGAGAAAGGTTCTATAGTTTAATTGATATTAATTTATTAGTGAATTAATTTTCCCCATTGACTTATAATGGGAATTGCAAAAACTCACATTCAATTATTTGTCTCTCGCAAACCATAGGGGCTAGAGTTTCAAGACTTGGAGAGGAGGTTCATAATGATTTCAAGGATTAAATAAAAAATTGTGTCATTTGGCCGCATGGTGGCGCCATAACACCCCACTTTACATTTTGGCCTGTAACTCTTGAACCGTAGGTCGGACAATTAAAAATATTTTTTCCCTGGATTCCTTGGGTCATGACGCATCTCCCCATATAGGCCACGCCCATTTGCGCCATGATAGATTTTCCGCCATCTTGAATTTTCTCCAAAACACACTTTTTGCTCCTTTTCCTACATATTTTCTTCAAATGTCACAAAAATCGGTACACATGATCCACACACACACACACACACACACACACACACACACACACACACACACACACACACACACACACACACACACACACACACACACACACACACACACACACACACACACACAGCTCCACTTCACACGGGTGTGATTTTATGCTTTGACTGCATGGTCCTTCGCATTATAGGCAGCGTTTGTGCCGATAATGACATTTCCCCATATGGGGTGTTAATGAGGTTAAATTAAAAGTGCTGGAAAGCTTTGATCACGTCAGAAAATGCATGCCCACGAATAAATGAATAGTCTCGAATAAATTAATGATAAACCTTTTGCCGCATGAAGACTAAATCCTGCAGTATTCCACATGCATGTCTGCCACTGATAAGGCCGTAAAGATATAGGTACAGTACAGGAAAATATTGGCTTTAGGCTCTGCTCACAATCCTGCTGCTGCTTATGAATACTGGATGAACAGAGAATGTATGTTTGGTCAACTTAACACAAAATGTCACTGTATTGTCGCACATGTACAGAGCCATGTACCACTGAAGCGTGTGTTTGTTTTGTCATGTTTGCATCTTATAATCTTCTGAAAACATTAAACAAACGTGGCTACATTATGAATTGTATCCAAGCTATATTTGCAACTGTCTTGAGCTTTACATGTACAGTAGTTGGAAATTAATCAGCCAAATTGTTTGAGATGCTGAGGACATAGGTGGAAAGTAACTACCGGTAAGTACATTTGTACATCTATACTCAAGTAAACTTAGTTAACTCGCGTAAACTTTGAATACAGGCCGTTTTACTTGTAACAGAGTGTTTTTATATTGTGGTATTGCTCCTTTTTTACTCAAGTAAATCTAAATATTAAGTCATGGTTGTATACTTCTTCCACGATGGTAATTTGGACAGAAATCAGTGAAAGTTTTAAACATAGAACACCAACGCAATTTTTTGTTGCACCATCACTAACGCCGGTTATATTTTGCCCATATATTCCATGAAAAATACTTCTCATTAAAGTACATCAATACATGGCAACTTGAAGTACTCTTCTTTAATATTAAAAAAGAAAAAAAAGCATGGGGGTCAACATCTGTGATATTGGGTAATGTTTTTAAAAAATGTAAAGGAGCTGGGAACTTCTCCTTTGGTCCAGCCATTCCTGGGACATGTGAGAATGGTCCAGTGAAGGCACAGTCAACTGCCAATTGTGGGAGTATGGTAGCCTGATCTCAGACTCAGCTCACGCAGTAGTCTGAAACTGTGCCTATTCTGAGCGATTTACAGAGGAGGGACTTTTTTGCGAGCGTGCACACGCGTGATTGCGACGCACGGTGATCGAGACGCACGGTGGACGGGACGCATGGTTGCGGAGTGTGTGTGTGATTGTGTGTGTGTCTCTGTCTGTGCCAGTGACTGCTTCCACACAGAACTGCGACCAGAAACATGTAATCAACATTAACAGCTTGGTGAAATCAGCGCGCGCGTGCGTGTGTGCCTTCCTCAGCCTGCCTGTGTGTGTGAACTTCGTTTGAATCGTTTCAACTGCTGCGCGGATTGGATATTCGTTAATCGTTAGACCCACCCCACCCCCTGCGCTCATTGGACGGGCCGAAAATAAATCCCGATTAGTGTACTCAGCTCCAGACCAGATAAAGAGTCCACTCTGAGAGTGGGCGGGTCTATGGTCTGGAAGCAGGCTAGGAGTATGGGATTGTTTTTAAATCTGTGTAACAGATTTCTTTCATCAGCTCATTTTCTTAGACGAGATTCTAGCGACCGTTGGGTACCTCTTCTGGACTGGCTATCCCATGTCACATGGTACTGAGTTAAGGGCCAATCGCAGGACAGTACCCCAGGAGCGCCCTTACCGCTCCTCCAGGCTATGGGGGAAATTAGCAGTGTTGGCAAAAGTACTCAAATGTTTGTTGTCCCTGCTTAGCATTGACTTAGCATTGACAACATTGTCATGATCGTAAAACTATCTAGTTTTAACGTTCAGAACGTTTTCTTTTTGGACAATAAAAACATTGACAGCCAGGGGGAAAAAAATCCATGAAGGACACGGAATGCAATCGTTCACTCGCCGTTGGAAAATTGACGTATTAGACTATTCTGGATGTGTGGCTAACGACTAACGCTAACGCTAGCTAGCGCTAGCTGCAGGCTAACGCTAGCTAGCGCTAGCTGCAGGCTAACGCAGGCATGTTATACACAATTACTCATGGAATAAAACGGCGACCCAACTCTATTTTTGCTCTTCTACAAGCTCACAACGCGAGGAGGTTAAGTCTGTCAGAACCGTCAGATTATCTTTCTAACTGAAGTTACACAAACACTGATTATGCTACATTTAGCACTGTTAGCCCGACCAATTTAGATAGGGCACGTAATAAATTCACTTCAACCTCGTGTTGAGCAGTTAAACCTATTTGCTACGTACGTCTACAAAAACGTTCATATTTCAAAGATAAAGTGCTTACTGAAGTCTCACAGATGTCACAGTATGGTACGCTCAAGCAGAATTACCCGTATCTTTCGTATTGTTTAATAAACAGCATTTTAATCCGATCAGACGTCATTTTCTGTTGTTTTTCAGCCATGCGACCCCATCGGTTGCGAGGTGTACTGCACTTAGATACATTAATACCTTTTTAAGGAAACAACGACCGATCGGATTAAAATGCTCCTCTTTAAATAATACGATCATTACGGGACATTCTGCTGGAGCGTACCCTATGGTGACATCCGTGAGCCTTCACTAAGCAATTTATCTTTGTAATCTGACCGTTTGTGTAGACGTACGGAGCAAATTGGTTAAACTGCTCAACAGCAGATTGTGTTGAATTCACGGTTGGCGCAACGTAGCGTCTTTACATTTAGCCCAATAATTCTAATCGACAAAGCAATAACTACAGTTTAAAACATACATAAACCACTTTAGCCCTATGTTATACCAAGGCTATTTGAAAATAGCCAATCTACAAGCTCACAACGCATTGCGGTGCGACGCGTTGTGAGCTTGTAGATCTGCTATTTTCAAACATTTTGTACTTTTACTTTTGGTACTTTAAGTACATTTGGATACCAATACTTTTGTACTTTTACTCAAGTACATTTGTAATTCTGGACTTTTACTTGTAACAGAGTGATTCTACATTGCAGAATTGATACTTTTACTTAATTAAAATGTAGGTACTTTTTCCACCACTGTGTAAACGTTTGTGTTCTCATGCCAATAAAGCTTCTTTGAATTGAAGATTGAATTGAAGATTGCTCCCCATGTGGCGGAGTACACAATAATGGTAAATAAAGTAGCTTACTCTAAAATAATCCATCCATCCATCTTCAACCGCTTATCCAGCATCGGGTCACTGGGGTAACAGTTCCAACTGAGATTTCTAGAGTTCCTTAATAATAATTAAAATAAACAATACTAATGATTATAATTGCGACCGTTAGGTCGCCGTTACTATGAAAACCTCCACCGCCTGTCTGTCCGTCAGTCTGTCTGTCACGTCACATCACACTTTTTTGCCCCTATCCATGTGAAATTTTCCACACACAATCCTTGTCTGCCAATCCACAACCTCCACCCTTCCAGGGACCCCCGCAGCTCCAGGGACCCCCACCAAATTTTTTAAAACACATTTTTGAATACTGCTCCTACAGTTTTTGCCCTAAAATCACACAAATCGCTACACAGTATGTCTACACTTATCTCATCGACATGGATCTGTCCCATATAGCGCCACCATCAGGTCGATTTTTTAACACATTTTTGGACCTAAACCTTTTTTTTTCTAATTTCTTTTTTTTCAAACTTTTTTTTTTTTCAAAAAAAAATTTTTACAAACTTTTTTTTACACTAAAACGAGCGCACAGATTTTATATTGACTGTGTCAATTCTTGTTTTCTTTTTTTCTTTTACCATCTATCTCTAACGCTGGGTGAAATTCACCCGGACACCTGCCTGTTAGTGACACAAGGTTACCTGCCTGCAAAAAACAAACAAAAAAAAAAAGAAATCACACCCGTGTGAACTGAGCGGTGGTTCTGCCCCCCCCCCCCCCGTGTGTGTGTGTGTGTGTGTGTGTGTGTGTGTGTGTGTGTGTGTGTGTGTGTGTGGCCTGGACAACAGCGCCCCTCCCTTAACATGTGTGGTCAGAAAAGGTACTACACAGGCTTGAGGCTACATACAGACCCACCCACATACAAACAAACTAACAAACAAACATACCTACACACACGGCCACGCTATGGAGACGGTGTGACCACCGCTCAAAAACAGGGATGGGGGCAGGGAAACAAAATACATCATACCTCCTATGTTGTCACTGAGCATCCTGAAGGTACTCAAGGACCCCACCTCAGACATCAGCAAGTTAACATTATACAAATCACAAACATGGTTAACACAAGTTAACATTATACAAATCACAAACATGACCCGGAGTTAGTGTTCTAGAGTTAATGAGCTACTGTTTTTTCTTGTATGTTGTTTTTTCTTTTATGTTGTGCAGCACTTTGGTTGACCCTGGTGGTTTTTAAAATGTGCTATATAAATAAAATTTACTTGACTTGACTGTTGGAGGTTTATTGATTTAATGCTATAACTTTTACTCCCCTCTGATGAGAGCTCATAAGAGAAAGAGAAAGTGCAGAGGCACGCACGCACGGCTACAAATCTCTTAAACAATGCTGGGTGCACGTTTGTGACGACTAACAAAACAAACCGAGTGCTGGCATTTTGAACTCACAAGAAGAAAAAACATGCATCGTTCTCCAGAAAGTGTCTCTTTTGGGAATGAGGTTAATAATACTTACTGACTTTAGAACATTTTTGGAATTATTCTTTATTCTTTATTTATTTCTTACCACTTTCATCCTGGCATCACTTTTGGGGGTTTCTTTTTTTAAGTCTAAAACAAGCTTCGCGGCGCCATCACGACCTGCCGAAATATGGTTTTGGTCAACTAAATCAAACGTAGATTATGTTGATTCAAATCTTATGATAGCCTCTTTAGCCAACTAAGAGTAAAACATTTCACTCAGATGACATGAAATATGACTAAACCTAAATGGAATTATATTCAAAACACTAAATCAAGTGGAGGCACCCAGGCGCACACCATAAAATCTGCAAAAGTGACGACCAGTCGTGTGAAGTACATTTACTTGAGTACTTAGTAATTAATTTAACATTTTGTACTTTTACTTTTGGTAATTTAAGTACATTTTGAAGCCAATACTTTATTACATTTACTCCAGACTTTTACTTGTAACAGCGTATTTCTACTGTAGTATTGATACTTTTATTTAAGTAAAATATCAGAGTACTTTTTCCGCCACTGGTGACGACAAGGGGACTGGGGGACTTTTTCTACAGACGTCACATGTTCCCCTGGCCAGACTCAAACCCCCGAGCATCTCTTGAAGCACAATGAACAAGCCTTGGCACTGCTTGTGTGCCTCAGCGCTTTAAATAGATCAAAAGCTGCTGATTAATTGGTTAATTTAAAACTGCGTAACTGAAATTTGTACAAATGTGCACTCACTGTGTCAAAGGTGGCGTAAAAATATTTATGTTTGTTTGTTGAATTAAGTGTTAATCAGCTCTAACATTCCAATAATAATTGCTATGTAATAGAGTGCTTGTTCATTAACGGGGGGTGGGGGGTGGGTCTTCCCGTCTCTCCAGCTCTTTGATGAAACTTAATCAAATTTCAGGGATACCAGTTTTATCCAATGAAAAGAGAGAACTAACTCATAGTTACAGGATTTAAAAAAATGAAATTTTAAGAAATGAAACACCCCAACATGACATTTTTTCTATTGATTATTCACGCCATGGAGACTTGAGTTCAATAATACTTTTTGGTATTTGTCGCATTCCAAAGACAAAAATGTGATTACAATAAATGTACCCCCATTGATTCTGGATGGGGGTTTTTACTCTAATCAAATTTTTGTCTTAGGAATCTCTGTCTCAGTCTCCATGGTGTGAATAATCAATCGAAATAAAGTCATTTTAGGGGTGAACTACTCCTTTAACTTTGGGGGGAAAAGTATATGGCTAAGCTGCATTTATCACTACAGATTCAACAGAGGAGGAAAGAGACATGGAGAAAGAAGTAAACAGAAGTAAACAGGTCAGATATCAATGATGGCTGCTGTGATATAATAGCCGCTGTCAGACAGAGCCCTTGTGTCTCCATAGTTCAAATTTATGTTGTTGTTTTATTGTAAATTGATGCACTTCGTCATACAAGAGTGTCGCACAAAAGTAGTGAAAATAGCCGATCTACAAGCTCAAAACAAGTCGCAGCGTTATGTGTTGTGAGCTTGTAGATCGGCTGTTTTCACCAGTTGTGGTGGGTTACAGTGATACCGCCTCCTGAGCAGGACCTAAATATAGGCTCTGTGCCAAGCCCCCAGAACCTTGGGTGAGCTCTGAAGCGCCATGGACATGGTGGCCATTTTGAGGTACTGCAGTTGGGGCCAGAAACATGAACGCGCATCTAGGCTTCTTTGTATTGACGCGTGTTCATACCGGAAGTGCTCGTTCATGAATTGGAGCCCCAGCGCGTCTATGAACACAAACTATGACGCAAAACGCGTCACATAGGCCCCACTACGTCACAGTTTTACTACCCGGAAGAAGGGGTGAAAACGCCTCATGCGCTGGGTGAGCAGCAACTCAATGCAAGTGGATGGGCGTGGATATCTGGTGTCCTCTCTATTCTTCTTATAACTCTATGCTCTGTGCACAGCAGCCATTATTGGAAAGAAGTTGGGCCTATTCCTTACTTCCTTCACCGGGCGGTCTTACTAAATGATACTAATGAAGGCTCTGTTCCATTTAGTGTAGCACAATGGGTCTTAAACATTTAAATTTCAAGGACCCTCATAACTCTAAGAGTGTACACATTTGTACACTCTCAGTTACACCCCATAAATAAGGGGTCATTTGGAACCCCCTGAAGGAACCATGAGGACCACACTTTGAGACCCGCTGGTGTAGCAGAGTGTTTCCAGTAATCCAACATGCACGGCATCAGCACCCTAGAGCAGGGTTCCCCAATTAGTTTTCCCCAAGGGCCAAATTATGTCTAGGGTGCCAAGCCGAGGGCCACAACATTGCTTGGGGCGACGGTGGCGTTCCCGCTACTCCAGCGACAGATATCGTCGTTGTCGGGTGAAAATCTTCAAAACCGTTCGTTTTGTATTTATCATTTTAAAAATGATTTATGGTCGGTGGGGGCCAGACAGTAGCCCCCCGCGGGCCGCAAATGGCCCGGGGCCGCCTATTGGGGAACCCTGCCCTAGACTCTGTTTGACCAGAATGGAACAGAGCCTCGAATAGCATCATTGGTAAAACCTGTGAAGGAGAGGAAGAGGGAGAGAGAGAGAGAGAGAGAGAGAGAGAGGGAGAGAAGGTGAAGCGGGTACAAAAAAAATAAAAAATAGTGAACGTGATAATAAGAGAAGCGGGCATGAACAGACAATTGAACACATGGATCATTGACCCACTGCACTCAATCATCAATGATAAAAAAAGGTCATCCTCTGACTTCTGGAATAGATAGAGTGAGAAAGACAGGAAAGAAAAGGCCTTGATTCCCAGAGACTGACAGTTGGCCTTCATGCATCTGTGCACATCGTCATTAGGGAAGAAGAAGAAGACGACAAACGTATATAGGGGAAAAAAAAGCGGCAGGGATCTCAGCCGCTCGTTCCCCCCGCGGGACTGAAGATATGTCACCCCGGGACCACCTACGGATCGTCTGACGTGACCTCCATTTACATTTTCTTTTCCACCCTGTGATTTGCCGGTGGCATTAATATATCCGTTGCTAAGGCTTGTTGCTACGGCATACGGCGGCAAAGCCATTAACCATCCTTTTTTTCGCGAGCACAGAGTAGACGGCGACGCTAGAACTGGGTTGATTTCTTTTTTTTTCTCCCCCCGCAAAGTTATAGATCTTTTTTCCTTGATGCCGTTTGAAAAAAGAAGTCTCAAAGAGAGAGAGAGAGAGAGAGAGAGAGAGAGAGAGAGAGGGAGAGAGTTTCCCCTTGGAAGATAGTTTCAAGGTCTGTTCACATGACTGTGGAAGTTAGTTTTGCTAATGGCGATAGTCTCATCTCAGGGAGAACCCGATCGATCACATACTATGTCCAATGCATTTGTTACTCGGTTGATAATTAATTCTGTTGAATTCCTATACACGCACGCATGCACACACGGACGCACCCACACACGCACGCATGCACGCACACACGCAAACACGCACATGCACACAGGCTTGTATTACTATACTTATAGGATATCAAATGAGACAGCGATATCACAAACACCACTTTATAACCGTAAGGCTAAAGCTGAAAAATTGCAGATCTACAAGCTAGCAAGAAAATAGCAGATCTACAAGCACACAACGCCTCGCACCGAGGCGTTGTGTGCTCGTAAATCTGCCATTTTCACTAGTTTTGTGCGACAGACTTGTATGATGAAGCAGGGCTTTACTTTACGAAAATATTTTAAACATTTGAAACCCGGAGATACGAGGTTTCATGCCCAACAGTGACGATATTCTACTATACTTGTGGGGACATTTGGTCCTTACAAGTATAGCAATACAAACACACACAAACACACACGCGTGCGGACATTGTAATGCATTCCAACGGAGGTGATCCCCCCCCCCCCCCCAAGGGCCATCCTCGTGGACCAATTAGCATTGATAGCCCCTCCACCGATTGAAAGAAAGCAATTGCCATCGTTGGGGCTGGGGGGGGGGGGGGATTTTCACCTCCTTGTTAGCCTCTTATCTCTAAGCCACCACGGTTAGCAAACCTGTACGCTCAGGGGAGCGGCCATCATTTTAATAAGTGCCACACGGGAGGCTAATCTTGAACTGTGGGCACGAGTGAATTAATTCCTATGGCTGGAAGACTCTTGGTCATTACCATTCATGTCCTGGAATCTCACCAACCCACTTGATGCCGGGTTTTCCTTTTAACTACTCTAGCCCTGCTTTCTACTTGGTAGGCTAGAGTAAGTGCTATTTCTTTGTTTAAAGCAAAAAAAAAAGTTTTCTGTTGAAAAGTCACAGCTCTATATTGTGATAGTAATGCTCTAGTTATATAAGAAAAAGAAGATGCGCATCAGCAATGGTTTTCTCAGTGGAGTGCTAAACCTAAAGTCAAATATGCATAAAAAAGTAGGAATTCAATTCCAAAAAGGTAGCGCATCCAAAAATGTAAATCATTGGAGGACAAAGTACTCACACATTTCCTCTTTTTATTGGCACACACCAATAAGAACGCTTATGCGTTTTGGCTATGAGCCTTCATCAGATTATTCACATCACATAAATTCAAATCTCTTTATAGGGAAAGTAAACCATTTACCATGAGAGGGAGTGGGTTGTTGGCTGATTTACCACTGTTTCAGGGTTCTGGCACGAGGCGTAGCCAAGTAACCCACGACCCTCGAATGGTAAATTGCTTTTCTACCACTTCTACCATAGAAATGAAAGAAAACACAGTTGTAACTTGCAATGTTACAACTGCAACACAACAGTGGGCAGGGTCCATGAGCCAACTCAAGGTTGTTGACTGATTTACCACTGTTTTAAGCCAATCAGAATCCAATATCTGAACATGTGACCACAAAAAGTGGTAGAAGGTCAGAGTTCACCAGCGTCCAATCACAAACACTGATTTGATTAAATAAATTAAAAGCAATGATGCATGTATACCTTACATCATCATCATTATACAGCCAATAAACAAAAGACAGTCTTAAAGGTCCTACACCATGCATTTAAAAATAATTTATATAACACTGTTTGTGTCCCAAAAACGTTTTTGAAAAGGTTTGAGGCTAAATTACCACTCCTGAATACAGAGCCCCTGTCATTTCTGCCTGGCTTTCAGAGCATTTTCAGCTGCAGTACCACCTTGTCCTGAGTGGGAGGACTGCGCTATTGAGCCAGTTTTGGCCCCACACTCCTCCCCACCTCCTGCTCAGCAGGCCTGCCCACCCCTCCCCAACCCTCTCCCAGCTCCTCCTGCCTCCTTCTCAGGCCTGCCCACCCCTCCCCAACCCTCTCCCAGCTCCTCCTGCCTCCTTCTCAGGCCTTGTGACATCACAAATCTGACATTTCACAATCAGGACCGTTCTGAGACATGCTAACATAGATCTGCCCATAAACTGAGAAAGACACAATGGTCAGAAATAGGACTTTGTGAGGATAGAAGTTGCTGGTGGGACACCAAGAAAATACATAAAAATTGGAAAAATGAAAATTCATGGTGTAGTCCCTTTAACCCAAAAAACACTTTAGGCTATAATCAGGGGTGAAAGTGGTTTGAAATTCTTGCCGGAACTGTCCCAAAATTGGCAGCTTCGCCGCGCGGCCGGAAAAAAATTGGGAGGCTCTAACCCCCCAAAACCCCTGAAATGCATAGAAAACTGCATTTTGGCATGGTTATACACACAATAAAAACACTACAGGTCCTACACCTGAATTAGGCAACGGCATTACACTATAACGTGAAACATGATTGAAATCCTAAAGGAAATATCTATAATAAGCCTCTTCATATTGTTCATTGTTCCATACAGAAGGGTAAGCAGTAGGGCTAGCAGAATCACCTAAGATAAGATAAGATGTGTATGGTCACTGTACAACAACATTTTGTTTAGTATATCCACATAAACACATACAGTAGCAGCATCAACAAAGAAAGAAATGCTGATAGAGCAACATTATTCTATCCTAGTCAAGTCACCATATCCTGCTCTCTTATTTGTTGTCTCCCCAGGCCCCCACACACATGTAAAGCATGTTTGAAAGCTCTATATAAATTCCAGATAATATAATAAATTATTATTAAAATTATTATAACCAGTTATCTAAAGTAACTAAGTACATTTACTAAAGTACTGTATTTAAGTACAGGTTTTAAGTATAGCCTAGCCTACTTTACTGGAGTATTTCCACTAGATGCAGAATAGAATCATTTTGGTCTATTCTGGCTTTGGTCTAGGCTGCATCGCATGCAGGCACCATGGCAGGCACAGTGCCACAGACACGACGAGTCTCGCCTAGAGATGGGATTTATGGCTCTTTTAAGTGAGCCAGATCTCTGGGATCCGTTCCTTTCAAAGAGCCGTTCAAAAGACTGGCTCATTCGAAGGAACGGCTCCCTACTGTGAACCGAATCCTATCGTTCATTTCAAAGAGCCGTTCAAACGACTCGATTCGTTCACGAACGTCCCACCTCTACTCTACCCGCTCCGTGTCAAACACTGAAACAAACAGAATCGATTACACTGACCTACACAAACCCACGGGAATAATTTAGAAGCACTTTATCAGAAAATATAGTCTAACTAGTAACACTTGTGTAGCCTACTGTATGTTAATCTGACTTTAGTATAGGCTATTGTTTTCTTCCTGGACGTTTGTGGCAGCTTATTTAACATGGGATTTTGACAGCTGGCTTCTCCTTTTCTTAACGGAACGCCGTTCCGGCCCCGAATGTTTTAATGGAACGGGGGTTCCGGCCGTTCCGGCTCACTTACACCACTGGCTATAATCATCATTCAGTCCATTGGGTGTCAAAGTATTGAGTGTGTATATCCACTGCATTTCTCTCTGGGCCAGTCTCTTTAGAATATCACCCCTTCTGGTGGGCATCATGATTCTCTCAATCCCAGTGAATCTTAATGAGGAGGGTGAAACATGATTTGCTTCAGCATAGTGTTTTGCAATTGCATAATCCATATTACCTGTACGGATTGCAGTTTTGTACTCTGATATTCTTTGTTTGAGGGGTCGTTTAGTTTGTCTATACTGGAAGTTTGCTAGACCACAGGGACATAGCAACATGTAAATCACTGTGTTGATTTGCAGTTGATAAATTCACATATAGGGATCTTTCTTCCAGTATGGGGATGATTAAATGATTTTGTGCCTGATGTATTGTTGCAACAAGCACAATTGCCACATTTAAACATTCCAGTTGTTGACAGCCATTTGGTCTTTTTTGGGACCATATTCTTTTACATAACAGTACCTTTGATTGTGGCTGCTCTCCTGAATGCAACATGGGGTGGAGATTTGCAGAGGTCCTTCACAGATGGCTGTGTTTGTTGAGTATCTTTTTAATTTGTGAAGCACTGTGGTTGTATTCAGTACAGAAACAGGCCCAGCTTGGATTTTTAGTTTTTGGTGAATTCGATAAAAGATCAGAGCGGGAGGTCTTATTGGCACATTGTATGGCTTTCTGAATAGACCTGGAAGAATAGCCCGTCTTCAAACCAAGCAGGCGAGCACTCATCATGGTTTGTTTGGAGAGAAAGTCATCAGGATCTGAACAGTTGCGTTTGAGCCTAAAAAATTGACCTACTGGAATGTAATACTGGTAGCATGTAGAATCAAATTGCGTTCCATTTCTTTTCTGAAAATAGATGTGTTAATCATTCCAGTTTCATCCTTGTATATGGTTAGATCCAAATAGTTAATTTTGTCCATATTTGTTCACAAGTGAATTTCAGGAAACTTGAGTTATTGAGATATGATACAAAATCAAATAGTTTGTGTCCCCTCCCAAAATAACAAGATATCATCAATGTACCGTTTGTATAATGTTATCTTTGAATAATGGGGGTTATTGTTGGGGTCATGTACAACTTCTTCTTCCCATTTTCTCACAACCAATCCAGCCACAGAAGGCGCTGTTGCTGTCCCCATTGCAGTGCCAGCCTGTTGGAGGAGGTACCAGTTGGATCCATAGAGCATGTAATTTCCGACTCAAGGTTCCGACTCAAGATGCAACAGCTCTAATAAAAATTAATTTGGTGGGTTTTGTTTCTCTGTTGGACAAGTTGGACAAGTAATAGGCAGCCACATTCATCTTCATGAGGAATACAACCATATAAATGTTCAACATCAAGAGAGACCAATATGGTGTTCTGATTCAAAGAATTACGCAGACAATTAAGCACATCTTTGATGGGTGCTCGGTTTGAAGACGGGCTATTCTGCCAGTTCTATTCAGAAAGCCATACAATGTCCCAATAAGACCTCCCGCTCTGATCTTTTATCGAATTCACCAAAAACTAAAAATCCAAGCCGGGCCTGTTTCTGTAGTGAATACAACCACTGTGTTTCACAAATTAAAAAGATACTCAACAAACACTGGCATGTGCTCCAAACAGAGCCATCTGTGAAGGACCTCTGCAAATCTCCACCCATGTTGCATTCAGGAGAGCAGCCACAATCAAAGGTATACTGTCATGTAAAAGAATATGGTCCCAAAAAAGACCACATGATGCCTGTCAACAATTGGAATGTTTAAATGTGGCAATTGTGCTGGTTGCAACAATACATCTGACAAGAAATCATTTAATCATCCCCACACTGGAAGAAAGATCCCTATACGTGAATTTATCAACTACTAATCAACACATGTGATTTACAGGTTGCTAATATGTCCCTGTGGTCTAGCATACGTATAGGACAAACTAAACAACCCCTCAAACAAAGACTATCAGAGCAAAAAAACTGCAATCCGTAGGTAATATGGATTATGCAATTGCAAAACTATGCTGAAGCAAATCATGGTTCACCCTCCTCATTAAGATTCACTGGTATTGAGACAATCATGATTCCCACCAGAAGGGGTGATATTCTAAAGCGACTGGCATGCAGTGGATATACACACTCACTATAGCCATGTTTCCATAAACCTATTCGAATTAGGGAAGCGAATTATCAGAAATACGCATTAAGACAAAGCGAATTTAGCCCGTTTCCATTAAACTGGTGAAATGCGATTATTGGGAGATCCTGCCTGGGTCCGTCTAACCGACGTGCTGTAAACACTTCCCGCAGCTTGCACACAGTGCACACTGCACAGAGCTGGGATGGGGCTGATTTTTTCAGACCGAGAGACGTGAGGGCACTGCTGCGACTCGCTGCACAAGCATCCCGACCCAGAGACGGTCACGACGCACCGCCGCGGAGAAAGTGCGGCCGGCGGGAGCACAGAGCAAGCGACCCCGGCCGGGGCGTCCCCACGCCGAGGCGGCCGCCCCGCCGCTCGCCCCGCCGCCCGGTTGAGTCCTCCGGGCAGACTGCATCCTGCAGCATCGCAGATGCGAGCTGCTGTGAGCTTGTACGGCCACTTTTGGCACGCGCAACACAGTGTGATGACGAAGGGTCACTCCGTGTGTATCAACCGGTTTGTTTTGTGGGCTAACGCTATACAATGGACGTTAATTAAGCGGCGGGGGAAAGTGTTATAGGAGGACGATATGGACCAGAACGTCATATTTTATTCGCATTTATTGTCTGACCAGTTTCCATTCACAAATGCGCATTTAGTTTATTCGATAAAGCCTCGAAATCCACCTCCCCCAAGTGGATAATTTGTTTTGCGGATAATGAAAGTTTATTCGCATTTTGAAGTGTTTCCATAAAAAGATTTTGCGAATAAGACGTTAATGCGCAAAAAGGCTGTATGGAAACGCCACTTATGACACCCAAAGGACTGAATGATGATTATAGCCTAAAGTGCTTTTTGGGTTAAGACTGTCTTTGATGAATCATTGTTTATTGGCTGTATAATGATGATGATGTAAGGTATGATATTATAGTCTCCCTGTCTCTTCAACTCTTTAACAAAATCTAAATACATTTTCTGTTGGGGCGCAAACTTCATCCAATTAGGAGAGAGTTCCCATTTGTCTGCTTAGTCATCAATTCAAATTTTACTTGTTTATCCTGTATAAGTCCTCTCTCCTAGTTGGATAGCATTGGTATCCCGAGCTGAAACTACATTGTCTGTTAACTAAAAAGCTGGAGAGACCTCTGTTATACACTTATCCTACCTTTAAGCTATTTGAATATAGCCAACCTATCTAGCTTTTAGATCTGCTATTTTAGAAAATATATACTATACATAGCCACAGACACATACCACACACACACAGACGCAGACACATACCACACAGACACAAATAGACACACACACACACACACACACACACACACACACACACACACACACACACACACACACACACACACACACACACACACACACGCACACGCACACGCACACGCACGCGCGCGCTCATGAGCCACGGGGGACTTGATGGTAAATAAGATGTCAGCATATGCTTGGCTTACTGTTCTTCCTATAAGTCACGGTGGAACCAAAGCAGCAAACAAATGTTGCAGAGAGATGGAAATAACAGCCGTTGGAATATATGTCAAGGGTGAGAAATGCTAGCCAAGCAAGAGCTGCGCCCGCCGCTTCTATTTTGTGCCTCGACGCCACTTTCGCCGGCGCCTCTCTGTCAGGGACGCTCACACAGAACACGCGGTGCATGTTGCACCGTGAGGTCGACTCGCGTGCTACTGCTTCGCCAGGTTGAAAGACACTTTCAACCTGGCGTTCCCATTCTGGGCATGTCATTATAGGCTTGTAGCTTGTATTCTCACTATGCAGTGTACAGCAAAGTATAAGTGGTTCAAACAAGCTATAGTTGATCAACTGTTTTTGTGTTATGCTTTTAGCCCTGACTGTACCTTGTGCTGTTTACATTTCTGTCTAATGAAGTAGTCAATCAATCAATCAATCAATCAATCAATCAATCAATCAATCAATCAATCAAACTGCTGTTTGCTGTAAGCAACCCGGCTATTTTTATTTCACCTAGAGTAAACCTTTGTTCTGTAAACTTTTCTGTAACCCCTAAAGTCCATTCCAGTCCAGCGGATTCCTCAAGACTCGGGTCCGTCCAGCAATTTCCCAGAATTGCACAGTTCTAGTTTTACTTGTTTTAGAGCAGTGTTTCTCAACCTTTTCAGGCCACGACCCCCGTATTCATATTTGAACTGGGGACCCCCCAACCCAACAAGCACCTGGAATGTAGGGAGTTGAGGCATTTCATTTAGTTCTACAGATACATATTGTGAAAATAGCCTACAGGCCTCGAGGTGTCCTGAGCTTGTATAGTAGGTATATTTTCACAATCTATAAAGTTTTTATAGTATAGTTTGTTGATTACTTTTGATGCAGTAATGGCCTTTTCCTTTTTTGGGTGGTATTAAAAAGGTCTTTAAAGTTTTTGCATTGTCACTTCATGTAGGGGTCCCGGCCCACTGTTGAGAACCACTGTTCCCCTGCGTAAGTGTGTCGGCGAGCACTCACGGCATGTCTCCCCCTCGTCGTCAGCGTGCGGGCAGTCTGTCCTGAAGTCACACAGCTTGTCCAGGGGGATGGCGGGGCCTTGGTGACAGTGGTACCAGCCCTCCAGGGTGATGCTGGGGCCTGGGGACGAATCTGGACACACAGAGAGGCAGGGGAGGGAAGAGAGGAAAGGACATGGTGACCACATTTTCAAAAAACCCAAACCAGGACCACTGCATGAAAAACATTGAACACTGGAAGGTTAGTAAAACTAAACATAAACATATATCCCCCTGGCCAGCCAGCCCCCCCCCTTCCAGATTTTCACACCATCAAATAAAGGGTCAAACTAGTTCTTCTGCTATACAACCAAAATGTGGAACGCCCTACCGAAGGCCTTAAAGGAGTGTGGTTCCCTAGCATCCTTTAAAATAGCCCTGAAAAACCACTTACAGGCGGCAGCCATTCGCAACTGGCAATAACAAACCTAGCCCAGCCTCCCCTGACCCTTCTTTGTATTTACCTATATATATTTTTTGCTCTGTTTATTTTATTTTTGTTTACTTTATCTACTGCATAGTACTGTGTTCTATCCGTCTGTCATTCAATGTTATATGAGATACTTCAATGGTTTCCTGTGTAAGTGAACTGTATCGTCATGAAACTGTACCTTTTTCTATGCAATAATGTAATAAAGTCTTCAATCAATCAATCAAATGTCAAGGCCAGAAAGTAGTTTTTTTTGGCCACTCAGTAGGCGTTCCAGCATAACTGCAGGGAATGATGATGATGTCACTCGCATACCCTCTATACACATGAGGGACTGATTACACATGAGATACAGCTGGGAAAGACAAGAACATAGAACTATGAAAACTAGAACATGAACCTAACACATATAAATACAAGACCTAGACAAGACAGGCAAAGTCTGTGATATTTAGTGTTTAGAATTTGTCGCTGTCTGGCAGAAACCTCTTAATGAATGATCATACCACAGCGTCACACAAAAGCATCAAAAGTAGCAGATCTACAAGCTTGAAACACGCCACTTTGCGTCACTTCGAGCTGCGTTTTGGTAGCCTGACACTTCAGTCCGCACATCACCCCCCCCTGCTGGTGGGTGGTGTGTAGTGTGGACTGAAGCTGCACGTATTTTAATCTATTTCGAAGGCGCCTTTAGAGCGGGCGCTTTGAATGGGCCAATCAGGGTTGTATGCTTGGGGCACGTGGTGATTTCTCCCTCCTGCGCTCCGGTCCCAGCCCCCTCCAAACAGAGCTCTTGAGCTCACGTGAGACTCGCTCGTGGACTCTGATTGGTGTCCTCTGCCCACGTGAGAGTCTAGTGGACTCTGATTGGTCCGTGAAAACTGTCATGGCGGAGTCAGACTCGACTCGGATTATTTTAATAAACTATGAAATAGTGCCGTTTCCTCACGTTTTAATACCATTTTGCACTAACGTAAACATGCAGACATATAATATGTTATGAGAAATAACGTATTTTTGCAATGTCACGCCACGTCGACGTCGCGCGGCGTGTGTGTGTGTGTGTGTGTGTGTGTGACGTCAATAGGCTTTAGCCCGCCCACGCCGAAATAGAATCTGCCCTGGTAATCTCAGACTCTCCCGGAGTGAAACGTAGTGAACGTAGTGTGAGATGTCTGGCGCTCGCAGTCAGGCAAGCGTTTTGGAGCTTGTGGATCTGCTACTTTTCATGCTTTTGCCTGCCGCTGTCATTTACTTTTGCTGTTTTTGAATTTGAATCCTGAAAAGTAAAGGTTTTTGACATATGAGGTTTCCACCCGACAGGACTTGGGACCTCCAGCTTGGAACCCGGAACAATCCTCGGCCAAAAGAAAAACTGGAGCGCCTGCCCTCGTCACCGTTAAAAAAGGACAAGAATAAAGTGAAAAGGACAGACCAGCAAAAAAAGAGGTGACAGAGTGCAATGGTACTTATTATGTAAGGAGTTGCTGACCATTCATTTTTTACCCCCCATGTATTTTTCTCTTTTAATTTCATTTCACCACGCTGAACCAAGCATTTAGTGACTGAAGATTTGCATACTGAAAGAACATACGGCGAATGCACAAATACAGAGGAAAAAGTTACTTAGCAAAGGGGCCGGAGCCCTCAGCAAGTCACTGTTAACTACAGTCCATTGAAAAATCTCCTCATTGAGGCTGGCTGCAGAGTGTGCAGATGGTGTGTAACACTGAGCAATGGCCTGAGGAAGACAGAGTTGACAATACCGTCGCTGTCGGGGCAGAAACCTCTTATCTCCATATTATATCTTTTTGTGTTTGCTCGTAAAATCAACGCCCTACAGCGTCACAGAAAAGTATCAAGAGTAGCAGCTCTACAAGCTCAAAACGCTGCACGAAGTGACCGTTTTGGTCTTGTAGATCTGCTACTTCTGCTAATGTTCAATAAGAATCCTGAAAAGGGACAGTTTTGGACGATATCGTCACTGTCCGGTAGAAAACCTCTAATCTCCAAGTTTCAAATTTGGATGTTTTTTTTGTAAATTAAAGCCCTGCTTCATCATACAAGACTGTCACTACAGCGGATCTACAAGCACACAACGCCTCGCGATGCGAGGCATTGTGTGCTTGTAGATCAGCTATTTTCACTAGTTTAATCATTTTTAAAATTATGAATACAAAACGACCGGTTTTGGACATACAAGGTTTCCCCCCGACAACAACGTCACGCAGCATTTCTATATCCCGCGCTACGTCCATGTGCGCGACTGCGTGTGATTCATTCACCTTGGGTTGCGGGGCGAAAGGAGAGAATAAACATTGTCTGTAAAACCCTGTACGTGTGACATTCTGGGCGTGTTTATCTGCTCATAAATCACACAACCGGGGACTGAGCAAGCATGTGGCTTTGCATACGGTACCGTACATTACCAGAAGACAAGGAACACCAGAGCCCCAAACAATGGCCCAGATACAGTTGTAGGTGGCACAAGGGGAGAGAGTATGTCACGCACGCGTGCAAACACACACGGTTGCATTGCTATATACCTGTGAGGACATCAATATCTTAGTACAATAATTTCACGAATGCAATTTTTTTATTGCCTTTTTTAGCCCTAACCCTTAAGCCGAAAGTAGCCGATCTATAAGCGATCATCGTGATATCGCACGCGTATAACTCGGAATAACACAGACTAACTTCAACCCTGTATGTTGAATTGTATAATCCTAACCTGAATGTAATTGTAGGCCTAACTCTAAAAGTATGTTAGATGTCTCACATTGATGTCTATTTATCAAATTCTACTATAGTTGTGGGGACATTCAGTCCTCACAAGTATGGTGATTCAAGTGCACGCACGTGTGCACACACTCACACACACACACACGCACACACACACACACACACACACACACACACACACACACACACACACACACACACACACACACATGCATGCATGCACGCACACACACCCGATAGCATCAGTCTGAACAACTGAGATGTAACCCGGGACATTTGCATATGTATGCAAATCAGAGTAGCTGCTATCTCTGAGGCTGAGGTGGTGAAAACTGACTGCAAGAGTTCATCATCCAAAACCGATCATGATAAAGAGAACAAAAAAGAGAGAGAGACACACACACACACACACACACACACACACACACACACACACACACACACACACACACACACACACACACACACACACACACACACACACACACACACACACACACACACACACACACACACACACACACACACACACACACTCTGATGGTGATCTTTTTCTCTCTCTCATATTTTCATAATAATAAAAAAAAGGAGAAGTGATTCTTATCGCGCGCCATTGGCCGCATTTACTGTTATTCGTCCTTGATCTGTGTTATGCAGATTTATGTGCCCTGTGAAGAGGAAGTTGTGGTGTCAGAAGTGGGATGATGTTGGAGTCCTTTCAGAACAGCAGCGGGGGTAATTGAGAGCAAGTCGTACCAATAGTTGATGTGTTAATGATGTATACAAATCTTTTCAAAATAGCAGATCTACAAGCTCACAATGTGTCACGATGCAACACATTGTGAGCTTGTAGACTGTCTATTTTCTGGACAGGGATTATTTTCCGATACTAAGACACCCGTGTGCGTCTTTTGAATGCTCCCGTGCGCGGATCAGAGCAATCAGAATATTCCGCGATTTTTCAAAGGTTAGAGAAAAACGTTCTGAATCCTGGCAGTCAATGAGTTACTGTATGTTTTGTAATTATAATCAAAATGTGCAAACTAAATAGTAGGCTAACTAAAGTTCTCAAATAATTGTAGTGGAGTAAAAGTCCTCTGAGATGTAGTGAGTAAAAGTAACAGTACTAAAGAAAGGAAATATTCCAGTAAAGTAAATAATTATGTACAGAATTGTACATAACTACAGTACTTGAGTGAATGTACTTAGTTACTTTACACCCCTGTCGCTAGATCGTGTGGGAACCGTGTATTTCCAAAACCATTCATTTTTTTATCACTATTTATGCATTGGTGAGACCAGGCGTCACCAGTCTTTCCTAAGAGGAAAGCCTGGTATTCGTTTACAACGGGCCGTTTGATCCGGTCTAGGCGGAAATCAAAAGCAGAAGAAGCGGTGTCCTTTTGTTTTGGTTCCCCCCGTTTGTTTCCCCAATCCCTATTAAAATGCTCGAGTAGCCTAGTGTAGTCTTGCCAGTCGCTACGAGTTGGACTAAAAGATGCATATACCAAATTAATTTTCCAAAAGCAAAACTACCCCGCATCAAGGGATTAATTAGCTAGGCCCTAAAAGTATGTCCTTGAACGCAGGGGAATTATTTTGGGTTAAAATTGAATCCGGTTTGATCTTTCCGGCCAAATTGTAGTCTTTTGAGGACTACAACATGACGTACTGTACAGTAGGTGGTTTCCGCTCCCGACCGGATCAAACCCCGAAATTGGAAGCGATCCCAGGATGATGTGTAGAGCCTCCCGCCCAACAACTCCCTGTAGAAGTACGTGCAGTGACAGATATCGCCCTCCCCGCACGGCTTCCCTCTTCTGAACAAGGACCAATTGTGCTTGTATAGATGTTCAACAAAGCCGGATGCATCGCAATGGATTGGAACCCAACAAAACCATTCCTTTTTTATTACTATTTTAGTATTCAAATAATTAGAGTGGAGTAAAAGTACAATACTTTCCTCTGATATGAAGTTTAGTAGGAATAAAAAAAGTTAAAAAGAATACTGTCAAATTGTTCTTGAGTACATGTACTTTGTTACTTACACACCACTGGCAGTTTTCTGCACTTGATGTCCTCTTATTATGGCAGATGGTAACAGAGGTTAAAGTTGAAAACAAGGGCAAACAGAAGGCGAGGAACCAGTAACAACAATACTATATCAGATTATGCATCAGCAGATTAATGCATTCATTAATATTATGTAAAATTGTGCATTAGTAGTCCATGGGTTCATCCCTTTGAGTTCAGTATAGCAGCCTGCGCCAAAGACATCCTATGATGAATACATGATACTATCAAAGACTAACGCAGGGAAGACAAGAGGAGAGAGAGGGGGTGGGGGAGAGAGAGACAGCTAGACAGACAGAGACAGAGACAGACAGACACAGAGAGAGAGAGACAGGCAGAGAGAGAGACAGACAGACAGACAGACAGACAGACAGACAGACAGACAGACAGACAGACATAGACCGAGAGACAGAGAGAGAGAGTCATTGAGAGATAGTCAGTCAGACAGACAGACAGACAGACAGACAGACAGACAGACAGACAGACAGACAGACATAGACCGAGAGACAGAGAGAGAGAGTCATTGAGAGATAGTCAGTCAGACAGACAGACAGACAGACAGACAGACAGACAGACAGACAGACAGACAGACAGACAGACAGACAGACAGACAGACAGACAGACAGACAGACAGACAGACAGACAGACAGACAGACAGACAGACAGACAGAGACATCACGATAAAAAGAGGGATACAGGCAGCCACAGCGCTATCCCGTTAACAAAGCTTACGCAATTACCAGCAGCAGCTCCATCGACCGCAGTGTTTACCACACACTTTAGACTCAGCAAGCACAACCATTTGAAGTGAACTTGTCTGCTGCTTCTCCCATGCAGAGAGAGAGGAGGGTACGCAGCAGCAGAGCAGTTTGGGAAGGACTCACATTTAACTTCATTTAAAATGATCAATACTCTTTGTAGAAATAGTCAAGTTTTGTATTCAGAATTTACTTGAGTAAATAATAAATATACCAAATTTTATTTTGGTTTCAAAATGTACTTAAAGTACCAAAAGTAAAAGTACTCATCATTATGTAGAATGTCCGCTTTCACAAGTTTTACAAATGTATGAAATGTATAACAAATCCTTTGAACATAGCAGCTCTGAGCTTGTAGAAGTAGGCTATAGGGCTGAAGTAGCCTCGTAAGTCAGATTCCTCCTGCATTAAGATTCGAATTGAGGAGAGACTGGTTTACGAGGCTAGGGCTGAGGTGGTTAATGTTTGTTTTGTAATAATACAAAATCTGTAAAGTACTGTACTAGTAATCAAAGTATTCAAACAATTGTAGTGAAGTAAAAGTTAAAAATAAAAGTGTCTGAGAGGTATATAGAGTAGAAGTAAAAGTTTTGAGAATCAGAAATACTCCAGAAAAATACCTCAAAGTAGGCTACAGCTAGTACACGAGTAAACGCACTTAGTTACAATCCACCACTGCATAAGAGACATAAATATGAATGAATGAGGCCTCTGCAGAATCATAATAATACAGGAGAACATGACCGTCATAATTGAGCCTTTTATTACAGCAGGGGTCAGACATGCATGTGTTTGAGGTCTGATTAGTCTCAGCATGGGCCACAATGTTCTCTTATTCCATTGTTGGAGCATGGTGTGAAACTGTAAGGCGCAGATGGAGTTGTCTCCATGGATTTTGAAGTAGGGTGTATGTGTGTGTGTGTGTGTGTGTGTGTGTGTGTGTGTGTGTGTGTGTGTGTGTGTGTGTGTGCGTGCGTGCGTGCGTGCGTGCGTGCGCGTGCGTGCATGTGCGTGTGCGTGCATGTGCGTGTGCTTATGTCAATGAACTATATTTGCTTATCAACAATCTAAGCCTACACGTTATACTGTGCATCAGCTATTCCCCAATAATCTTGGCGATTTTAAATGATAATGTGATGAATTATTAACAATCTAAAGAAGATTAACAAGCGACTAAAGTTTTAAAATAAATGTAGCGGTGGGTAAAAAAGTAATACACGTGACTTTAGATGTAGTGATCAAGGAAAGTACATAGGAAATTACATATACTCAAATGAAAGTAAAAGTACCTCAAAATCATTCTTGCAGTGCAGAACATGAATAAATGTACTTAGCAACTGTAACTCATATATTACCCACAAGCACACACTGCTCAGACCCCTATTATACCAGGGAGGGCACTAATAGACGTGGAGGGCCACAAAACAGCGAGTAGCCCCGAATTCATATCCTTTGCAGAACATAATATTGGCCGGGGAAAACGACTTTAAATAATGAGCACTCCCTTTTATTTCTACCCGCAGTGTGTCTCAATATTGTGAATAGCCTCTCGCGGCTTTTATATTTTACTGTATTCCATCTTGAAATGAAAAAGAAAAGGAAACCTTGTATGTCCAAAACCGTTACTTTTATTATTATTATTTGTAAAAGCATTTTAAAATCGTGAAATATAGCAGAGCTAAAAGCTCACAACTTGAGCTTGTAGATCTTCTATTTTCACAACCTTTGTGTGACACTCTTGTAAGACCAAGAAGGGCATTAATTTAGAGAGAAACATTAAAAAAATCGAAATATGGTTATACAAGGTTTCTGCCTGACATTAACGCTATATGTGGTATGATGGCAGCGCCATTCGGGTTACCCGCTGTGACACGCATGAACACACACACACACACACACACACACACACACACACACACACACACACACACACACACACACACACACACACACACACACACACACACACACACACACACACACACACACACACACACACACACACACACAAACACACACACACACACACACACACACACACACACACACACACACACACACACACACACACACACACACAGGGGTGTCGCACAAAATTCTGGGCCCTGGATTCACTGCGGGCCCCCCATGAATGTTATTCATAGGAGGAGGGGGTTTAACCATTTAGACTGGGAACGCGTTATGCATTATTTTGTGCTTCAACTATTGAAAAATAGCAGATATACAAGCTCACAGCGCGGCACCGAGTGCCGCCCTGCGAGCTTGTAGATCTGCTATTTTGGAAAAATCTTGAAAATCTGTGCGAGTCTTTGAATATTTCAAATCCTTCTGAGGTTTTTTTGAAAAACCTATGTTTCTATGTCAGTGGTGCTCAAACCTTTTCATGTGAAGGACCCCCAAAATTATATGTATTTCGCAACAGACCCCCGTCTCAAAATATTTCGTTCCAGGGACCCTCCAGAAGCAAAATTTGAGTTACAAACGTTCGCTTCAAAAATATATTCAAAGATTTGCACACATTTTCACGACTTTTAAAAAATAGCATGCAGATCTACAAGCTCGCAGCGCGGCACAGCTATTTTTCAATAGCTAAAGTATACAATTATTAAGGCCCCTCCACCTTGGGCCCTAGAAACTCAGTCCCACTTTCCCCCTCTTGTGATGCCCCTGCACACACACACACACACACACACACACACACACACACACACACACACACACACACACACACACACACACACACACACACACACACACACACACACACACACACACACACACACACACACACACACACACACACACACACACACACACACACACACACACACACACACACACACACCCCCCGCAGAGAGAAAAAAACAAAACAGCGATGCCGTAGCGCTAAGGCTTGTTTGTTTATGATTAATTGGGTGAGTAAACTGCATGTGGTCCTTCCATGTGTATTCAGTCATGCTCAACATGGCGGCGAACATGCATCACGTAACGTTACTTCTGCACACCGCCTCCAGTCTGTCTGCAGCATGCTGGCTCTGCAAACCTGCGGATTTACACACGTGCACACACAGGCTCGAATGGCACGCACACGCACATTTTGGCACGGTAATTTTATGAATGCCATTTTAAAGGAGTACGTAGTTCACCTCCAAAATAACTTTTTTTTCCTATCGATTACTCACACCATGGAGACTTGAATTCATGGATATTTGTTTTTGTCACATTCCTAAGGCAATAGTTTGATCATAACCCCAACCTGAATATTTGCTAGTAAGACGCCTCAGGGCGACAATTCTTGGCCATCTGGCCAGAGATGTATATCGGACCAGTTACGGAGATCCATGTACTGTTTATAGTACATCCCTTTTAAGCCCAAACATGGAGATCCCTGTCTGAACCAGCCACACAGATATGGGCTATCTTCCTCCATATATGGGCATTCCCATATGAAGTCCTGTTAGATATGGGCTTAATATTGATGACATCAGGGATCTCCATATATGGGCATAAGAGGGATTCTGTTAGAGTGGTTCCCATGACATCACAACATACAATATATTTTATGCCCATACATGGAGATCCCTATCTGAACCAGCCACACAGATATGGGCCATGTCTTGGATCTGGCCAGTGATATATATCGATGACATCAGGGATCTTCATATATGGGCATAAAAGGGATTCTGGGGAATACCCATATATGGACTTTTACATAGGTGATGTCACCTGTGATATCCTCTGTGAAGGGAACCACAGTGTCAGGCGTGACCTTCAGAGATAAACGGATACGTGGACAAGATGTGCCGGACATCACAGTGACATCAGAGCATGATGTCAGAGCGGCAAACCCATAGAGTGTAAAAATGTGTACACGTGCGTCTACACTAAACTGCAAGCAGACTGCAATCCTAAATCTAATCGTGTTTTTAAAACCATAAACATCAATTTCTCTTGTGAGGAGCTGGAAAATGGATCTCACAGTGTCTATTTCTCAAATTCTACTACCTTTGGCCCTAGAAGTATATCATTGTTGTCGGGTGGAAACCTTGTATGTCCAAAACCGTTCGTTTTGTATTTATCATTTTAAAAATGATTTAAACTAGTGAAAACAGCAGATCTACAAGCACACAACGCCTCGCACCGCGAGGCGTTGTGTGCTTGTAGATCTGCTGTTTTTCACTACTTGTGTGCGGACGGCCTTGTATGATGAAGCAGGGCTTTACTTTGGGAAAAAACGTACAAATTTGAAACTTGGAGATACAAGGTTTCTGCCCGACAGTGACGATATCGTAGCAAGTACAGACACTTGTGCGTACGCCACGCACACACACGCACACACAAAAAGGAGGAGAAAAAAAAGCAGCTGTTATCTGAAATCCTTTGGGCAAAGTATGGAGATTTATCAATTTATCTTTTGAGTGGAAGGGAGGGCGACAGGGAGGGTTGGCACCAGAGTGGCAATGGAAGGCGTGGAACTGAACCATGGGGGAGCATGCAGCCAGACATAGTCCTGTCAGGAAGAAACCTCTTATCTCCATAGCTCAACTTGTTATGTTTTTTTGGGGTAAACGAATGCCCTACTTCAGGGGTCTTCAACGTTTTCAGGCCAAGGACCCCTTAGTTGAGTGAGAGATGAAGCAGGGATCCCCACAACCTTTTCATAGGTTCCATATTGTTTAGCGCAATCATCAGTGTATTTTGGATTCATGTCAATGTGTGTCATGTCAACTACTTGACCGTCAATACTTAATAATAAACTTGACCTTTCACTCTGCTCTTTTTCCCCTCTACACCAAACCTATTTGCCGAAAATAGCCGATCTACAAGCTCACAACGCCTCGCACTGCGAGGCGTTGTGAGCTTGTAGATCTGCTATTTTCGGCCAAAGTTCACAGAATATGGACGCTAGGGTTCAAGCGGTTAATATAAAAAAGGAGAAAAAAAGGTTTCTATCACTCAAAGATTTGGAGGACGCCATGTAGTAACTCTGACGATCCCCTATGGGTCCCGGACCCCCTGTTGAAGACCCCTGCCCTACTTCATCAAACCGTGTCACCCATAAGTGGTGAGATTAGCTGATCTACAAGCAGGGGTGTAAATTACATTTACTCAAGTAGCCTACTGTACTTAAGAACAATGTTGAGATATTTATTTATCTACTGGAGTATTTGCAGTATTCAGTACTTTTACTTCTACTCCACTACATCTCACAGGCAAATATTGTACTTCAATTATTTGAAAACATGAGTTACTACTAGTTACTTTGTAGATTTTGTTATTGCAAAACATCCATTAACCAATTCAGCCCTAGATACATTCCGGCCATTTGAAAATAGCCCATCTACAGACCCACATCATCGTCATTGTGAGCTTGTAGATCTGTTATTTTCAAAAGATCGTTATACTGTACTATTCTTGTGAAATGGGACATTTTGCTTGATACTTTTGGTACTTTAAGTACATTTTGATGCGAATACTTTTGTACTTTTACTCAGGTATGCTGCATTTTGAATTCCGACTTTTACTACAATGCAGTATTGACAAGAAACATATTGTACTGGGCTATTTTCCGCAATATAAAACAACATAATATATAACAAAATAATAACAAAAAAACAAAGAATGTTTTTGGACATACACGATTTCCACTCGACGGCGACGATAGATATCCAACCAGCGCTCCTAGGCTAGGACCCGGCCCCACCTCCTCCCCCTTAAATCACAGTTGTCAGATAGTGAAAACAAGCAGCCGCAGCCAGAAGCAGCAGGGGATGAATGGCCTGTGGGAGTAAGTGAGTTTTGTTACGCACATGTGCCCATGGGGTTTGGTCTGGCACTGCGCAGGCGAGTGATGAACGATCTGGGAATAGTAACAGAGGTGACAGGAGAGGGCACAGCAAGCAGCCCCAGACCCCCTTCCCTTCAACGCTGATAAATGACAAGCCAGATATTGTGTGCATGCGTGCGTGCGTGTGTTTATATATACAGTATATATACTGTGTGTGTATATATATATACATATATATATATATATACTGTGTGTGTGTGTGTGTGTGTGTGTGTGTGTGTGTGCGTGCGTGCGTGCGTGCGTGCGTGCGTGCGTATATATATATATATATATATATATATATATATATATATATATATATATATATATATATATATATATATATAGTTTTATGACTGTGGGCGTTAGGATCTGCAACGATTATACAGTGACTGTTTTATGTTTCTATCTTGTTTCTTTTCCAACTCTGCACAGGAACTGTTGGAGGAACAGTGGTGTAAAGAGTGCAAAAAAGGGCACCGGTATTAAAAATGTTCACTTGAGTAAAAGTGCAAAGGTAATGACATCAGAATGTAGGCTACTTAAGGGACCACTTTGCCCATTTTAGCCTATAGCTTCATATAATTGGTCCTCCTTAATGCTCATTATGATATGGTGCCATCTTTGTCCCAGGGGAGGTCTGTCTGTGGACTGTTCAGAAACCCAGCCTACATCATCGATGGGACATCAACGTGAATAGAAACTACAGCCTTTCCCTTCCTGGAAGGCATGCTGAAATATAAGTCATTGTTCTTGCATAGAAAAAAAAGAACAATACAAAAATATAAAAGATATATCTTTTTTGAAACTGCATATACCGATGATGTCACTGGTAGGCGGGTATCTGAACAGTCCACAGCTCTCCTCTGAGACACAGACCGAGTAGAACATAATCTTTTCCATATTTTCAGGAGTATTAGTGAGGACCAATTATTTGAAGATGGGATGAAAATGGGTGATGTGCTTGAAGTACTCAGAACGTCCAAGAATGTCAAATTAAAATAAATACTAATTTTAAGAAAAAGTACCTCAGAACTGCACTGCCACCTATTTGGCGACCACTGCCAGAGTTTTTCATAGATTTGCCCTATTTCTTCAGCCCACAGGAAGTCACGCGTGCTCATGTTGATGATGACACTTCCTTCCACACGTCTTTTTTTACTTGTCTTTTTTCACTCTGAGGAGAAACATTGCTACTGCGAACATCCTCCGCTCAGATAGAGCCCGGTAAAAAAGAGCGCTTCGGGCTAAACTATGAGAAAACGCTGTTTATCTGCGAGGACTAGACTGGGAAGCAATGAAGCCGGCGCGGCTTAATGACGTCACCATCGCCCAAAGCAACATGGGAAATGAAGTTCCTGCACACCAACCGGTACAGTAGACCGCGATAAGATTTAAAACATTAATAAGTACAATACCCGAACATACTCCTCAATGGCATATAGAACCACCATTAATGAATATCCGAACATACTCCTCAATGGCATATAGAACCACCATTAATGAATATCCGAACATACTCCTCAATGGCATGTAATGTGTTGTTAATTAAGTACAGAACTGGAGTAAATGTACTGGAGACAAAAATATCCATGAATTCAAGTCTCCATGGCGTGAGTATCAATAGAAAAAAAAACGTTTTGGGGTGAACTACTCCTTTAAGTAGCTTACAGTACTTGAATAAATGTACTTAGTTACTTTACACCACTGTCAGCAGTCTACAGTATTCCTTTGTGGTTTCCTAAATGTTTATTGTACAGACACCTTTTCTTTATTTCACAGCCCATTTAGGGACTGTTGGGGTGATATTAGATTGTTGTGGGGAGCTTTTCTTTCTCCACACAATAGTGACTTTAGGCAATTTTCCAAATGGAGCCTGTTTTCACACAGCTCTTGATAAGAGTGGTACAGATTAACAGAATGATCTCTGATGGCTTAGCCTCTTAAGGGCCAGTGGTGGAAAAAGTACTAAATGTTTTACTTAGAGGGACAGTAGGAGCGAGATCATTTAGCGACCTCCAACCTGGTCGCAACCTGGTCGCTAGTTTTCACCGACCGGGTCGCTAAATCTACCGACCGGGCTGCTAAATCACCGACCAGGTCGCTAGATCTACCGACCGGGTCGCTAAATCTACCGACCAGGCTGCAGTTTAGGTTGGTAGATCTAGCGACCCGGTCGATAGGTTGCGTCGGCAGGTTAGTTACTGAGGTACGGTTACTGAGGTTAAGTTTAGGTTTAGGGTTAGGGTTAGGGTTAGTAGCCCGGCCCTGGTCGGTGGATAAGCGACCCCGGTCGGTGGATTTACCTACCCGGTTGGTGGATTTAGCGTCCCGGTCGGTGGATTTAGCGTCCCGGTCGGTGGATTTAGCGACCCGGTCGATGGATTTAGCGACCTGTTCGGTGGATGAAGCGTCCCGGTCGGTGGATTTAGCGTCCCGGTCGGTCGATTTAGCGACCCGGACGGTCGATTTAGCGGCACGGTCGGTGATTTAGCGGCCCGGCCGGTAGATTTTGCGACCCAATCGCTGAAAACTACCGACCACGTTGCAACCCGGTTGTAGGTCGCTAAATGATCTCGCCCTCTCTCGGATAGTTCCCCCAAATAACTTTTTTTCTATTGATCACTCACCCCATAGAGACTTGAATTCATGGATACGTTTTAGTTTTTGTAGCTTTCCAAAGCAATCATTTGATGACCAGCAGTGATTTCCTGTGGAGGAAACCTCTCCTGTTCATCAAAAAAATATCCCTGAATTCAAGTGTTCAAAATTCATTGATAATACACTATTACAAGTACATGTCCGGAATTCAACATCTACTTGAGTAAATGTACAAAAGTATTGGTATCAAAATGTAATTAAAGTACCAAAAGTAAAACGTACTCATTATGTCCCATTTCACAATTTTTCAAATGTGTAAAATGTATAAAAACCTTTTGAAAATAGCAGATCTACAAGCTCACAATACATCGCATCGACACATTGTGAGCTTGTAGATAGGCTAATTTCAAATGGACGAAATGTATAGGGCATCGCTATGTTGCGATTCATATAGTTGTACAGTACAGTATGTACAGTATGCGTATATGCACATGATGTATACGATGTGTGCATAGGCCTACATATTTCACCCGCATTTTGTCCCCTAAAGATTAATTATGTTCAAACCGTGAAAGTAATTAAAGAGCACAGTGGGGTGAAATGTGGGGTTTCTTGAGGGTATACAAGAAATCCTTTTGCGTTCTTGCATCTCCGACAAACAAAGCACAATTTTGCCACCTATTGCTCTAACCCTAACCCTAACCATTCCTTTTTCATTGTGTGTAATTCGTACACAAGTATATGCAGAAAACCATTCTCCCACAGAGGACACGGCGTGACTCAATTTCTTTCACAAGCCCTCCATTTTCCTTAAGTTTGCAGCTTTGTCACAATAGATGCCTTTCACTCGGCAGTAATGGGTGCTGCTTCGCTGCGCCCGCTTCCTCAATACAGGGCTCTGCTCAAGGCTGTGCAGCATACAATATGGATAGAAAGGAAGTCAATGCTGACAGACAGGATGAGACACGGAAAACGTCCATAACAGCAAATAATCAACAGGCAGGTGTGCGAGGTCATCGCCGTGCTGTACAGCAGTGGTTCTCAACCTGTGGGTCGGGGGGGGGGGGGGTCCACAAATTATTTTGGGGGGGTCCTCAGATGATTAACTTAATGTGCAACATTGTTTTCTCTCTCAACAGTAAACAGACAAATTTAAAGTTTAAGTGTATAGAGGGTATATTATGTAACATTTATAAGTGACAATTTAAATATTGGCCACATTGTCAAATATTAGAGGCAGGAATTGTGAAAATAGACGATCTACATGCTCTGTGAGCATGTAGATCTGCTATTTTCACAACCGTGTTATATATAAAAAAATAAAAAATAAAACGTATGCCTCAACGCTTGTCAGGGTGGGGGTCCGCTCACTATCCCGACGGGCCGCTGTTCCGACTAGCGTCGGCAGGTTAGTTACTGAGGTACGGTTACTGAGGTTAAGTTTAGGGTTAGGGGTAGAGTTAGAGTTAGTTTTAGTGTCGGAATACCGGCCCGTCGGCACACTGATGCGGACCCGATCATTTTGGGGGTCACAGCCTGAAAAGGTTGAGGACCACTGCTGTACAGTGCTTCCCGTTGCTTGTATTGCTATTGCATCCCATCAAGCTGCCAGGAAGAATAATGGTGAGGAATTAGTCTCTGTGAGATTATGTTGAGGTTCATTGACAGGTTGACAGCAGTGGCTGTGTCTGACACAACAGTCGTTCTTGTCGAGAGCTAGTGTTCTGTATGGTGGCTAATGAGGACGTGATTAACAAGTACCTCTCAAAGAGTCCTATTAGAATGTGTATATTAGGCTCCATCGATCATAAAATGTGTCACGCATGTTGGAATTGAAAAGGGCTGCAATATTATGGGATATCGTTGGGTGTCGTCGGGTGGAAACCTCACACTGTACTGTAATAAGTTCCGAAACTGTTGTTTTTCAGGATTCGAAAAAAAAAAAAAAAAAAAAAGTAGCAGATCTACAAGCTTCGTGCCGCGTTTCGAGCTCGCAGATCTAACTGCATTTTTGTGTGATGCTGCAGTATGAACAAGTATACGGCATTAATTTACACAAAAAAAAACACAAAATGTTAGCATATGGAGATAAGAGGTTTCTACCTGACAGCAATGATTTATTTAGTTCTTTACTAGCATTCATTAGTGGTACGAGTCCAGGTAGCTCAGTTGGTAAAGCACTTGCCTTTGGTACCTTGAGCTTCCGGGCAACTCAAAGCGTATGACTAGCACGGCTTGGGTAACTAGAACTAGAACAGTAGTAGACTTTAACATGACCCCAAAGATGTTTGAAAGTGAAATACCCCTTTAAGTAGTTATGGTAAAGTAATGTTGTGCTGTTCTTTGCCGTGGTATTGGCCCCCTAGTGAAACATTTTACACTTTGCAAAGCCAACTTGGCTGGTTTTGAGATCCAAATGGCAAAAATCTGTTACATAGGTTCATTGTGACATGACATCATGCAAAACAGGTTGTACCGAACTGGGAACAAACCTTCCACGGTCCACCAAGCATTTTGTAGAGATTGCTGGTAGATTTTTGCATAATCCCTCTTTACTGCTAAGATAGGTTAGAGCAGTGATTCTCAAAGCTTTTTCATTTCAAGGACTCCTATAAGTCTGAGAGAGTTTGGTTCCATCTGTACTCAGTGTTACAGACCTGTAACTCTAACCTTGGACTCCACACTGGGTTAGAGCAGTAGCTCCCAAACCTTTCTGGATCCGGGCCCACTTAAAAGTCTCAAAAGTGCTTGCGATTTCAACTCAAAGCTGCAACTAATTTAACACCGACAGGAGGCACAGTGCACCACTCACACACATGCAACTTAAAGACAATAAGGAAAGCATAAGGGAGTAGAGAGTCAGTAATAAGGGAGCAAAAAACAGGGAGTCAGTAATGGCTACATAAGGCAGTAGGGAGTCAGTAATAATAATAATAGTCACATAATAAATGTGTACAAAAGCAAACTCGCTCGCTTGTGGCACTGGCTGTGATTTTGCTCGTAGTGTTTCACATATTATTTGGAGGCCCACTTGCAATATCAGTGGGTCACAGGTTGGGAATTGCTGGGTTAAGGGCTTTTCAGATGGGGAGCGAAACAACGTAGAATGCATTCTCGCTGGGATCAGCAGGGGTTGCACTGTGCTTCTCATGCAAATACACAGACACCATCGCTCTGTGAGAACACCGGGCGATCTATGGCTTGCTTCAGCTGCGTGAAATCATTGTCCTGCGTACCACGTGGAAAAAGGTTGACCAAAATCCAGCTCTTCACGTGGTTGGGCGTGTGCGTAAAACAAGCAAACAGTTTCACGGGAGCGCACTGTGCTTAAATATCATTTTATTTACCTCATTTTATCTGATCGAATAAAAATTTTCTCATTGTTTATCTCATCTACAATCCAGTATTATCTGCCTTGCTAACTTGCGTACTGCATGGCTCCACCGGGCGCGTCGAGCGTCGCGTCAACGTCAACGCTGGGAACGCTCCCGTTTTAATTAATGAAGGGTGCTCCACTGCCGACGTCAACATCAGCGTTGGACGCTCAAATTCGCCCCGGTTCATTTTTTGACGCCGTCCGACGCCGGCACGACGCCGTCATTTTGGTGGAGCCCTAGGGTAAGCAGTCAGTCTGGCGCAACAACACGTCCCACCAACATTTCACCATAGTTGTACTCGTATGTGTGAGAGTGACAAAATAAAACCCCTCTTGATTGTTGATTTCGGATTTGAATTCAGACAGGAAGGGGCTGTCTTCATTATAATGTAGCTGACAAAATGTACGCCAAAATGTAAACCCACGGAGATGGCAGACTGACGCAGAACTGGATGTGTTTATCGTTATCCAGTGGACCAGTGAGTGGGCGAGTCAGTCAGCATGGCATCCTGATATCGTTGCCGTCACGCAGAAACCTCTTATCTCCATATTTTCTACTTGATCACACTGCGTCTTCACACAAAAGCATAACAAGTAGAAGATCCGTAAGCTTGCGCTTCTTTTGAATTTTGCATCCTGAAAAGTAACAATTTCGGATGTGTGAGGTTTCCACCCGACGGAGACCATATAATTGTGTCTATTCCCGCAACAAAAGAACAAAGCAATGAAATAAATGAGAAAGACAATGAAGCCTGGAGTCTCGGCTGGCTTAATGGGATTTGTGTGGGGAAACTTCACAATGCTCCACGCAGAAAATAAAAACTCCACACGACCTTTAGTGACTGAAAATCCTCATCCCCAAGCCATTAATACCCTTCTCTCAGCCTGGCACACAGAACGCTTGGAAGATGCTTTGGAATCCTCGATCAGCCCCGCATCTTTGTTGTTGTTTTGTGCTACTTTACAGTATATTGTCGCTGTCGCCTCGATACCTCATATCTCCAAAACTGATGGGCCTACTTTTCAGGAAAAAAAAAGAACCAATGGATCCTCATGGTGTTCCAATGGATCCAATGGGGTCTCCCGAACGGCTGGTTCATTCCCGGCCAGTCCAGGCCGGCCATTAGGAAAAAAATTGACTGTCGGCCTTCGTTCCATTTTGGGGGCTGGGCGGCCAACAAAGTAAATCGTCACTGTCGGGCAGAAAACCTTGTATTTCCAAGTTTCAAATTTGTAATTTTGTTCGCAAAGCAAAGCCCTGCTTCATCGTACAAGGCTGTCGCACAAAAGTAGTAGTGAAAACAGCAGATCTCGGCTGTTTTCACTAGTTTAAATCATTTTATAACTGATAAATACAAAACAAACGGTTTTGGACATACAAGGTTTCCACCCGACAACGACGATATCCACATACAGTACAGTACACACACACAACCCGTTCCTCTGTCAAGGGGTCAGATCCCCCGGGGATGGAGCGATGGTTGTGGGTGGAAGGCGGCTATCTCGCCACGCACGCCGCACAGTACATCCCGGAAGTTATTCATGGAGATTTACGGCGGACAGGAACCCCCCCGAAGATGGATGCGACCGAGGCTCCCACCGGACAGTCCTCGGGGCGGGAGGCATTCGCTCACGAATTCAATTAACGGCAGCAGAGCTGCGCTCGATTGGTCGGTGCCGGTGGTGGAGTAAAAGTAAAAGTCCGGAATTCCAAATTTGTAGTAGTAGGCCAGTCAATCTGAGGTTTGACCCAAAATAAATTGCAATAGTAATGGTTCAAGGTTTTTTATGATCCTTGGGGTCATCCAAAAAACATGTTAAAAGTTTTCCATTATATTCTTAGTGGATCAAGGTGAATTCAAGGGTTCAAGTTTGGGTCCCTTCACTTACTATACAGGAAAAAAATCTTCTCTAAGTAGCATGTGAGGGGTCTAACTAGGGGTTTTTCATGATTCTGAATCCATTGCAGGCATTTGTTTTGCATGAAAAACATTCCTCAGGCAAAAAACGGGCCCCAAAAAAAACTGAGCTTACCCCAGAAAAGTGATGAATCACTAAACCATAGTTTGTGGCTCCATTTTTAGCCCGAGGAATGTTTTTTGTGCAAAACAAATGCTTGCAATGGATTCAGAATCATGAAAAACCCCTAGTTAGACCCCTTACATGCTACTTAAAGAAGATTATTATTATTATTGTTTTCCTGTATTGTAAGTGAAGGGACCCAAACTTGAACCCCCTGAATTTACTTTGATCCACTAAGAATATAATGGAAAACTTTTAATATGTTATTTGGATGACCCTAAGGATCATAAAAAGAAACCTGAATGATTATTATTGCAATTTCTTTTGGGTCAGGCCCTTTTTTAGCTTAGATTGACTGGCCTATAGTAAAGTGGAAATACCTCAACATTGTACTGTACTTACAGCACTTGAGTAAATGTACTTAGTTACTTTACACCACTGGTCAGAGATTCTGCCCATCTGTCAGGCAGCTCCGTATTGGCATTATAAAAAATTGAAATAATATGAATTATAAAGATTACGTCCAATGTGCCAAGACGGTAATCTCTATACCAAACAACGAGGGGCTTCTCAGTTCGGTATTGTTGTTTTTGCCGTTTTGGCGGGTAACTGTGGGACCGAGGGAGGCAAGTAATTGATTTGAAAAAGCTGCTAGCCGCCATAAAAGCTAAGCCCATTATTTCACCAAACAAGCAAGAATTTATGCATCATGCGTATTAGCCTATGTTTGCACGGGTACTATATTGCATGTCATGCATGCGTTGGCAGTCCTTTTAAGTCGGTTCTTATGCGGTTTATTCGGTCAAAAGGCCTTCGTTTTGTGTTTTCCCCATTGAAATAAACATAAGCTTCTCGCATGCATAATGTATGAGTCGCGTGCGCGGCGTGGACAATGGGAGCCATGTCGAGGGCAACGCGGGAAGGAATTAGCATACGTCTGCGTGTTACTGTACTGTAGAGGCATCGCGAAAGGAAAGGTTGTGACTGTGCAAACAGTCTCCTCACCCGGGGGAGGGGAGGGTCCTTGGGTTGGCTACCCCCCCACGCTTGTTCGCCTGTGAAGTTAACAGTAGAAAAAACAATGTTATGTATGGCCTCCAATGAGCGAGTTAAACATAAAAGCGGCGTGTCCCTGAGGAGTTACCGATTGTACCGAGACTTTTCTGTATGAAAAGCGGCGGTGTCGTGTACACTGGACAGCTTTCATTCCATGGGGAATCCCGTGGGCCTTGATGTTTGGGCGGGTGGGGGTCTGGGGACAGAAGGGTGGCGTGTGGCTTGTGTGTTGTTTGGAGAAGAGCTAATACCATATTATTGCAGTGGTTCTCAAAGTGTTTAGGATAGGGATGTGCCGATGTGACCTTTCTGGACGATAAGATACTGACAGTTTAGATGCTGTTATGATCATGGGTGTCAAATATCTTCATAAAAACAAGTTCAAAGTATGCTTTCCCAGAAAACACAGATTAAATCGGCAGCCTTCATCATCACAAAAGGCTTTTTTCAGCTTCACGTTCAAACATAATTACAGCGATATTATAAGGACACCCATAACATGGAAACATTTTGGGTCAATAATGGTTCCATTCGTACAGTGTCAGAGTTATAGACCTGTAAGGGTCCCTTTTGGAATCCTCTCAAGAAACCCCACCTGGACTCCTGAACCACTGTCTGCCATGCAGTACAATGCAACTGCCAGGCCTTACTGTAGCTGTGAGATAAGGACATACCAGCGGATGGAAAGTAACTACATGCTGTCAGGGGCGTCACAACTTAAGGGGGGGGGGGAGTGGGACTGAGTTACTAGGGCCCAAGGTGGAGGGGCCTGGAATTATTTTATACTTTAGCTATTGAAAAATAGCAGATATACAAGCTCACAGCGCGGCACTGAGTGCCATGCTGCGAGCTTGTAGATCTGCTATTTTTTTTAAACGTCGTGAAAATGTGTGCAAATCTTTGAATATATGTATTTTTTAAGCGAACTCAAATGTTGCTTCTGGGGGGTCCCTCCCTGGTACTAAATATTTTGAGATGGGGGTCCGTGGCCAAATACATATCATTTTGGGGGTCCTTCACATGAAAAGGTTTGAGCACCACTGACATAAAAACATAGGTTTAAAAAAAAAAAGAAGAAAATAAAAACATTAGAAGGATATGAAATATTCAAAGACTTTTTCCACGATTTTCACGATTTTTCAAAAATAGCAGATCTACAAGCTCGCAGCGTGGCACTCGGTGCCGCGCTGTGTGCTTGTATATCTGCTATTTTTCAATAGTTAAAGTACCCAGGGCCCAGAATTTGGTGCGACACCCCTGTTTGCTGAAGTACTGTACAATCGAGGTACCGCACTAAAGCCAGATCCGTTACTGTGAGGTAACAATGTTCACAGCACAGCGAGAGGTCTATCACTGGAAAAATCCAACTTGCAGGGTGCCACGCCACACTGCCAAGTGCGTATTGTATCTGAGACCTATAGCTCCATATTCATGTTTTTCTTTTCTTGAATGAATGCCCTGTACAGAAAGTATACTGTGTTGTAAGACAGTGTCGTTCAAAAGTAGCCAGCTGATCAACAAGCATGTGAGCCTACTGTATAATGTAATAGCCAAAATAGGGACGCCAGGTTGAAAGTAGTTAATATCAGTGGTTTTCAAACCAGTGGATCCGTGGACCACCACTGGTCCTCGAAGGGATTCCAGGTGGTCCCCAGCTAAATGATGGAGAGTTGGTAACCAAATGGACCCTTGTAGATCTGTAACTCTTGGGAGTGTCAAATAATTTCGTTTAATTTTTTGCTCTCAATGGATTCTCTCCCAACACATCAATACAGCATGGAATTGTGGACAAAATCTTATCCAACGATAACAAAATATTCAACGTTTTGGGTCTGAGGGGCTAAATCTCATCAAATGGTGGTCCGTGGCTCAAATGCAGAATAAATAATGGACCTTGATATGAAAAAGGGTTGAAACCCACTGGTCTACACCAAAAATAGCCAGTCACTTGTGTGAGCTTGTACAGTAGATCTGTAGATCTTGCAAGCGATTAATTTTCTTTTCTTTTCTTTCTTTTTTTTGTGCTAATGTTCCCCCCAGAATTTGGATGCAGTCGGTCTGTGTGTTCCTTAAAAGTCAGGGTTTCGGACTTACAAGGTTTTCCACCAAACAACGACAATCATTTGAAGCGTGTACCCCGCACGACACAATCACTGCAGATCGAAACCAGATTGAGTCTTCTTGACAATCTTACTGACATGCTTTGAAGTCCGGGTCCATTCCACTCAAGACATTTCCAGTCCTTTCTCCTTACCAGGACGGCGTCTGATTTAGACATCTGTTCCAATTGGCATGCGCATGCATGCTGCCAACGTTTCCATGCGCATTGCAGCCTAGGGGTGTTTAACACTTGCTCAATATCTACAAATTCAAAAGATTTGCCTTGGAGGGGTGTCTGGTACAACAGAGGCCCAGTTTCTTTTTATTTTTTTTCCTTTTGCATTTAGGGGGCTTTCTGCTTGCGGAAAGGCCTAAGGCTAGAGATGAGAGAGATTTAATCCCAGGGAGCTTAGTGCCGTCGGATAAGGTTTTGGCAAGCTGTGTCTTTCCTCTAATTGATGGGCTGTTTTCTTTCCAAACTCTTAAATTCTTCCCAATTGAAGGCAGAACAGGGAGCATGGGGTGTGTTTGTGTCCAGGGAAGACCCTGTAAATTAGACGTTAATACTGGGACACCCCCCAACAGCTAAACCTCATTAAATCTCCAGTACCATCACTTTTTTGGGGGGGAAATGTAACATTGGTGGAAAAGTTGATTGTGTGGCTGTTGCACTGTATGGAAATCATTTTGGGTACTTCACAAACAGTGAACACAATATTGATGAGCTGGGGCACACATCAGGCAAAGAGATTGCTCTTACAAACAACGATTGTGTGATCGGGGTGGGGGACCTGAAAGTGAGTGACAGGAGCTTATCTGGTTGCCATGCCGACGTAAAGACACTCTCTGCAACCAGCACTTCTTTTTGGGCGGAAGTGCCCCGGGCACTTCATTCAGACAGTTTCAACCTTCTTACAGGAGCGCCAGCATCATTTGATCCTCCTTGATCGTGTCCAACAACCCGAACATTTACGACCCGAGGTTGGATCGTAACCACGATCATTTGCATTTGAAGTCCACGTTTACAGTTGTTTCAGCTAGGCTATTTAACGCAGATGAGATGACAGGATGTTTGAGCACAGCGATGGCTTATAGGTTTGAACGTTGCGGGCCGAGCATCAATAAGCCTGGCCCTTTGGGGGTTCCTACTTTGAGAATCAATGCCATAGTCTATTCTAATAACCAACCAACCTATTGTTATGATAGTCACGGCTCTGCAGTGCGAGTATTTGACTTGCGTTTGCCCCGAGCACAGAGTCGAGCGAGTGAAGATCAGTCTACACACCTACCATAATCGTTTAAATCCAAAGTCAACTTCTCTCTTCTGCATAAAAAGGGAGAATCTGTTCGAAGTAATGCAAACTTCTTCGAAATCAGAAGCCCTCTCCATTATAACCGCCGCCACCCCACCACCGGCCCCATGGCTTTTTCATAATCGCAAGCAATCCATGAGCGATTATTGTCATCGGTTTGGATAGTTAATAGTTGTAATGGTATTACTGCCTCTGGACGGCTGTAGAGAGGGCGCGCACGCGCGTGTGTGTACGTGAGAGAGAAAGAGAGTGTGTGTGTGTGAGAGAGCGCGAGAGGCACTACTTGCAGGCACTTCACGAACACACTTATTTCATGGGGAAAAAGCCCTTACTTCTGGTGAAAGAACATGACGATTGATAAGATGACAGACTCTCTTTTATTGGCGATGTTGGAGTGCCGGCTCCTGTAGCTATGGTTTTGTGCTCATATGATTTGATACATTTGGATGAACTCGAGCAGCCCGTGGTCCACACAGTTCTCAGCCGAGAGGCTGTAATATGCTGGGGTCTGGTGCTACTACTGTATGCTCGTGCAGCCATGGTCGACTGCATACTGTAACTCCCACCACTTGTTTCCAGTCAGTCTAGATGATCTACTGTGGTGTAAAGTAACTAAGTGCATTTACGCAAGTACGGTACTTACAGTTTTGAGGTATTTGTACTGGAGTGTTTCCGATTTTCAATACTTTTACTTCTTCTCCTCTATAGTACATTTCAGAGGCAAATATTGTACTTTTAATCGACTACAATTTGTTGAAAACTTTATTTACTAGTTGCTTTGTAGATCTTGATTATTATGACAAAACATACATTACCCATTTATATATGTTACAGGATATTTGGGTAACCCAGGACGTTCATTGTAAGAGCGCTCGTTTTGTAGTTCACCACACACTAATCACCACCAGATGGCGACGTCAGCCACTGGATAAGAGAGTTACGTCACGCTTTGAACTCGCCGCAGACCGGAAGTGTTTACTCTTTATTTACTAGCCTAGCCTAGCCTAGCCTAGCCTAGCCTAGCCTAGCCTAGCCTAGCCTAGCCTAGCCATTAGCTCCATTGTAGTCACTTGGACAGGGCGTTTAACGTGCGCTTGCCCAGGCCTTACGGCCTGGGCATAAATATAACGATTGCATTCACCACGGCTTCGTAACTCGCGCGGCGCTCCGCCGGCCGCGCGGCCCTGGCCCGCTCTTCGCGGCCACTCGCGCCTGCGGCGCTCGGGGGCGAAGAGCAGGACCAAGGTCCGCTGGCCTTCGCGCCGCTTGGGGCTTCGTGGACCCAGGGGGGCCTCGTAACTCGTTTGGGCTTCGTGGATACAGGGGGGCTTCGGTAGCCGCTCGCAGTGTCGTGGACAATAGAGCGGCGCACCGCCTGGAGTACGTTGTATTGGCGACCGCTTGCTCCGCCCCGTGCCGCACCACGAGTGCTCCGCGTCTCGAATGTCCTGTTTCTCTTTAAAACCGTGACATATACATCTACAAGCTAGAGGAACGACTATTCCCTAAACTTGTGATCCAGTGCCCGCTGTTGGGCCATTGAGGATATGCTGCAAGTCTTGCAATATTTGGCAAGACAGTAAGATTTAAATTACATAAAATGTAACTCTTTTTAATGAATGAATGAAATGTAATTGTGTCTTGTCATGTATCAGCTACACAGAGGATCTGGACCATTATTCTGACCTGATGGTCAAGGTTCAATTCATCCCCTGAGCAAGCAGGCAGGCTCTATTTACTCGATAAATATGTCAGCACTTGCACAGTAAAAACAGGGTTCAAATCTGGGGTATAATAGGAACGCGCAACTTTTATGTATAAAAAAGCAAGAAAGATTTGAGTACATTTCCTTTTCCTACAGTATATTTTGATGGCAATACTTTTGCATTTTTACCCAAGCAAATGCAGGCTCTTGACTTGTATCAGAGTATTTTCGTATTAGTAAAACATCCGACTACTTCTTCCCCCACTGACCGCCTACGCATGCATGTCATGTGTCTCACCACTTCCATCATTTCCCGCTGTCGAGTCGGTAGAATATCTGATTTATCCACGTTAATGGTCTTTCCTTTTACATTTCCAACAGAAAATCCATACCCGCAGGCCATTTCATTTGGGCATATATACTTGTTCAGAGGGCGGAGAGAGAGCCTAAGTGATTTAACTGACCACCGCCGAGTGCAATATTTCCTCCACCTGCCTGTCATTATGCAAGCCGTACACGTGTACAAGGCTTATGGATTTATGAGAGCCGGCTATGCCGAAAGAGACCTCGCCTTTACAAGACTGACTGACGTGGAGGGGAAACAATAAAATCACACTTATGCTAGCAGCGGCCATCGATCGCTCATTGTTTTGGACACTGCTGTGTCGCCAAAGGACCCTCAACTCTCTTAAATTAGTCAGTTTACAGTTTACAGTTACAGTTTAGGCATTTAGCAGACGCTTTTAATCCAAAGCGACTTACAATAAGCAGATAACATCACAATAATAAACAAGATAATATGTCAGCACATCAACAATATAACAAATGCAAATGGATATCTATCTAGAAAAAAACACAGTATAATCAAAGTTCTAAAAGCCTAAAGACAAAAAACTAATGCTAACTAGCTTCATGTATGGTCACTGACTTTTCTGTAGTGCTAAGGGTTTAGGTGGAGTCTGAAAAGGTGAGTCTTCAGTCCACGGCGAAAGCTAGCGAGTGAGTCCGTTGTTCTAAGTGCGACAGGGAGTTTATTCCACAACTTGGGGGCCAGGAGGGCAAACTGTCTCGGACGAGTGGATTTTTGCCCTGGAGTAGTCATAATTTTGATCCTGTAAGTGTAAAATCGTTAGGTACCTCACTCACTCTGTCAAGGCTGTTGGATTCTTTGTTTTTCATGACATGACGTGTTTGTTTTCTTTGATTGTTCTCCCCCTTTTAACCCCCATAGGGACGGGACGATATGAACATTTCATATCACGATTATTGTGACAAAATAAATCGCGATTTACGATATTATCGCGCTAATCAAAATCCATTATCCGGGGGCGGAACTGGCTTGCCAAAAAATAGCAGATCTACAAGCTCACGTGTTGTGAGCTTTTAGATCGGCTATTTTTTGGCAAAGACATTTAATAGAGAGTGAAAAAAGTCTTATAAAGAACGAATATTATATAGTACCTTTTACCAATTATAGAGGGTTTAAATGGTACCGGATATGCAGCTCGGCAAATAAAAGGTGATTTGATCCCAGTGCATGACGGAGGACGATATCACGGTATATTAAATCTCCACGATACGATTATCGTGATTGTTTTTTTTTAATCACGATAAACGATAATATCGCTTATCGTCCCATCCCTAAACCCCCATCGCCTTCTTCCCTTTCTTTTTATTCTATGGAAATAACAAGACGATAGAACTTGCACAAAATCAGATTTCACCCACTTTTTTCAATCGTGATTCCTGGTGGGTGTTTTTTTTTTACACTACCTCTATGCAGGATGTGTTTTTCTTGTCCCCGAAAACAAGCGGCACCCATCCATCCCCCATATCTCTCCCAGACTTCAAGTTCAACCCACCAGCTTTTCCTCCAAACCCATTTCCCCCTAGCTGGCCGGCCGGCCTGCCTCGGTGGGGTGATTGATGCTCCCGTGGACACCCTCCATGCCGCGCTCTACCTAATCACAGAGTATATAGACTCTCGCCGTAACGCTCCATTAAAGGCCCTGCGGCGACGCGCTGTAATGGTTAGGGAAATGGGCCGGCGATGGGGAAAGGTCAGCGGTTCAAAACTCCCACGGGGGGCTTGGCTCTACTGGCTCTCGCCTTCGCCGCCGCCGCCGCTTCTACCTTGTCCTGTCGCAAAAGGGGAAAAAATGAATTGTGACGTTTCCTCTATAACAGTGGTTTTCAACCCTTTTCATATCGTCACTGTCGGGCAGAAACCTTGTATCTACAAGTTTCAAATTTGTATGTTTTTTTCGCGAAGTAAAGCCCTGCTTCATCAGACAAGGCCGTTGCACAAGAGTAGTGAAAACAGCAGATCTACAAGCAGGTGCGAGGCGTTGTGTGCTTGTAGATCGGCTGTTTTCACTAGTTTAGTTAATCTTTTTGAATGATAAAATCAAACGGTTTTGGACATACAAGGTTTCCACCCGACAACGACAATATCAAGGTAAAGTATAGAACCCCCCCCCCCCAAAACAATGTTTCAAAAATACAGTATTCCTCATTTTCCACTTTATTTTCCACTAGATTTTGGCGAAAATAAATAAGCTATTTTCAAATAGCCGACGTATAATAGGTTTGGAGTGCTCATGTGGCCTCTTTGGGGCTTGTTTTCACAGACCTGGTTGCTTATTTCTCTCAAATAATCTGGCAACACTGATGGGAGGACTGAATTTGGACTCAGATAACGGGCACTTTTTTTGGGTGGGGTGGAGGGGGGCAGAAAAAATTGGATTGCTTGTTGGGCCTGTGACTGATGAGTTAATTAACGTTGGGAGGTTATGGAGACGGAAGGCAGACACTCTGCTCTATGTGTTTGTCCTGTATTGACTATATCTCTCCTCTCACTTCTCCGGCCTGAGTAATCATGGCCGTCCTTAGACGACAGTGCCCCGGCGCTCGGCTGAATGGCCGAATGGAATGAGTGTATTTAAGGTCTGCATGGGCAATTAACCGGAAATATACCCACACCAATATTTAGAGCCAGTAACCGACTTCATCTTGCTCATGTAGCCTAAGGTCAATAGAATCATCGAGAAGAAGCCCTGTATTAAACGTATTTGTACAATGGTGGCGAACAATAGTAGTGGAAATAGCCGATCTACAATCTTATCCACAACTTTCCAACATCCCATCGCGCATTGCGCAGAATGTGCAGGCAGCTTTCCGGAGCCGCAGCCGAGAGTGATCTACAAGCTCACAACGGTTGCATCTGCGACCCGACGTGAGCTTGTATGTCTGCTGTTAACCGGAAGTGTCCCGCAAATAATGCTACAGTAAATTCTCATGGAAACAGGTGGATAGATCTACTATTTTCTTGATTTTTTTGTTATAATCGTTAATTAATTGCAATCAAGGCAAAACTTTGAAATAACCATGATATTGATTTAATGTCATGTTACCCAGTCCTAGGCCGTCAGGGAATAACCAGTCTTATCAGTGTCTGTCAATGTGTCCCTGAGCAAGAGACTTAAACCCTTACCGCTCCTGGGTGCTGAATTAATAGCATCCACTGCTCATAATACTATAGGATGGGTAAATTAAGAGGACACATTTCACCTTTAATATTAACATGGGGTGGCAGTGGCTCGGGGGTAGAGTGGCCGGGAAAGCGGTCGGATGGGAACCGCAAGATTCCCAGTTCGATCCCGGGCTCCCCCAGAGTCGAAGTATCCTTGAGCAAGACGCTGAACCCCTAATTGCTCCTGATGTGCAGGTTGTTGCCTCGCATGGTTTCCCCCGCAATTGGTGTATGAATGCGTGAGTGAATGGGTGAATATAGTAATGCACAATCTATGTAAAGCGCTTTGGAAAAAAGGCGCTATAATGCACCATTTACCATGTACAGTAACAACAATACACCCAGATGAGTGTGGACTAAATCATTATTATTACAGGTTCAGATCTAGTGTACGGATGGACCACATATAACCCCTAGACAGCTTTTATGTGGAGACGACAGATACAGATGGTGTACTGTACAGTACAGTATGCCTGTAGAGGTTTGGTCGCAGCGACGTGCAGAGAATGTTAGAGAGGCAGGGGCTGAAATGTATAAAAGGGCCTTTTGGTTGAAATATCTAAAATAGCAGACCTCCAAGCTCACAACGCGTCGCAGCACAACGCGTTGTGAGCTTGTGAGCTTGGAGGTCGGCTATTTTCGGTGCGTTAAACCACTCATATGCATACTTTCTACACTTTCTACACAGAAAGAACATAAGATGCTGCATTCAAGTTCAGGAGAGTTTGGACAAGGCAATCTTGAATGTTGCCTTCAGGTATGGCATAGAAAGAGGGCATTTGCATGTCTTTCACCAAAGTAAAAACTGCATTCATGGTCTGGAGAGGGCACTTTTTACTGACAGGTAAAACGGCAGGGGCTCAAGCCCCCTTTGATGTCTCTGTGTGCATGTGCCTGTTTGGTTGTGCCAGCAGTCTAATAGATCATCCCAGGCTGACTGGAACCATGGAGTGTAAGATATGTACTGGACCATGGCTGTGTCAAATGATAAGATCATTATCATCATCAGTCCACTGGATCCCAACCCTGTTTTCCTTCTTACATCTGAGTGGTGGAAAAAGTATATATATTTTTTTAACTTTATACTTGAGTAAAAGTACAATATTATTGGTATCAAAATGTACTTCAAGAACCAAAGTTGAAAGTACTTGTGTAGAATGTCCCATTTCACAAGTTTAACCTGTTAACAATCCTGTATAATTTGCAGAAAACGCCTATACACAACGTACCCAAAGTAAATTGATTGTTGTTTTTAAACCATTTGGAGTAATGCATTGGGCATGGTCTCATTTTGAAGGAAACATTATGAAGTTTTACCCAGAAATAAATAATCACTCTGTGTGCAACTGACATTGAGTAATGCAAGTTTTAACTTACTGGAATAGCAGGTTTTTAATCCTCGCCTAAATATTTTCAGTAAATAGATGCCTGCATAACACTGCTATTATCATATAGGAGCTGAAAAACACAATGTGGACACATTTTGAAGCCTTACCTAGCCCAATTTCAAAGGACATGATAAAACTACAGAATATGAATATTTTACACATGTTTTACTAAGTATATGTTTATGCGTTTTCATTTGGAGACATTTGCATATATCATATAAAGAGGTAAAAAAAGGGCTAATAGACTGGATTTTTTTTATTTTAATTTTTTATTATTTGTATTTATTTATTATTATTATTATTTTATTTATTTATTTTACTGACAGCCCTAACACTCTTGGTCTGACATTCGGCGCGCTGCTGCGTATTTACGCACGTCCAGTGGTGCTGTTACGCAGGGGTTTTTGGGTATATAGTTCACTTCAGCCAAAACAAATTAGGCATCATTTTTCTGAGAATTCTATTGGCTATAAGATGTGCCAGTCATCAGAACAACCTGTTGCCACTGGCTGAATCTATGGCACAGGAAACATGGCCATGCACCGCCTCTGAACACAGACCATTGGTTGCTATTGGGGGGATGGGACAGGACTAGAAGCTCCAATTGGGTGAAATGAAGTGTCAATCGTTTGGGGGCCATTTTGAGCTATGATTTTAAGAGCAAACAAGAGGTTATACTGAAAATGTGGACTGGATTTAAATGCAAAACACCGTGAAGAGTTGTCTTTCGTCGTCATCATGTTTGTATGTCTGCCAATCCAGAACAGTGATGGCATGAAGGAAAACATGGTTTGGACTATTTTCAATCAATGGCTTGGATTATGTGTACTTTACACGAACTAAGAACATCATTATTGTGGAAATAGATCATGTTGGTGGACTAGAAACCATCTCTGAACGTGAGTAGTTACAACTTTATCAACATTTGTTTGTTTATGTATGTCGGACTTCAACGTTGATAGTAGCGCGAGTTTTGATGCTACACACACGTGGTTTGCAGCTCTGTAATCACAAGACTTGTGGCTTTCTATAGATATGCGGCATGCCCGTGTAGGTGAAACACACGCTTGCGTGGACGTGAATGTTTGTCAAAGTACGGCCGTTGGGCCCGCCGGCGGGCCGAGAACTGATAACAGGTTAAAAAAGTTTATAAAAATCTTTTGAAAATAGCTCACTATGCGTCGCATCACAGCGCAGTGTGAGCTTGTAGATCAGCAATTTTCAAATGGTCAAAATGTACAGTATATGGCTGTAAGTGGGTAATGTATGTTTTGTATTAATAATCAAAATCTACAAAGTAGTTTTCAAACAATTCTAGTGTAGTAAACAATATTTGCCTCTCAGATGTACTGGAGTAGAAGTACTGAAATACTCAAAATTGTACTTGACTTGTGCAGTACTTGAGAAAATGTAGTTACTTTCCAGCACTGCATTTGACAAGCTGAGGCCCTCCCACACACACGCGCACGGTTTTGTGTTTTTCAAACATGTTATCCACTTAAGCCCTGTACATTTCTTGTATGCTGAAATAGCAAAAATAGCCATATCTAAAATGATAAATTAACATATGAGGGTTGAGGGAGTGCTGCGTGGTTATGTAATTTGCACCTGTGTTTTTTAAAGAGCTTTTAACTCCACTAAACAAAGTGCCTTGGATTCTTTTTAACTCATTTAATGCCGATCCCCTGATGACTCACAAAATATTAAGTTCACCACCACGACTCTCTAAGTTTGAAGATATACAAAGGGAAGAAACTTAAAAATCTGCAAGTTCACAAAGTGTTGCATTGTGACACTATGTTAACTTGTAGATCGGCTATTTTCTCTATTTTTGAAATGGCTTGAAATATGTAGACACTTTTTGAAAATATATTAAATGACCCAAAAATACTATAGTTCCTGGGTTGGGAAACACTGGCCTATGCTAATAACCCCATAACCTGAAGGGATGACTGCTCTGCGATTGGCTAGTTCACGCTTGGCGCGTTATTTGGAATTGCACCCGAGTTCTGGGCAAACCCCGCCCATGGAAGCTTTTGATTGGCTGAACTGGCGCTAGGTAGTGCTCCTTTTTGTTCGCTTGGACCGCACGGAGGTGCGATCACTTAAACCTAACCCTAACTCTAACCCTAACCTTAACCTCAGTAAAACTATGCCTAACCCTAACCCTAACCCTAACCTTAACCTCAGTAAAACTATGCCTAACCCTAACCCTAACCTTAACCTCAGTGAAACTAACGCTCTGAGTAACTAACCTGCCGACGGATGTGAAAACAAACGGCTCCGCCCAGAACTCGGGTGCAATTCCAAATAACGTGTCGTTGGCGGCCCAACCTGCACTGGCCAGTGGCGTAACTTCATCATTCAGTGACTATCTCTGTCAGGGAAAATATGAAATTACTAATATGTAATATTTAATTTGACTGTTACGCATGGCTCAGGCTACTTAGATCAATGACAAGCTTTGAGGGCAATGTGTTACAATAGTACTATGGGGTAATATATTAATACATTTTAGAAATATAATTTGCTACACTATTGTTGCAGTCCAGCCAAATAGGACAGAGGAGTTCTCATGGACATCACATTTTCACCATAGGTAATTGGATGCTATTGTAAAAGCTCATATAGAGGACACTTCAACAATTGCTTTATCATTTATTCACTTATGTGAATAAATGAGATGGACAGAATGACTGTACAGCCTCTGGATTATTTTTCCATGGCAGGCATCGCTTGGAAGTCAGAGAGGGGTTATCTACTGACTACTAAACACTGCAACACTAACTAAGAAGAGCACCAATGTTTCCTCCCCAGCTGTGTTGGGCATCTTCACAAATCGTCACTGTCGGGTGGAAAACTCCTATGTCCTGACCTAACCTCAATACTTTTCAGGAAATGGAAAGAAAGAGAACCTGTGTTCCAATTGATCTAAAGTGGTTATATTATTTAGTCACAGTTAGGGTTGGGATCAGGGACTTTCTGTGTGGAGTTTGCATGTTCTCCCTGTGTCTCCTAGGGTAGGTACCCTCACAAAAAACATGCAGTAATCCTGGTCCCTATACTGCCTCCCCCTGGCCAGCCGGGGCGCCTGATTGAGGGGAAAGGAACTGGTTGGAATAATGTGTTTCTTCCATGCAAGTCCAAACGGGGAAACTCCCCCCTGTCAGGTGAAAAAGAAGCAACTTGGACTCCATGAGGTCAGTCCGTTGTCTCCTCAGGTTGGCAGAGGGAGTGTGGCGCCCAGGATTACATTAGATAATTGACACCGGGTGAAAAATGGGTTACAACATCGTGGGATAAAAATTTAAAACAAAGGAAACAGAATCGGTTCCATCACTCTTGGAATCGTTTCCGGAACCGGTTTTATCACACAGTCAGAGCTATGTGGACTTCACGTCACAATACCGGTGGTTCTCAAACCTTTTAATTTCAAGGACCACCATAACTCTCAGTGTTACAGACCTGTAAGGGTCCATTTGGAATCCCCTTTAGAAATCGCTAAAAGGAACCGTTAAGGAATCTGACCGTTAAGAGGGAATCATTAAGGAACTGGAATCCTTAAAATGTTTAATACTTTTCACGATTAAATATTTATAAAAATCCCACAGATGCAATTAAGCACTTTCAAAATAATTTCAACATACAAAGTTTAAATATGGAGATTTCTGCCTGACAGCTACAAAATATACTGAAAGGTATGCATTACCAAAGTCCTTTTTGTCACATTTTTCAAGCCATACCCTCAACCTTTTGAATATGACATTCAACCACTGAATATAAGGCATGTTGACCGAAATGTATATTCCCACAGACTTAAAAAAAAAAACCCCACACACACCTCCAGGACCATAATTACAAAAGCTGAATTAAAAACCAACCGTTTGGAATCAGGCTTTGTCCCTGTGCAAAGCTCGTCAATACTGATCATTAATAGAGTTAATTAACTCATTACGAAGCACAGGGAGTGTTCTGGAACAAATAAAAACACTCTGTCCTTTCTTGCTTCCGCCAGGAACCAGTTTGAAAGGCAGCTTTATTGAGTGACCATCTCCCATGCATGCTCTGTGGCAGGTAATGTGAAAATATAGCCCTGTTCTATGAGAAAGAAAGAAAGAAAGAAAGAAAGAAAGAAAGAAAGAAAGAAAGAAAGAAAGATAGATTGATCTGCTATTTAATTTCCTGCACGCAGTTAAGTATTACGACCCCATTAAGGCTCACTAAAATACATTTTAGTAGACCAAATCAACTGTATTGTTAGTCAACTAAAACTAGACTAAAACACACACTGTAAGGGTGCTGAGCACTATTGCCCTTCACCATAGTTTCCCCTCTAAAGTGTTTTAATGCTCACAGCACAACACAACACAACACAGGATATCAGTTGTCTTCAGCAAGGGATACGGTATGATCTTCAGCCAGAGAGAGAGAGAGAGAGAGAGAGAGAGAGAGAGAGAGAGAGAGAGAGAGAGAGAGAGAGAGAGAGAGAGAGAGAGAGCAAAGTAACTAAGTACAGGCAGACAGACAGCCAGACCATTATAATCATTTCATAATTGACAGAAACGCAATTAAATTGCCTTAATCACTGTTATTTGAGCGACAATTAATCGGCAAGTCAAATGACATAATGGTGCCAGGCCTAGCAGACAGCAGAGGTGTGTGGTGGGTGGTTACGGTAGCATATCGTACTGTATCTGTTTGATTTGATTTGATTTGATTTATTTATTTATTTGCATAGGTTCTCACCTATAATAATAAACAAAGAATAAGTTAAAACATAGAATTCAAACAAGATACTCTATAACAAACAACACATTTATGAAAATATAACAAAAGGTATGAGAAATATGGAGATAAGAGGCTTCTGCCAGAAGGGTGAAAGGGCAGGGGCTCAAGCCCCCTCTCATGTCTATGTGTTCACGTGCCTGAGAGACAGAAAGAGAGAGAGAGGGGGGACGATGCAAACCGTACCTGAGAACAATTAGACCCTGTTCATTGCTGAGGCTGAATTTGCATGAATGGAATGACATGACATGAACCCACTGTTCTGTCTTGTTATGGGTGCTGGAGGAGCCGTGTGTGTGTGTGTGTGTGCGTGCGTGCGTGCGTGCGTGCGTGCGTGTGTGTGTCTAATGACAGATCTTTATCATTTTTGATCTCCCCTTACCCGTGTCAAAGTACATTTCTTTTATTGCACGAGTGAAGTGTTGTACGACATCAACGGCTTCAATAGAGGGGAATTGCCTCTCTCTTGCTCGCACACACACGCACAGTCGCACAGTCGCACAGACGCACACACACGCACGCACGCACACGCGCACAGCCGCGCACGCGCACACACACACACACACACACACACACACACACACACACACACACACACACACACACACACACACACACACACACACACACACACACACACACACACACACACACACACACACACACATCGTTGCCGTTGGACAGAAACCTTGTATCTCCTTATTTTCTACTTTTTATGTTTCTTTGGTAAACGGATGCCCTATCATACTATAGTGTCACACAAAAGTAGCATAAAATAGCAAATTGCAATGCTACTTTTGAGTCAAGTTGAAGATTGAAGGTGAAGATTATCAACTGTTTCTTTGGGCTTTTATAAAAATAGACCCAATGGAAAGCATCAACAAGAGCGTGTGACCGTTGGAAAAGGTTTCCTGCAAAGTATAGCAGCATTTTGGACATACGAGGTTTACAGCCGACGGCGGCTTATATCCGATAGCCAAATCAGATAATCTAATGGGCCAGTCAGGTGTCGCTGATTTGCTAACAGATGGCGACCGCCGGTGCAGCTGTGACGAACGCGCCGTCAAAAGGGCGATTGTTCTCCTGCAGGTTACCGGTTTGAACTGACGCACAGTTTCAAACCAGTGTTGTCAGACTCAGCACGCACGCACACACGCACGCGCACACACACACACACACACACACACACACACACACACACACACACGCACGCACGCACGCACGCACGCACGCACGCACGCACGCACACGCACGCGCACACGCACACGCACACGCGCACACACACACACACACACACACACACACACACACAAACAGCTGTTTGAACGCGATGCAACGCGTTGTGAGCTTGTAGATCTGCTATTTGGGGTGGGGTCCCTGACAGGAAAATGTTGGTTTGCCGGTTTTAAACAACACTATTAGGAAGCAAGCCCAAATAAGCACCTTAGAAACAAGCCCAAAAAACCCAAACACGCTGATGCTTTTAATAAGCAGACACGACAACATGGTTTCAAACCTCCTCAAAACGTCAAATTGAGTGGGCTTGAACAAATTGTTACTGTTAAAAGTCTGAAACGTTTCTCAGGCATAAATATTTCTTTCGTTGTCGCAGAGGTAAAAAGAGACGCTCTCTTTATAGGAGAGTGGAGGAAATTCAATTTGCGAGACTGTTTGTCCTGGATTAAAATAGAAATCTTGGACATCTTTAACACCGCTCTGAAAAACCACTTACAGGCGGCTGCCTGGTAACAATAAACCTAGCCTAACCCTGAACCTTAAATACCTTTTATTTTGCATTTTTGTTTACAACAGTTTTTCTGTGTTCTATCTGTCTGTCATTCAATGTTATATGAGTTAAAGAGAAAGGATCTCAATGGAAACAAGCCTCGGCTTACCCGAGTTTCCTTTTAGTTGATCTTGTACCAGCGAACTGTCCTGTCATGAAGCTGTACCTTTTCCTATGCAAACTTCTACTAAATACTTCCATCAATCAAAACAGTGAGCGCTAACCCTTGTCCCAAAGACATGCTTTTTTACGCATGGTAGGACACAGCCTTGTGGTTAGAGTCCGCCCTGAGACTGGGAGGTCAGGGTTTGATCCTCAGTCGGGTCTTACCAAAGAGAAATGGGACCCAGTGCCTCCCTGCTTGGCACTTAAGGGTTGGATTGGGGGGGTAAGTCCCTGCGACATACTAGCGTCATGTCCATGGGGTGTACATGTACATCAAGCTGCCTCATGCTAATGAAACAGTAGATAGGTTTCTGCCATATGGGACTCATTGCTCGCCAAGGCTTACTTACGGCACAAACTGAGTTGCGTTGCGTGCGTTTTATTCCGCAGATACTAGACCATTGGTTCTCAAAGTGGATTCCGGGGACTCTGTAGGTTCCTTTAGGGGGGACTAAATTGACCCATACATGTCTGTAACTACAGTATAGAAATTATTGTATTAGGAATAACCCCTTGAGATGTATCATCTCGTTTTCGAGGGGCTCCAACAGATTTACAAAGGTCATACATTTTGGGTTCATTTGGTTCCATTTGTACACTGTCAGAGTTATGGCCCTATCATAGTACACTCTGGTGTGATATGCTATCACCGCGGTGTAGTCTTTTAAAGTAAAAAAACTACAACATTACGCCATTCGCCACGGTGAAGGCTCACCGCGAACCTCAACATCACTCCTCTGTTTTTACCTTCAGACATCTCCCCATCACCCCGTTCACTGACCGGTCGATCTTGACCAAACAGTGTGCCCCCTGATATAGGCAAAGAGGCGCGGTGATAGGACTTCACCGTGAGTCAGTGACTATGACGGCCTCCACCTGTTATCTAATTTTTAGGTGATAGCTTATCACCTAAAAGTTGAGGTGATAGCTCTTCACCTCGACTATGATAAAGCCTTTAGACCAGGGGGGCTGCGAGGCGTTGTGAGCTTGTAGATCGGCTATTTTTGGCAAAAAGCTTTGGTTTAGAGGGGAAAAAGAGCAGACTAAGTACAGAGTAAAATGTCAAGTTTATTAATTATTGATGTTTCAAGTGGTTAAATATCTGAAAACACAAATTGACATGAACCCAAAATACACTGATGATCGTTGCGGTCAAACCATGAAACTATATGGAATCTATGAAAAGGTAGTGGGGGGTCCCTGCTTCATCTCTCTCTCAACTAAGGGATCCTTGGCCTGAAAACGTTGAAGACCCCTGCTTTAGACCAAATAGAAGAAGAAGAAGAAGAATTTACCTACATCATCCCACAAGGGAAATTCAGTTTTGCCCACAAGGAGCGCGAGGGGAGGGGAGCAGTGAAAGCTGGAGATGGGAATCGTACCTACGACCTCTGGGACCTCTGGAGTCCTAGGTATGGACACTAACCACTCAGCTATCACTGCTAAAAAATGTCTCCCCCCTGGCTAACAAGCAAGTAGACAAAAGCACGGGAGCAAATCCTTCCAGGCAACCTTGCAGATATTGTACAGTACTTGAGCCGCTCCTCCTGAGAAGGGCTGAGACAGCGTGAGCTCAGCTGTATGACCTTTTCCGCTGCTTTGCTCCGTGTAAAATGGCAGGATCAGTCGTTTTTGCCCTGAATAGCAAATCATCCGGCCTATGGTCACCGCCCTCGCCACCGCTCCAAGCCACGATGAAAGTCATCGCAGAATTAGGCTGCGGGCATAATCGATCCAGACAGTTCTTTTGTCGGCCATCCATGTCAACACTGTCTACAATCCAATGACTTCTTTTGTAATTTTTTAGTTTTTTTCTACTCTAGTTGCGTCGTTGGTATGCGGGGCACAGCCATCCTTGGTTTTTAATTCAAGGATACTTTGCAGAGATGTTTTGGTTGTCGTTAAAGGTGCAAGCAAGCATGAATGAATGCTATAAAACTTTTGCTTACAGCTCGTCAAAGTCAAAGGAGAGCCTTATGATGATGCATCTTTCGGTGCAGCCGTTACTAACAGCATTAGTTACTTTGAGGAGCGGTGTAATTCATCACTGTCGGGTGGAAAGCTTGTATGTCAAATTGCGTGTTGTGTTGTGAACTTGTAGATCGTCTATTTTCATTATGTTTGTGTGATGAAGCAGGGAATTGATTTACAAAAAAGGCAAAAACTGTTGAAATATGGAGATACAAGGTTTCTGCCCGACAGCGTCAACATAATGAATCTAAAGCTCATTATGCCATTCACATCCATCCATCCATCCACTCTCTCTGCTTACTTCTGTGTACCGTACACACACACACACACACACACACACACACACACACACACACACACACACACACACACACACACACACACACACACACACACACACACACACACACACACACACACACACACACACACACACACACACACACACACTCTGACAAGCACTTGGAATTGTAGGCATGACATTTAGTTTGACTGGGTTTCACAGATAAATATTGTAAAAATAGCCAAACTACAAGCTCACCATGCCTCGCAATAAGCTTGCAGAGCTCTTTCTTATATGTAATATTTGACTGTGGTTTGTTTAATGTTGAGTTTACTGTTGAATGAGAAAACTTTTTGGACATTAAGCAAATCATCTGCAGGGACCGACCCCCAGTTTGGGAATTACCGTTATAAACACTGTCAATGTTCAACTTCAGCTTTAGGAGTTGGCAGACTCTTAACATGGCACTGAAACATGCCGGGCAACCGTTCCAACAGAATGCTTTAAACGTATATACAGTATTTTCTGGACTATAAGGCGCACCTGACTATAAGGCGCACTGTCAATGAATGGTCTATTTTCAAACTGTTTATAAGGCGCACCTGACTATAAGGCGCACATAATAGACGCTACCGTTGCGTTATGCATCAAACAGATGGAGCTGTGCTAAAGGGAATGTCAATGTCAATGAATGATCCATATATAAGGCGCACTGGACTATAAGGCGCACTGTATTTTTTTGAGAAAATTAAAGGCTTTTAAGTGCGCCTTATAGTCCGGAAAATACGGTACTGTAAAGCATGCTTTATAGTGGTAATCAAACTTTATTTTATCTTCCCCGTAACTCTCAAAGTTACAGAAGTGTAAAGGGTCCATTTTGGAACCGCCTCAATGAACCCTGAAGGTCCCTGGACCCCATCTTATATATACATTCCTTCAAAAGCCGCATCCCACTTCCAAGCCCATTCACGCCCCCTTTACATCGACTTCAACTCATAGGTAGTCGTCTAGGACGTAAGGAATACCGCCCCTAACGCTATCATTCGCCCCCCGTCGCCATGGTGACAGCCCTCCATTGGCTCATTCCCAGCTATGGGACCGGCGGATCCAATTTCAACAGAGGGGGGCGTCGCAGTAAGTGGAGTGAAATTGGACACCACTGTGTTTGCATGTGCGTGCTGCTGCCTCCACAGTGAGGGCAGAGAAATAGCAGAGGCATAACAGTCACTTCTCTCCAGTGCGTCCGGCGGTCAAATATGTCCGACCGGAAACGTGCGCTGCGGCACAATAGTTCCGCCACAATAGTTCCGCCACAATAGTTCCCCCCCCCCAAAAAATTTTTTTTTTTTATTTTTATTTATTTTTTTTATTTTTTTTAACTTTTTTTTTTTTCAAAAAACTTTTTTTTTTTGAAAAAAAAATGTTTTTAGTAAAGAAGCGGGCGTGGACTCTAGATGTGAGCGGCCCGAAGGGCCGCGAACCTCTAGTACTTTTAGAACCATTGCTTTATTACTCTGTTATATGTGACCTGCATCAAACAGACGTGTTGTGAGCTTTTAGGCTGGCTATATTTGGCATGGGACACTGCCGTACTCCTAAGTATAAATAAAGCCTAACACAATTTAACTGTTTTTAATTTAACCAAAGTGCAAAGTGTAGCAGCGTTTTAACCCATTGAACCCGACTGAAAGCATACGTGTCATTTTAGATTTTGGCGTTGGCTATTCAAAAATAGCAGATCTACAAGCTTCGCGCAAGCTTCGTGCAGGCTTCGTGCAAGCTTGTACATCTGCCATTTTTGAACATTTCTAGAAAATTCTTGAAACATTTTTGACAGTCTTCTGGGGGTCCCTGGCAATAAACATTTTCAGATGGGGGTCCGCGGTCAAATATCAATTGGGGGGGTTGGCTTGGCACGAAAAAGTTTGAGAACTACTGATTTAGAAGGAATTTGTAGAATCGGCCTCAGGTCTTTAGTTCTTTAGTTAAGAAAAGTAACATATTCTTCCAATAGGTTTCACAAAACACCCCCTAGTTTTTTTTTATCCATATTTCCTAAATAACAACACATTTTGTGACGTCTGCAAAGCAATGGCGGCAGTGTTTCCGGCTTCTAGCGCTGTCCGAGGAAATTCAATCAGTCCTATTAATCTAATTTCTGCAGAGGTCTCAAGGTTGACAGAGGAGGTTACTATTTCAGCGTCACGCAAACTAAGCTTTTCATTCCGCAAACATGGACGGTAATTGAGTTAAAATCTGCAGAATGCAGCTATGGGGCGGGCAATTTCCAGTTATGGGAACTCAATCAACCCTCGTGGGCATGTTTCCATGCATGGAGCGCAGGGTTTCACTCTCCCTCCGTTTCACAACAAGCTGTTAATACGGCCTGCTTGCGCGCGTGTGTGTAGCGTGTGTACACTTTCTCAAAGTAGGTGTCACCCAAGGGTGCTGTGACCCAAGTCCAGGGGTGCCGTCTCAATACTTTGATAGTATTTGGAATGTGTCAATATCACTTCAGTTTAACCACTTCTACTTAGTAAAATAGACCTGAGTTGCAATGTACTTGGTGCGATCTTTTTCAGTCTACAGTTACAGTACACCAAGTCTCATTGAACATTCACCAAAAATAGCAGGTCTACGAGCTCACAAAGTGTCATGTTGTGAGCTATTTTTGGTGAATGTTCCCCCCAGAATAGGGATGCTGGGGTTTAAGAGGTCATGTTAGTATAACTGTTATTTTGGAAACAGATATTCTCTCAAGGTTTCCTTGTGACATACAGTATATCTTAGGGGGAAAGCTAGTAAAAATTCAGGGGTACCGTGTGGATGAGGGTGCCCTGAGCCAAGAATGTTTGAGAACCTTTGCACTACACAGTAGTGGTGAGCTTAAAGCCAGTTCACCTCTGAGACAACCAGATCTTATTTTATTGTTGTTTGGGACATGATCAACACAATCCTGAGTTATTTTTTGTGTTCAATCTGTGTTTTGAGATATTTTGGTATTTCAGCATGAATGATGATGCATTTTGCATCATATGAGTCATCAGGTTGCATCATATGATGCAAAATGCATCATCGTTCATGCTGAAATACTAAAATATCTCAAAACACAGATTGAACACAAAAAATAACTCAGAGTTGTGTTGATCGTGTCCCAAACAACAATAAAATAAGATCTGGTTGCCCCAGAGGTGAACTGGCCCTTTAATGTACACGCTGGCAGGCAGCGTGCCGTTCGCTGAAAAAACTGCGAAAATCTAGACCAGTGTTTCTCAAACGTTCAAATTTTGAGGTCTCCCCTTAACTCTGACAGCGTACAAATGGAACCAAATGGATTTGGTTCCATTTGTACACTGTCAGACTCAGAGTTACAGATTTGTATGGGTCAATTTAAAGGAACCCACAGAGTCCCTGCACAGAGAACCACTGATCTAGACGATGATCAAGCTCACAACATGACTTGAGCTTGTAGACCGTCTATTTTCATAACTTCTTAAACGTTTGTTTTCTAATGAATGGAATTTCTTAATTTTCTTAATGTATTCTATCAGATCATTTTAACAAATCCTAAATAAATAAAATAAAAAATAAGAAGAATTTACTCGTGAACCATAAATATTTGTCCGCGACCCACAAATGGGTCCTGACCCACTGTTTGGGAAACACTTCTATGGTGTAACAGTGTCCAGCAGGGACCCTCAGCCCCAAATTGACTTGTGCAGACATGTACTGTGACTCAGAGAGTGGAACACATGGAACCAAATGGGAAGAACACACATTTGAGAACCACTGTAGTATCAGAGCAACAGGTTTGGCTAAAGCCCGGAGAAAACAGAGCACACAATACAACGATTAAACCCAAGTGTGAAAGGGTCAAGCAAGGAGAAAACATCCCATGACCAAAATTTCCTCAAATCTTTTAATCTGATGACCGCGGAGGTCAACTTTTCTCAAAACTCCAAAACCGTTGCCACGACATAATCCAAAGATAAACAAACAACAACAAAAACAACGACCACGAAGGAACCATCAACTAGAATAGTGGTTCTCAAAGTGGATTCCACAGACTCTGTGGGTTTCTTTAGAGGTGTCTAAATTGACCCATACAAGTCTGTAACTCTGACAGTGTACAAATGGAACCAAATGAACCCTAACGGGTCCATTTGGTTCCATTTGTATACTCTCAGAGTTAAAGGGAGACCTTGAAATGTAAAAGTTTGAGAAACACTGAACTAGAACAACAATCACAGCAGAGAAAGAGAGAGAGAGAGAGAGAGAGAGAGAGAGAGAGAGAGAGAGAGAGCGCAACGCGTGCACTCGTCGTCCACTTACCCACAGTGCAGTTGGTGGTGAAGCGAGGCTCGATGCTGGCGGCAGCGGCGGTGCTTGCGTCCTGGGCCCCGCCGTGCTGCTGCTGCTGCTGGTCGTAGGCGGTGGAGATCCGGAACGGCGAGGAGCCCCCGTACCCGCCGGTGCCCAGGGTGAGGTGGACCACCGCCCAGCTGCCAAGGAGAGAGAGCAGGAGCAGGGTGAGTGCCAGGAGCAGACGGCGGGGCTGACAGGGGCCCTTGTAGCTGCTGTACGGGTACGGAGTGAGGGGAACGGGGGGCGGAGGAGGAGCAGGCGCTGAGGGGGCCGACACCTCCTCCTCCTCTGTGCCGTCGCCGCCGCCGCCGGCCTGGGGTTCAACCACGACAACCACAGGTGGCGACGACGACGGGGAGTCCAAGGAGGGGACCCCCTCCTCCTCCTTCTCCTCCTCCTCCTCCTCCTCCTCCTCCTCGTCCCCCTCCCCCTCCTCCTCTTCCTCCGCTGTTTTGGGAGGTTCCCCCTCTTCCTTGCCTGTCTGATAACGGGGCATAGCTGGTGGTCCTCCTGTTTTTATGTGTTTGTTTGTTTGTTTTCGTCAACCTGGGTTTCTTTTGTGTCGTTTTTTTTCTGTCTTTCTTTCCTTTCAGAGCAGTGCCGGTTCGTTCCCTGGAGCCGACAGCTGGTGTGAAGGACCACCTAAGCCACCTAAAGCCCCTCGGTTCAAAGCATGCAGGTGTGTGTGTGAGAGTGTGCGTGTGCGCGCGCGTCTATTCACGCCTCACACTATGCGGTCTAATAGCTCTCGTTGTGGGAGAGACCCTCCTGAAGGTCCTGCAGCGAATGCCTGCCTCTGTTGACGACAGGCAGGCTTTGTGTACTTCAACCATGTCCCTAATTTTATTAAGCAAATTGAGCTGATTTCTCTGTAGCTCCAGGCTACTCACCAATGATCCCGCTCGCTCTCTCTCTCTCTCTCTCTCTCGCTCATCCCTCCCCTCCTGTCTGTATAGCCCACCCCCTTTCCTCCATTCACATTATACACTGTAAAAACAGAACTCACTGTTAATTTGTCTGGTGAATGGGTGAAATAAGACTTTGGACTTTGGATTTTACTGTGTACGGTTGTATTGGCCCTGTGAATTGCTATTGCCTCAGAGGGAATGGCATTTTATGAACACAATCGCGTTACTTTGTTCTGCACACACACACACACACACACACACACACACACACACACACACACACACACACACACACACACACACACACACACACACACACACACACACACACACACACACACACACACACACATTTAGAGTTCTCAACAGGCCAGAAAATTTAGGCCCTAACTGGGCCGACCCGAGGCCCAGCCTGTCCCAACTAATTACCATAATCTTTTGGCCCGGCCCCGAAAACGTGGTGTTGGGTATATAGGCCAGGGTATAGGGTCGGTACCCCCGGGTTCGGGCAGAAGTTGATAATTCTAAACAGATTGCACAATTACAACAAACAAAACATTTATAACTGCATACTGTCCCATAATCAGCTCTCATTGATTGAATGCTACTGACAAGTAGCCTACTTAGTTCATTTTGCCGCTTTATATGCCATCAACTGCAATGCCCTTTTCAGTCATTCACATTAACACACCAACACCAACACCAACAACAACAGCATTTAGACAAGTTCCAAATGGATTTTGGTCCCTTCTGTTCTGTCTCTCAAAGACCAGATTGTCATTAACATAAAATAGGGCTTGTTTATCCATTCCACCAAATTAACCTCTGAAAAATAGAAAAGAAAACACACGTTCCTGCAATTTCCAAGCCAAAATCCGGTGTTGTATAATTTACATAAATGCGAAGGCAATCTGCTCAAACCCTCTCAAACTCTCTCCCTGTCCTGGTTTTAATTGTCTCAATGCGTTGCCAGCGCATCGGAACGACGCACACACAGCCGTTTTATCGCGCGTTTCTGAAAAGGCATCGCGATTGTGTGAAAATAAAAGAAGGGATGAGCCAAAAAGAAAACAAACATTCCATACTGCGTAATTGCAAGGTATGCCTATTCAGTGAAGGCGAGATTGTTTTAAACCAGTTATCTTTCAAACCTGCGGCTGTCCTGATGAGGGCAAGGACCGAAAAACTAACGGACAATGAAATAAAATAAGACAAAAACTGCAGTCAGTCTTTAAATAATTAAGTAAGTGCAGAGTAGCTGCTCAAATGACTTGCACAATGTACATAGTATTAGACAAGTGAAATAGGCAGTTTATGTCTCCATTATAATCCAGTAATGGAGTATTATTATCTTGTCATATTGAATCATTGTGTTTGTGGAACATATCGTTTCTGTCGGGTGGAAACCTCATCTCGTCCAAAACTGTTACTTTTCAGGAGACATCAAAAGTAGCAGATCTACAAGTTCCAGCTTGCAGATCTGCTTCTTTTGATGTTTTTGTGGGACGCTGTTATATGGAGAGAAGGTTTCTGCTTGACAGCAACAATGTACCTGAGTGACATTGTAGCTTGTAGATCTGCTATATACTTTTGCTAGTTTTGTATTTGAATCACACAGTTTGAGGTTGCCAGCCTGTTTTATCACATTATTCCTGTGCACTGACTCATGAAAAACCCTCTATGAATGTTTATTCCATGTTTACTCTGTATTCAGGTTTCTATTTGTGCTGTATGTGTATATGTGTGTAGCGTTGTTGCCGAGTGGAAACCTTGTATGTCCAAAAGCGTTCGTATTGTATTTATCATTTTAAAAATGATTTCCAAACAGTGAAAATAGCCGATCTACAAGCACACAACGCACACTTTACGAAAAAAAACATATAAATTTGAAACTTGGAGATACAAGGTTTCTGCCCGACAGTGACGATATATATACTGTATATAGTATTTTGAAACCTTTATTCTCAAAAAAGAGCAGACCAAGTACAGAGTGAAAGGTCAAGTTTACAAAAAAACGATTTAAGTGGTTAAATGTCTGAAAATACACATTAACATGAATCCAACATAGACTGATGACAGTGCTGTCAAACTAGCCTATGAATCTATCAATGAAATCAATGAAAATCTGTATCACACATTTATACAATATGTAGTGGGGGTCCCTGCTTCATCTTTCTCTCAGCTAAGGGGTCCTTGGCCTGAAAACGTTGAAGACCCCTGTCGTAGAGGGTACAATGGCGAGTGCTCTGTATCTTTCACCAGTAATACATCTACTGTAAGTGCTGTGTGATAAACTGTGTCTAGGGGGTATAAGAGTGGTAGCCAGGGACAGCATTTCTATAAATGACATCACCGCATGGTGTAATCCAAAACATGACATAAAGACAGCTTCGACAATCCTTTTTCCTGCGGATCATCGGGAAGCCGACTTTGTTTCTGCAAAGAAATCCAATGTTCTGTCTCAGTTTGGTGGCGAGATGTGCATAATTCACTTTAAAACATCTGTATGCTGACGTTAATCAGGTTATTGATACTACCATCAAGTGGCAGTGGCGCCTCTTGATGATGTGCTATGCTTATATGATGCAATGTGTCAGAGGCAATTTTTGCCTCTCCACACACAATCCACACACAAAACCTCCTAACTCCACTTGAGCTGTATTTGTATTTGTGTTTGTATTTGTATTTGATGATTAATATAAGGACACATTCGTAGTCACCAACCCGACTTTAATGAAAGAAAAGTTAGCGACAACCACAACAACAGAGGGACACACAACGATCTGGTGACACAAACCCATAAGACAAATATGGGTAAATTCTCCTTCTACAACACTGCCACCCAAGTGTGGAATTCCTTAAAACGTGTAGCTCGCTGGCCTCCTTCAAAACAGCCCTGTTAGTTAATAATGTAACATTCCATGTAAGTGACACAGCTTGCTTATGTGTTGCCTATAATCCTTCACGCACATGTAAGGTTGATATGTAGACAGTCTTTATTATTGTAATTTGCAAAATGTTCAGAGGAAGAAAACTATGCTGGTTAACTCCTGCAGAGCAGAGATAAGAAAGTTTTGGAAATATTATGAGGTTTCCACCGGACAGACACCGTCTCCTGTTTTATCACATTATTCCTGTGCAGTGGCTTATGAAAAAAAACCTCTATGAATGTTTATTGCTTGTTTACTCTGTATTCAGGTTTCTATTTGTACTGTATGTGTGTAAGTATATGTATATGTGCGTAATTCACTTTAAAACATCTGTATGCTGATGGGAATCAAGTTATTGCTGCAGTGGCGCCATTTGATGATATGCTTATAAAAATGCAATGTTACCCCTAAATACTGAGGTCTATTAGATCCATAAATGCTGTTTATTTATTTTTTTCATTTTTTTTTTTCATTCATTGTTGGCTTCATTCAGGGCTCTGAAGCCAAAAAAAGAAAAAGAAAGCCTAACACTTATGTTGCAATGATTTTTTCTCTTCAATGTCTTGCGTTGCCATGGTTACCATAGACTTCCATGTAATTGTGCAATTGTGTAAAAAGTGCACGCCCATGCCTAGATGATGCACCACGTGTGTAGATGCTGTTCACAGCTTTCAAACAAAAAAATCCGCTTGGAAATCCGTTCAGGCATTCATGATTTATCAGCCATTATGTTTTCTTCAGATGTAAACAAACATGGCTGCCATGTTTGAAAGAATGAGTTGGTATGGGGGTTAAACATGCAATTTCGCGATCGCGATCATGCCTAATACATTTCTGGAGGTCCAAAAAAAACTTTTTGAAAAAAAAAAAATTAAAAAAAAAAACTTTTTTTTTTCAAAAACGGCCCAAACTCGGGAAACTCGGGGTTGGCACAGCGGTAGTACCAATACAAACTCGGGAAACTCGGGGTTGGCACCATATGTGTTAAAGCATTACTTTACAAAAAAACATGCATCTGTACAAAAATACATTCTCTGTTAACAGTCAGGAGAACTTTAGCCAAAAATAGCAGATCTACAAGCTCACAGCGCCTCGCGCGTGAGCTTGTAGATCGGCTATTTTCGGCAAAGAAGTTTGGTGTAGAGGGGAAAAAGAGCAGACTAGGTACAGAGTGAAAGGTCCAGTTTATTAACTATTGATGGTTCAAGTGGTTAAATATCTGAAAACACGAATTGACTTCCAAAATACACTGATGATTGTGCTGTCAAACGATGAAACTATATGGAATCTCTGAAAAGGTTGTGGGGGTCCCTGCTTCATCTCTCTCTCAACTAAGGGGTCCTTGGCCTGAAAACATTGAAGACCCCTGACATTTCAGAAATCCCTGTCCGACCGTGCACAATCCACCATAAGCAACATTCCCCCCCCCCCCCGGATGTTCAGCACGTTCCCATATCGTCACTGTCAGGCAGAAACCTTGTATCTCCAAGTTTCAAATGTGTATGTTTTTTTTCCCCCCGCAAATTAAAGTCCTTCATCATACAAAAGTGTCGCGAGGCATTGTGTGCTTGCAGATCTGCTATTTTCACTACTTTAAATTGTTTTTAAAATAATATCCAAAAAAAAGGAACGTTTTGGACACATAGACCACAAGGTTTCCACCCGACAACGACGATATATTCTAGACATGTCATTGTCTGGAAGAAACCACCGTTAATTGCCACGGATTTCCATGAAAACAAGATTGGAAATCAGCAGCGGCAGCGGCAGTAGCAGCAGCAGCTGTATTATTCAAGATCCGACGGAATGTGTCTAATTAAAGCGATCACAGCAACCAACGACTGCAATGGATTCCCGGAAACAAACAAAACAAACAAAGAGAGCTCAGCTAATTTTGTGTTTTATCTCGGAGTTGTTGCAAGGAGGAACACACACACACACACACACACACACACACACACACACACACACACACACACACACACACACACACACACACACACACACACACACACACACACACACACACACACACACACACACACACACACACACACACACACACACACACGCAAACAAATAGGCTGCGAGCTCTGCTGATTTCCCCAACGTCCTCACTCCGGCTCGAAGGACCTTCAGACCTCCCCTCGCAATCTTTCTTGCGGCCTTTTCCTGTTGATTTTCACCCTCCTCGCCCCCCTCTCCCCCCCCTCAGCTCCTCATCCCTTTCTCCTCGTTCTCATCTTTCTCCATCCTCCTCCGTCCGTCCGTCCGGCCATCGTGCTGTTGCTTGCAACTTAAGCCAGTGGTTCTCAACCTTTGCGGGCCGCGATGGGGGAGTGGGGGGACCCACCCCACCCTGACGAGCGAGAAGAGTTGAGGCATTACATTCTGTAACACGGTTCATTGTGAAAATAGCAGATCTACATGCTCACGTAGATCTGCTATTTTCAAATTTTCTGCCTCTAATATTTAACAATTTGGCCAATGTTTAATTTGACATTTTAGAGGTATTAAAAAGTCCATAAATTGTCACTTTAGAAATGTGCATATACCCTCTACTTAAACTTTGTATTGGTCTGTTTACTGTCGAGTGAGAAAACAATGTTGCACATTTAGCTAAACATCTGGGGATCCCCCAAAATAATTTGGGGACCCCCCCCTGGGGGTCCCAACCCACAGGTTGAGAACCACTGACTTAAGTGACACTCATCGTACTCTCTTCCCTCTCTCCGCCTGTCGTCGCTTCCGCACTTCCACTTCATCCACCCATCGCCTGCAGTCTATCGTCTCTGTAGGGTGGAGACCTCATTGCGACCGTAGGTCGCACTTACTATCAAAACCTGCACAAACTGTGAGTGAGTCCGTCAGTCAGTCAGTCAGTCAGTCAGTCAGTCAGTCAGTCTGTCCGTCTGTCTGTCACACCTCACACGTCACACTATTGCCCTGCTCATATCTCCGCAACCGTTGCCCCGATCCATGCCAAATTTTGCACACACACTCCTTGTCTGCCAAACTACAACCTCCAAGGACCCCCCGAGGGGACCCCCAGATGTAAAAAAGGACCAAATGTGCAAAAATGACCAAATGACCACCCCAACGGGGCTGCTCACGGGGAATTCCCGGGGACCACCGACTCCTGGTGCTCCAGAACGGATGCCAAAGTGGTGGCGCCCCCAGTGGAGGACCCCCTCCACTGCAGCTCACATAAAATGCCGTAACTCGGGCTAGGAGCGTCCGGGAGAGCCGGGGCCGGTACCTATTCGTCCGCCAAGGCAACGCGGAGACCCCACCCCTCATTTCTCACATGGCCCTCTTCTAGCGCCACCATGAGGCCGATTCTTGCAAAACACATTTTTGGACACTGCTTCTACAGATTTTGCCCTAAAATCACGCACATCGGTACACAGTATGTCTACACATTGCCCACACAACTAGGAACCAATGGCAGTTACAGCCCTCTTTGTGTATACATGTGACCTACGGTCGCTTATCTCCCGATTAGGGAGTCTTACTGGTATCAAAACTGTTACTTTTCAGTATTCACGTTTTGCGCTTGCAGATCTGCTAATTTGTATGCTTTTGTGTGACTAGTGTTGATCAAGCACGGCGTTAATTTACGAAAACAACACACAAATATGGAGATAAGAGGTTTCTGCCCGACAGCGACAATATGAAAGGTGTGGCACAGATTGGAGGAGATATTATACTGTAGCATCACGATGCGCCGGGGGACGCGGTGGACGGGGGTTTGCGTTGTGGGACCCGCTCCCTGCCGTATCCCATAATAGAAAGGAAATGAAGCCCCAGATAAGGGCTGCCAACGTCTCCTTGATAACCTTGAAATGATTTGCCCGGCTGGGTAATAAACACGCCCGTTGTGTTAGGCGGAGAGATGGCTCAGCTGCACGCGGCCCAATTGAGAGGAGTCCCTTCTCCATAAAGTGCCAGTGAATCGGCATGAAACAGGCCCAGCAGGGAATGTAATTGGTGCAGGTTTTTAGAGATGCAATTCGGTACAGTAATATAGGCCTACCCGGGAATTGAATCCAGGTGCGAGTGCCGAACTTATTTTTTTTTTTTTTGGGGGGGGGGGGGCTTTTCTGTCTTTATAGATCAAGTGAACTTAGATAGGGAGAGACATGCAGCAAAGGTCGTAGGGAACGGGACTCGAACTCAGCGCAAGGCCAGTGGACGCCCCCAGTGTCGAACTTTTTTCTTAATATTTCACCAACAGACTCATATACTGTACCATACAGCTAGCTTACTGTAACTAAAGCCAAAGATGCATTTTTGACGTGTTTTTGAAAGCCCAGAGCACCAAAGACGTGTTTGACGTGTTTTTCAGTTTTTAACCTAGATGGCGCTCTTCGCCAACATAATGAGTCAACATTTGACCCTCGGTGACGCATAGGAAAAGAAAATTATGTGATCGAAATGCCTTTTTCTCAGATTTCCTGTTTACTTCCTCATTTTTGGCGAGAACAGGATATATTCAATGGCCATTAACGGTGGGTCGCGATGGATTTTTCTTTTCTGTTTTTGGCAGAAAGCACAGAGACCTCCATGTTTTCCAACATACTAGATAAATATTCTGTGACTAGTTGAAAGGTAAAGAAAAATGCTGATTACGCAGGCAGGGGCTGGATTATTTATGTATTTACTCTGGCACTGAATGAGTTGTTAAAATAAGTTTTTGTTCCAAAAACAAGTCATGGATTTCAACTTAAATTTCTGTTACTCGCCTGCGTCTCATCTGTACACTGATAAAAACATTGTGGAAAACATGATTCCGATTTTCTAACATCACGTTTTGAGGCCTAACGGCTCAAACATATTATTTAAAAAGCTTTGCCCGTGTAAAAAGATATGTAATTATAAAGCAACTATGGACTCGGTTTAACTGAAGGAATGTAATAGTTGTTGCCAAGCAACATGATCAAAAAGGACAGAAATTTAAGCAGTGGTAAAAAAGTCAAGAAACTCATGCATTATGCTTTAGCTCTCATGACTCATGTATGGGCCTCCAGGCTAATACAGTGAACACCGTTATGCTTATCAGATCTACAGTAGTCAACGTGCACTTGACAACTATCTACAGTATTCACATATCTGACATCTCACATTGTGGGTTCATGGATATAAATGGGTCTCTGCTACATGCAATATTTCGTCGCTGTTTCCACGTTTTTACTTTTTGTGTTTTTCCGTAAATTAACTCTCTGCTTGATCACACTACAGCAGGGGTCCTCAACGTTTTCAGGCCAAGGACCCCTTAGTTGAGAGAGAGATGAAGCAGGGACCCCCCCACAACCCATAGATATAGTTTCATCGTTTGACGGCATAATCATCAGTGTATTTTGGATTCATGTAAATTTGTATTTTCAGATATTTAACCACTTGAACCGTCAATACTTAATAAACTTGACCTTTCACTCTGTTCTTAGTCTGCTCTTTTCCTCCTCCAAACCAAACCGAAAATAGCTGATCTACAAGCTCACAACGCCTCGCAGCGCGAGGCGTTGTGAGCTTGTAGATCTGCTATTTTTGGCTAAGGTTCTCAGAATATGGACGCTTTGGTTCAAGTGGTTAATATACAAAAGGAGAAAAAAAAAGCTTCTATCACACAAAGATTTGGAGGACCCCCTGTGGTAATTTCCGAGGAACCCCTAGGGGTCTCAGACCACCTGTTGAAGACCCCTGCACTACAGCATCACACAAAAACATCAAAAGTAGCTGACCCGCAAACTAGCATCACACAAAAACATCAAAAGTAGCAGACCCGCAAACTCGAAACGCGCCACGAAGCGATGCTGCCTTTGAAGCTGCCTTTGATGCTTTTGAATCTGAATCCTGAAAAGTAACAGTCAGTTTTTTGGACGTGCGAGGTTTCCACCCGACAGAGGACGAGTTCCCGCTCCATCACATTATTCCTGTGCACTGGCTCGTGAAGCCGCGATGAATCGAGCGGCGGCACGCAACGACCGCGGACGACTGCTGGAGCGCGTCACTCAAAACATTTTAAACCGTGTTAATGGTGTCCCACGCGAGGCCCGCGCCGTCCCCCGCCTGATGTAAATACATTAAAAAGAAAAACAAGATTAAAACAATAATAATGATAAAATCTCTCCTCATGCGGGAATTGCACACGCGCCACTCATCCGAACAGGGACGGTAATAATTTATTTTATGGTCGTTGGCTGTCAGCCCCAGCACGTCGGTTCGACCCCCACCCCGCTCATGGCCGGCGGTGTTTGGTAGCTGAAAGCGTCGTCCTGTGTTGCCGGCCCTCTCTCTCTAAGAGAGCATATAAACAAAGCCAAGGCAAACAAAGCCGGATGGCGGGCCAACTAATCTTTGCTTTCCAATTGATCACGCTCATTTCAGAATGCTATTCATTTCTTCTCCCCCCATCACCCCCGAGAGCTCTGTTTCTGGCTAATGTATTCCTTTAATTTGTTGGTGCGTGCGTGTGTGCGTGTGTGCGTGTGTGCGTGCGTGCGTGCGTGCGTGCGTGTGTGTGTGTGTGCGTGTCTGTGTGTGTGTGTGTGTGGACGTGGGATTCTTTAAGTCCTAACCGCATTAAGGCTGATTTGTTTTGTGGTTTCTGGTTTGCATTAGCTGCGAGCTTTATCCATCAAGTGAAACAACTGCTACGTATCGTGTTCACCGTGGCAAATAATGCTGGAAGGCGGGCAAACAGAATGACGGGGGGAAAACAATTATCTTCACTTTGACATAACCAGCTCAGAGGCCTCAGTGAGTGGGGGGCCTGAGATTGGGAGGTCGGGGTTCAACCCCCGGCCAAAGTCATACTTCCCGTAATACCGAAAAGACTATAAAAAGTGCTACCCAATGCCATCCTGCTTGGCACTCGGCATCAAGGGTTTGACTGGGGGTAAGTCTCTGTGACATACTAAACTAAATGCGTGTCCAGGGGGTGTACTTGTACATCAAGCCGTCTCACGCTGCAGAAACAGGTCCCAAAGGCTACGTACGTACAGTTAGACATACAAGTACAAGTCTGCTGTAAGGAGTACGTACATCCATAGTACTAGAGGTTCGGGCCGCTACGCGCCCCTCACACCAACATCGCAAGCACTGATCTGACCAATATGCCCAATACTGCACATATATTGTATCTGTATCAGTCAGTCCTAATCCCATAAATGGAGTCGCCTGAATTGTTTGCACCTGATGCCATTGCATTCCCCACTTGCATCATTCCAGAGTAGGTCTAATCCCAACCATACATTCGCCATTGGTGGTGGGCCGCATTAATGGTGGTGGTCTTATGTAGCTATACTGTATGTGTAGGTTCAGCAGTTGTTCAATTGTCTAAAAAACATAATACAAAAATCAATAATGGTTCTGCCTCGGCGACCATCTATTTTTCCACCTTCAAATGTGTCTCCACTTCACTTCTGATAATCACAAAATGTTTACAAATCTTCCCAAAATAGTGGCCTGTAGGCGGTGCAGGTGTGGGGCGCACAGTGCAGGCAGGGCCGTAGCCAGCGATCTCTAGACATATTTATACAAACTTCTACAAAGTATACATTCTATGGAATTTAACTCAATGGAGGCTGCATGGCTGAAACCTTGCCCAAATTTGGAGTTATACAGTGCTTCATAGATATGTCATAGAAGATTGTTGACAGACATTACAGAATGGCAAAATGAAGTCTGAGTTCCAAACTGGAGCCTTAAAGTCTCTTATCTTCAGCCTGTGAGACAGTCGAAATCAGGCTTTTATACTCTGTCCGTGTGTGTGTGTGTGTGTGTGTGTGTGTGTGCGTGCGTGCGTGCGTGCGTGCGTGCGTGCGTGCGTGCGTGCGTGCGTGTGTACATCACCAAGTATCCAAAATAAAATATATATTTTTTAATATCTGGGAAGCCCACTGTGCTTTGAGATGCATTGCGAGAGAGTGATTCATAGCTCTTCAGAAATATACTCACATCCTCATTTAGCATACTTTCCCCATTTACCAAATGGCTTAAAAGCACTCCATCCTCTTGAAGGAGAGCAATGGGTTTTTTCTTTTTGTAGATTAATGAAAGAAAAGATTTCTCTGTCTTAGATCAATGGATTTAATACATCTCGCGGGCTCACATGTACTGATTATTTCACAGGGAATATTATGCAAGAGGGTTTTCCAAGTTAGTCAACTTTTTCTTTTCTCTTTTTCTAAGAAAAATCCTTTAGAATAGTGTTCACATAATGCTCATAATATACCATATCTGGTATTAGAGCTAATGTTCCCCCATGTATCCTCTGTTTCACACTACAAAGGCAGGCAGACAGTGTGAGTTATAGTTAAACCTCAAAGACCTGGAACGGGCCCGAGTCGCGTTCCACTTTAACCATTATTTTATGCTTTAACTATTGAAAAATAGCAGATATACAAGCTCACAGCGCGGCACCGAGTGCCGCGCTGCGAGCTTGTAGATCTGCTATTTTTGAAAAATCGCGAAAAAGTCTTTGAATATCTTTGACCCGATCTTTGACCCGACTTCTAAATCCTTCCTCTAAATCAGTGGTTCTCAAACCTTTTCATGTCAAGGACCCCCAAAATTAAATGTATTTGGCCGCAGACCCCCATCTCAAAATGTGTTGTTCCAGGGACCCCCCAGAAGCAGAGATTTGAGTTACAAAAGTTTGCTTTGAAAAAATATATATTGAAAAATGTGCACACATTTTCATGATTTTTCAAAAACTGCAAATCTACAAGCTCGCAGCGCGGCACTCGGTGCCGCGCTGTGAGCTGGTATATCTGCTATTTTTCAATAGTTAAAGCCTTCAATAATTCTAAGCCTAAATGGCTTAAATGATAATTGGCATGAAACTGCACTTTGAAGGTTTGGCTCCGGATTGTCCAACCCCCTCCTCCTGCTCGACACGGCAGTAGACAATATTTAACAAGATAACACGGCCCTTTACCGGAAACTCTCTCATTAGCTCTACCCATTGGAATCCATGGGAGGAAAAATAAATTAGGGGAAAAAAGCCAGAAGTCAAAGGTGAATAATAATTCTGTCCTAATTAAACAATTGTTCCCGAGCTCTTCCCACTAGTCTTACCAAATGTGTTCTTAGAATATCATTAGGGAATCAGTGTTCATAAACAACAACTGTTTCATAGTACTATATACTTCTTTTCTATGACAGTGGTTCTGAATGTGAGCTCTTGGGACCCCCCAGGGGTCCTTGACGGGGTTCCAGGGGAGTCTACAGCACAATCAGTTAGTTTTAACACTTAAACCCTTTTGCATCGCAGCACGTTGTGAGTTTGTAGATTGTTTTTTTGTCCCCAAAATAATCTTGATTTTCTTTTTCTTATTTCTTGTTAAAATTTTGAATATTTTTGAAACATTTTAACAAAACAAATCGTGTAAGGGGGACCAAGCTTCCAACATATTTTCACATGGGGGTCCATGGCCAAATGCACACACAATTGTATGCAAATAAAAGTAATAATTTTGGCATGAAAATGTTTGAGAACCACTGCTCTATGCCATACAGAAGACCAGGGGGAATCATGGCACTTCATCTTTAAGTGAGAAATGTTTTTCCACCACTGGAAAGTAAGTTGTCTCTCACTCGCACAAGAGACTGTGACTCTACATTTGCTGATGTATCTGCTGCTATAAGGGGAAGTCTACATGTGCTATTCTCTACCTCATTTTTATTTCCTTTTTTGAGCACGCCACCTCATGTATATTTGATACTGTTGTCCCGTCATCCAACTTCTTTTCCCTTGTTTCTCTGTCTATTCTTATGAATATTTTGTAACCGCAAAACAGTGGGAGCTTGTAAGCAAAACATCATATCACTTTTACACCTGTAAACTTGCGACGTGACAATAAACTCTGAACTTGGGAGTCGTTGAAGTTGAAGCATAGTTTCATTTGATATTCACAGTGGCAGGCACTGCAAGTGATGGAAAGTAACTCAATGTAACACAATGTACTACTCAATATACTGTACAGTTTTGAGGAACCTTTGCTTTACTGGAGTATTTTCAATTGTCAATACATTTACTCCACTACATCTCAGAGAAAAAAATAACCTTTTATTTGAACACTTAATTACTAGTTACTTTGAAGATTTGTATTCTGTAAAAAACTTACGTTAACCACTTCTGCACCATACATGCAGAGGTATGGGACATCTGCATTATGAGTACTTTTATTTTTGTTACTAAATATACTAAGTAGCCTATATCTTGATGCCAAAACAATTTACAATGTAGACATTTAGCAGATTTCTTTTTAATCCAGAGCGACTTATACTATAAGCAAGGTAAACACATCCATGCATTTGATATATAGTGCCTCAGTAAACTATAGGATCGCATCAGTCTAAACAGTATAAACTATACAAATATAGGATGCCATCATTGCCATGTCAGCAAAAGAACCTGGCATCTGTCTATACTTTTGCAATTTTACCCAAGTACATTTTGAATACTTTAACAGAGCAATTCTACATGGGTTTGTGGTACTGATGATACTTTCACATCACGTCAAAAAGACATGGCAATTCTTCTTCTCCAAAACCGCTGCTTTTACACCTGGAAAACCTGTGACGTGACAAATAACCCTGAAGTTAAAGTTAGAGCTGTTGAAGTTTGAAGCATTGCCTGGTTTGATATTCAACACAGGCAGGCGCCGCGGCAGCGCGAGGCGTTTTGTTATGCATGGCGCGTTACCGTATTGACAAAATGACATTACAGGCAGCCATGGCATCAACACAGGCTCCAGCACCTCAATGCTGAGTGCATGAAATCTGAGTGGGAAAACCTTGTATGTCAAAAAAAAAAAACGTAAAGATTTTATTATTATTACTATTTTTTTTAACATGTTTAAATTGGCCTAGTGAAAATAGCCATGGCATCGCGACAGGTTTGCGCTTGTAGATCTGCTATTTCCACGCTGTTGCGTGACGTTGATTTGCGGAAATAAAACATAAAAAGTTGAACATAATGGACATAGCCTACAAGGTTTCTGCCCGACAGCGGGGAAAAAAAAGAAAGAAAACAGGCTTTCGATCATGCCGAACGGTCCAAGTCCTCCCGCTCAGCCTATCAGCGGCATGATAGATTCAACATGATAATGGGATCCTTACAACACCAGTAACATTCTCTCCGACTTTGATCACAGGCCCCCGGCTCGTGGGATCTTTAATAACATCGAATTGGGGGGGGGGGGGGGGGGGGGGGGGGGGTTACTTAAAATTGGTGTGTGTGCGTGAGTGAATGTGAATGTATGATTGCGAAACGTGTATAGAGTGAAAATGTAAGAATGTGAAAGGAGAATGTACAGTATGTACTGTATGTGACAGAGACAGAATGAATTACATATAGGACTACTGTATGGCCCCTCGTGTGTGTGTGTTGTTATATGTGTGTGTGTGTGTGTGTGTGTGTGTGTGTGTGTGTGTGTGTGTGTGTGTGCGTGCGTGCGTGTGTGTGCATGTGCGAGCGTGTGCGAGCGTGCTGGAGGCTTATAGCCATTGAAAGAGTCTCCACCTCTCTAAGCCACATTGATTTTGACAGTCAAATAGCATGCTACCAAACAGGCATGGCGAGGCCAGCGCGTCAAAGGGAACAGTAGATAAGATTGAGCGGCCTGACAAGGCTCCGCTGAATGATTGCCACTTCCCCAAACTAAACGGGGCACATTTGAATGATTGGCTATCTGTGTTGCCATCGCTCAGTCTGGTCTGATTGGAGGAACAAGGAAAGGCCGCGGACTGGAGTCTGTCAGAGGTTGTTGTTATACTCCAGGTGATGCGAGGCAGATGGCTATTTTATTTTTATTTTATTTTCACTCTTAACTGATTGATGCTAGCGACTGACCAAGATATGGCTTCTACAGAACTAACCTCGCCCACCAGGCTTTCTGAGAGAAAGCCTGGTGTTCGTTCACAACAGGCCGTTTGGTTTCCGCCTAAAGCGCGGAAACCACTTGAAGAAGCGGCGTCGCTTTGATTTGGTTCCCTCCGTTTGTTTCCCCAATCCCTTTTAAAATGCTGGAGTAGCCTAGTGTAGTATTGCCAGTCGCTAACAGTTGGACAAAAAGATGCATATACCAAACGAATTTTTCAAAAGCAAAACTACTCCGCATCAAGGAGTTTATTAGGTAGGCCCTAAAAGTATGTCCTTGAGCGCAGGGGAATATTTTGGGTTAAAACTGATTCCGGTGGATAGTTCCGGCCAAATTGTAGTCCTTTGAGTACTACAACATGACGTTTTGTGGTTTCCGCTCCAGACCGGTTACAAGCACGAAAAGTGAAGTGATCCCAGACTACTACAGAACAATGGTTGTGAACCTCTGGCTCAAGGGACACCCAGAGGAGTCCCCACAAGATTTGTTTTACCTCAAAAAAAGAAAAGAAAAGGAAAAGAAAGGTCCTCAGTCCTCAGTTTCAAAATGATTATTTTGGGGTTCACAAACTGAAAAGGTTGAGAACCACTGTTATAGAATGTTTGTTTAGGGAAAGATAGTGGAGCGGTTGTTTCTATGCTGTCATTTGTTTTGTATTGTAAAGTGTTTTTAACATAGTAAATCGTCGCTGTCGGGTGGAAACCTTGTATGTCCAAAACCGTTCGTTTTGCTATCATTTTAAAAATGATTTAAACTAGTGAAAACAGCCGATCTACAAGCACACAACGCCTCGTGCCGCGAGGCGTTGTGTGCTTGTAGATCTGCTGTTTTCACTACTTTTGTGCGACGGCCTTGTATGATGAAGCAGGGCTTAACTTTGCGAAAGAACATACAAATTTTAAACTTGGAGATACAACGTTTCCATCCGACAACGTCGAAATGTAGCTATTGGGAGGAACACAATGGAAACAAGACTTAGGACTTTATTGTGTTTTTCCTCGAACTCCTGTAAAACCCTGTTGTTTCATTGCATTTAAAATAAACCAAATCACATCAAATTATATGCAGACATAATTGTCTGGGACTCTTTAGTTTTTCTAGACAACAAATGTTAAGGATGCGATTTAGGCGATATTACTTGGACAGATGCGAGGTTCATTGTTTACCTGGTAGGTACAGTACCATATAGTTTCAACGTACATAATGTCATTTACTGTGGATAGAATATTGTTTAGAGACAGATGCTGGGTTCATTGTTTACCTGAGTTTCCCTCTGCATTTTAGACTACCTTGTTTATTGTAAGTCCCTCTGGATAAGCGTGTCTGCTAAATCGCTGGTTCCCAAACTTTTGTTTTTTGCTCAAGACCTTGCCTGGGACTCAAACTAGTGAAAATAGCAGATCTAGATACAAGCTCAAAACCTGTGACACGTTGTGAGCTTGTAGATCGGCTATTTTTGGCGAATGTTCCCCCCATGCAGAAACACTTCACACTCCAGTGTGAAGTGAGCGGTACTGCTGCTGATGATCATGTGGGGGGTCAAATATCAGCATTCGGTACAATGGTAAAACACATGGTCATATACACAAAGCCAAAGACCCCTGGTGTAGGAGGGTACCAAGCAGGGCAGTAATTTCAGGGAGGCCATGAAGGCCATAGCCGTCTCAGTTTGACCTTGTGCCCCTCCAAAGAATGGCATACCCTGAGGCCACAGTGGCCTTAATGTACCAGCTGACTGTACCACTTTCTCATCTGTCTCTGTCTTGTCATGTAGTTCCCATTTTTAAACCAGTGCATCTTTGGATCAGATTGTAAATACCAATTTATTTATTTCACAGCTGATAGTCTACATATTAAATTTAAAATCATCCTTAACCCTTAAATTCAAATTTGGTTTTATTTGATGGCCTCCCCGCCCTGGCATTTGGCCTTTATGCCCTCAAAAAATGGACAACACAAAAGGCCAAGTGGCCTTGCCCCTAAAATGACGACATTCCAGGCCTGGTACCAAGTAGGCTCCCAGGGAACCCCGGTCAACTAAATATATCTTGCACACTAGTCCATTATACTTTTGCCTGCCAGGTACAAAAAAAAACTAATTACACAAGAACTGTAAGAAAGCACCATTTAGAAATTGTTATGCTTTTTGCACCCACATTGCAAAAAACTACAACAAAACAACATTTGGAATCACTCTAGGCGTCAGCATCTGCCCTTTATTATTTTCCAGCTGAGTCACACCTGCATATAAAATATATCGACCCGCGACCCACCATTGTCTTGCCGTGTTTATGCTGAGCAAATTGTTTTTGTTTTTTTTGCGTGCGTGCGTCTGTAAAAACACAGAGAGAGAGAAAACAGCTCAGAGCGGGTTTTTCATCTGTGTGTGTTATCACAGCCAGGATGAAAGGAGGAGAAGAGATGCCAGGCAAACACACCCAGGGGCGTCACACCAAATGCTGGGCCCTGGGTACAAGGATTCACTGAGGGCCCCCCATGAATGTTAACTATTGAAAAATGGCAGATATACAAGCTCACAGCGCGGCACCGAGTGCCGCGCTGCGAGCTTGTATATCTGCTATTTTTTAAAAATCGTGACAATGTGTGCAAGAAACCTATGTCAAGGACCCCCAAGATGATATGTATTTGGCCACGGACCCCCATCTGAAAATATTTAGTTCCAGGGACCACCCAGAAGCAAAATTTGAGTTAGAAATGTTCGCTTAACTCTTTGCGTGCCAGCGCCCTCTAGGGGCCAAAGAATGCCAGCGCATCTCTCATAGGCGAGCGCTTTAGCTTCCAGGACTTCAGCTTCCAGGACCTGACGTGCTCACGTTGATGCACAGCATGGAAATGTCCCGGATGAAGATGCTAACAGAATGGCTATTCCCATTTTGTCATCTAAAAGATCATTTTTGGGCGATTTCGCCGTAAATAAACCTCGCGCCACTTTCCTAAAACACAAAAAAGAGATATAAGCCTTTAAAGATGCGGTCATTCATTGGATTAGGCGGAGATTGGCGATTGCGTTCGCAAATTACGGCCGGCTGGGACGTTGTTAGCTTTCGGCTAGTAGCTACAAAAATCAAGCCAGGCTTCAGAAGGCCTCTTATCATTTTATTCATTTAATTAAATAAAGCCGAACTACTTCGGGATCGGCACACTCGTGTACTCATCGGAAGCGGCGCCGAACATCGGGTGAACATTGGGGAGCTCAAAAATGTATTTTAAACCATTTTTAATGGAATATATCGTCGAACAGAGTAGAACGGCTAGCTGGCTAGCGGCTAGCGAGCCAGGACCACCCACGACTCTACAAGCAGCTCGGGGTAAGTGAATTAATAAAAAAAAGATTGTATTGGATTGAAATAAAGCCGAACTAGTTCGGGATCGGCACCAGATGAGTTAAAAATACATATATTCAAAGATTTTCACACATTTTCACAACTTTTCAAAAATAGCAGATCTACAAGCTCGCAGCGCGGCACTCGGTGCCGCGCTGTGAGCTTGTATATCTGCTATTCTTCAATAGATAAAGTTATAAGGGCCCCTCCACCTTGGGCCCCAGTAACTCAGTCCCACTTTCCTACCCCTTGTGACGCCCCTGAACACACCCAGAAGGTACAGGAGCAGGGGAAGCGAGTGGGAGGGAGTCAGTCCACCAGGGGATTCATGTCAGTGTGGCAATTCCACATGCCCTAAAAACACAAGCAGAGAAAGTGCATCGGAGCACCATTCCTCCTCCTCTGACTGACTGACTCAAAGAACCGTCCTGGACAGTGGTGGAATGTGTAAAAGTATCAATACTGCAATATAGAAATACTCTATTACAAGTGTGTCCAGAATAAAACATATTTACTTGAGTAAAAGTATTGGCGTCAAAATGTACTGAAAGTAGAAAGTAGTGATCATGCAGAAGGTCCAAGTTGTCAAACATGAAAAAAGATCTCTGGGCCATACCGTTGTTTCCGATTGGCACATTTCACCCTGTTTTTTTTTTCATCTCGCTCACGTCACTTTGTCTGCTGAACTCACTCAGTAACTAAATAAACAGAAAATAAACAAATATCAAAATAAAATAAAGTAGTGGCACTATGGCTACCAGTGTGTGGCCACCTTCTTGTCTCTTGAAGACTACTTTTTAGATTATTCTGCCGTGGGCCGCCACCACTATATGGATTTCAGTGTGCGTGGCATTCCCGTGCACAGCATGAAAACGATAGTCAAGTGTAGATGGGGATGTTGTATGAACTTTGAAGAAGTCAAAGTCAACACACACCATCCAAGACACTCTCTTCTTTTGGTGTAAGCTCCCTCTGTCATCAACTCTCAAGGTGAAACCGCACACAGCCATAGGAAAATACTTGAGGCTAAAGACACAGAATACAAACAAAACCCCACGGTGACCAACTCAAAAGGTGCGAGTGATGAAAATGATATACAGGCACGCTGTAACAAAAGCAGCAGTGTTCATTTCATTCTATTCAACTTAAGAATAAATCTTACGGCCAGGCTAAAGGTTAACAGGCCAACCTCATGGGACTTGAAATTGTGTACTGGTTAAAATACGACCCTTTCGAAGCCAATGGAGTTCACAAACAAAAGAGTGTGCTATAGTGTGTGAAAAGATGCGGGTGCGTCGTAAAGATAGTCGGGTGGAGACATGGGGATGATGTACGAACGTTGATGGGGTCAATTGTGGTGAAACACAAAGCCGCAATGTGTGTTGCGCATGTGCGCGCACGCACACACACACACACACACACACACACACACACACACACACACACACACACACACACACACACACACACACACACACACACACACACACACACACACACACACACACTTACTTTATCACATGCAGAGACAACATCCAAGACAGTCTCTTCCTTTGGTGAACATAAGCTCCCTCCCGTCATAATCTCTCCCAAGGTGAAACCGCACGCTGCCAAAGGCTGGGACAAAATCACAAACCAAATAAACAAACTGACCAACTTCAAGGCAGAAGATAATATTCCATTCATACACTAAATGGAGCAAGTCACTACGGTTCACCAGTGCCTTCCGGGGTAGAATGCACATATTTTGTTGTCACTTCATTGTGATGACCCATCCCATGGTCTGTGAGTCTATTGGTCTTGGTCTGTCCATCCCATTGTCTGTGAGTCTAATGACTTTGTTCTCTGTGCCATGTGTAGGAGGAGGGGACCAGCCTGCAAGGGTGTGTCTGAGATCGAGACACACCTGGCTCCAATCATCTCTAGAGTATATAAGCAGGCTGGTCGGAATCATTCTCTCTCTCTCTCCCCTCCACAAGAAACAGTGTTTGGTTTTGGTTCTTTTTTAGTTAGTTTGATTATGATTATGGTTACTTGCACCCATACACTACACTTTCACACATCCACACCTACACTACTGATGACTACTCACACCAGCATCTAGATGTTAAGTAGGCCTATTACTTCTGTTTTCTTTAGTTATTAATAAAATAAGTTAAAACGTAAACCTGTGTGTCGTTTCCCTGTTTGTCATGGTGTCAGTTCATGACAAAATGGGGGCTCGTCACTTTCTAGCCTAGGTTAGTGATAGTTATGGTTAAATTAAGTTTTTCTATCACATAATGTATTGTAACTTAGGTTTTGTGTGTCTGTGGTTCATAAATTGAACAAATTGGTTGGGAGACACACATAGGTTGTATTGTATTGTATGTTATGTTGTGTTGTGGGGAGAGAGCATTAGGAACTCATTTTTGTAAGCATATTTTTTCCTCCTTGGGGTCCAACTCCTGTTAGGTATAGCAGTGTTTTGCCACAGGGCGGCTCGCTGTTAGTTTGTTTTTTGAGGTTTAGACTGCATTCCACAAAAGATGGAGTGGGGTGGTACCACTGAGATGGCCTTGGTGGAACAGGTGACTCAGGAGGCCCACTGAAGACTAGGGTTGAGAAAGCAGTGAGTTTGGGGTAGGCAGTTTAGGTAGAGGAGTTGGGCTTCGGGGTGGTTGACATTTTTTGCAAGTTTTTTTTGGAAAAAAAAGAAAAATGGGTTCTTTGGTGGAGGAGTTTGTTCAGGCTCCGTCTGTGGAGTTGTTGGACAAATGTACAAAAGAGCAGCTGTTAAACATCGCAGAACACTACAAAATCGAAGTCCGTGACAAGCGGACCAAGGTGCGGATAAAGATCTTTCTGGTGGACAGTTTGGTGGCACAGGAAGTGTTACCAGAGGAGGAGGGTGATGCAGAGGGTGAAACTGTAACTGAGACGAATGTACAGGATGGTAAAACATTTTCATTTACATCTGTCTTAACTTTTGACCAACAAAAGGAATTACTTAAAATTAAGCTGGCACATGAGGAGAAGATTGAAAAAATGAAACAAGAAACTGAATTGTTAAAATTGGAATTGGAGCAAAAGAAGTTTAAATTGAGTGCCAACGAAACAAAGCAATTCAATGTGGGTGCTAACTTGCAACTTCTCCCCAAGTTTTCAGAGAAGGATCCAGATCTGTTTTTTTCCTTGTTTGAGCGGGTGGCAGACACGAGAGGCTGGTCTGATGGGGAGCGCACACTACTGCTCCAATGTGTTCTTACAGGTAAAGCCCAGGAGGCCTATGCTTCATTAACAATAAACGAAAGTAAAAAGTACAAGGTGGTTAAAAGTACAGTGTTACGGGCATATGAATTGGTACCGGAAGCTTACAGACAACGTTTTAGGAATGGGAGAAAAAATGAAAATCAGACGTACGTTGAATTTGTAAGAGAGATGTTGGTCCTGTTTAACCGATGGTGTGTAGCATCAGAGGTTAACACATTTAAAGAACTGTGTGACTTACTAACTCTGGAACAATTTAAAAATTGTGTACCTGTTAGTATTGCTACGTATATAAATGAGAGAAAGGTAAAAACACCTCAAGAGGCAGCCATCTTGGCAGATGAATACTGTCTGACACATAAAAGTGTATTTGGTGAAAATACGCATCAGACCAGTGCTCCAGTGTGTTCCGGGAAATATTTTGAGGGGCAGGGGGATTCAAGTGTTTCCGAAGTCGAACACAGTTCAGGGAAACAGGAGGACCCTAAGGTCTGTAATTTTTGTCATCGTAGTGGGCATTGGAAGAAAGACTGTTTTGCTCTTAAAGCCAAAGAGAAGATGTTAAGTGGTGCATCAGTTAAACCTGTGGCTTTGGCTGCACCCGTCATTCCCTCGCCTCAGTTAACTGATAAAACCAAAGGTGTTTTTGACAGGTGTGACCCTAAGGCTGACTATTCTGCATTTCTTTCAGAGGGTTATGTGTCACTAATCGGTGGAAAGGCAGTTAGAGTTAACATCTTGAGAGATACAGGTTCTTTACATACTTACATCCGTGAGGACGTAATTCCATTTTCCTCAATTTCAGACACGGGCAATTTCATTTTAATGCAAGGTATGGGTATGGAGGTCATTCCAGTACACCTGCATAGAGTGAGCATAGTCTGTGGGTTGGTTGGTGGGGAGGTGGTGGTCGGAGTGCGGCCTAAGTTACCAGTGGAAGGGGTTGATGTAATCCTGGGTAATGATTTGGCAGGGGAGGAAGTCTGGGCTGAGGCTTCATCTCGAAAAGTGGTTACCCACGTCCCGCTGCAACCTCTAAGTTCTCAAAAGGGGAAAAGGAAGGTGTATAAACCATACTGTGCTCGGGTGCCGGCGTCCCAAAGCTCCAGTGACGTCCCCTACGTTGACCCTGCATTGTGCGTAGGCACGGTGTTGTCTTCTTCGGCGGGGGAGGTTAAGGGAGGGGGAGTTGGGCTGGCAGATGAGATGCAAGTACGGTTAAACAACAGAGTCAAAAAGCTGTACCCAAAAAGCAGTACCCAAGTACTGGGACACTTGGAGGAGACAAAAATGAATGAGTTTGTTTCTGTGGGTGGTCGCTGTCCCTGCTGCTCTGAGACACATTTTAAACAGACTAAGAATATCGATACTGTTTCCAAATCTGACTTGTAAGATGTAGACAGAGTTGTTCTGCCCGATGGATTTTCTGAGGTTATGATGTTTTGCGTATGTTCCAGTATAAGGCTCTCACTATGTATGACCTGTAGTTGTCTTGGGCCTGCGTTCATCTATTGATTGTCACTCATCTCTCTTAAATATGCTCCTACAGATACCAAGGTTGCGGATGGCATGAAGTGGTGGTTGAATGGATGGGTCATAAGTATAGTTAATGGGTAACTGTATAGTTGAAGTAAATGTTACGGAGTACCTGTTTGGTCTCCTTTCTTATGGTGGGGGGTGTGATGACCCATCCCATGGTCTGTGAGTCTATTGGTCTTGGTCTGTCCATCCCATTGTCTGTGAGTCTAATGACTTTGTTCTCTGTGCCATGTGTAGGAGGAGGGGACCAGCCTGCAAGGGTGTGTCTGAGATCGAGACACACCTGGCTCCAATCATCTCTAGAGTATATAAGCAGGCTGGTCGGAATCATTCTCTCTCTCTCTCCCCTCCACAAGAAACAGTGTTTGGTTTTGGTTCTTTTTTAGTTAGTTTGATTATGATTATGGTTACTTGCACCCATACACTACACTTTCACACATCCACACCTACACTACTGATAACTGACTACTCACACCAGCATCTAGATGTTAAGTATTACTTCTGTTTTCTTTAGTTATTAATAAAATAAGTTAAAACGTAAACCTGTGTGTCGTTTCCCTGTTTGTCATGGTGTCAGTTCATGACATCATTAATGACCCAACATTCTCACAGAATATTAAAATATTAGAGCACCTCCCGACGGAGTTTATTCTGTCATAAAGGCGAACACTGAACGGAAATAGGCGAGCATTCCGCAAAAACAGCTGGTCTACAAGCTAACAGCTTGTAAATCGGCTAATTGTAACAAACAGGGGAAAACGTTAGGTTACGATGTATAGACCCGTGGTGTACTGTACCGCACCCGGCTTACAATGTATTGTCTTTGTCGTGTGGAAACCTCATTGTGTCCAGAACGGTTACTTTTCAGGATTCAAATTCAAGTACTGTAGCAGATCTACGAGCTCAAAACGTGGCGCGAGCTGCAGCTCGGCTACTTTGAGGCTTTTGTATGATGCTGTAGTATGATCAAGTAGGGCATTCATTTACAACTACAAAGCACAAAAAGTTTGAATGTGCAAATAAGAGATTTCTGCCCGACAGCAATTATTTAGTGTTTAAAGGAGAATTTCACACAAAAAAAATCTTATTTTCTATCGATTACACACACGATGAAGACTCAAATACAGTACATGGAGATTCTTTCGTTTTTGTCGCAGTCCTGAGACAATAATTTGATGATCGGGTGGCTGGATCAATTGAGTCTCCTATTGGAGACTCAAATTATTGGCTTAGAATGCAACAAAAACAAAAACATGATCCATGAATTCAAGGCTTCAATTTCAGTTTCCCAGTGTAATTGATATAAAACTGTAGAGTGAACTACTCCCATAAGAAAAAGACGGGCGTTTCACGAATCGTAAAAACACAAGTTGATGCCCGTTGCATTTGAGGCCCATGGTCCTGGCATGCTAACTATATTAAGAACTTTTTTGAACATTGAACATCAGTTTCACATAGATATTAATTGGTTTGTTCATTGCATGTCCTAGATTCTCTTGGGCGTGACAGATGAGGATGTTCACATTTAAACTGCTTGTAGCCTTTTACATGAGCAGGTCAGATCCCAGCAGACTGAGTGGCAGGCAGGCTGCGGAGCCACAGGTGAGTCGCTGGAGTAAATAGCTGGCACCGATATAGAGCGGACATTCATTACAGCTCTGCTTAATGAACACACTTTTAGAGATCGCACTCTTCCTTACAACCATGGCCCACATACTGTACTATCTCCACCATGCAAGCTAAAATAAGTAGTCATAGTACACAGTACTGACGTCAGACACTGGCCTAAAAGTAACTTGTGTTGATTTCGTCGACTAAAACTATGACGAAAGATTTCAGTTGACTGACTACTCAAAAATTAAATAAAAACTTGGCTATGATGACTAAAACTATGACTGCCGGTAAATATATTGACAATTTCGTCAACAAATTAAAAAAATCCTAAAATGTTAGGGAGAGACTAAGCCTATTGGAGGAGAGATCCAGTAGAACTAAGACAAGTCGTTTTATGCTTGGCTGCGAGTGGGTGTCACGTTCCAAAAATAGCTGATCTACAAAACTCACTGCACAATGCGTTGTGAGCTTGTTGGTCTGCTAGTGTTGGCATGCCGCTATAAATCAGGCATTACCCAAAATGGGTACCATACAGTATAGTGGGAAACATTGTATAAACCAGTTATACAATTTCTAGTCTACTAAAATAGCGAAAAACAACACACTGTAGGTGCTGTAAATGGAACCTGCTAATTGACGATTACATTCAGGTCCAGCTGCTATTCAGCCTATTGTTAATGGAGGAGTCAGGACTAACAATAGAGCTAATCTTAACAGTGTCTTCTCTTAACAGATGTGCCAGTTATATCGTATTAACATACTCATACTCATTGTGGCTAAAACACGACCCTTTCCCAAAGGCAATGTAGTTCACAAACAAGAGTGGGTGGGAAAAGGCAGGTGCATCATGAAGATAGTCAGGAGTAAATCGGGATACTGTCTGAACTTTGATGAGGTCAATTTGGGGAGATGCACGCACGCCCATACTGTACCAACCATCCGAGACACACACTCTTCCTTTGGCATAAGCTCCCTCTGTCATCAACTCTCAAGGTGAAACCGCACAGAGCCAAGTAATGATGGTGGCTAAAGACAAAATTACATAGAAAAAACCCTGAAGTGACCAACTTAAAGGTTCAAGTGATGGAAAGCATCCTGTACGCTGTAACAAAAACACCAGTGTTCATTAAATTCTGAGAGTGTATTAATGGAACGCGTTTCATGGTGTTTCAGGGCATGTATTAACTGCATGTACTGTACTGTAGCAAACGAGGAATAACTAAATCAAGATCATGCAAGAAGATCTTGATAGCATCATTAGAATCCTTGTTACGAACATTTCACAAAAATAGCAGATCCACAAATCTATGAAAAGAGTTTAATCTGCAACACAATTTGAAACAATGAATATACAGCAGACCTACAATATGTCTACTCATAGTGGGGTCCCTGCTTCACTCTCTCTCAGCCAAGGGGTCCTTGGGCATTTTTTGTTAAAGACAAATAGGGTTTAAAGGACAACTTAGTTTCATATTTTAGATAGTCATTAGAGAAAAGAAAAGTTGAGAGTTAAAATGTTTTAATTTACTTCTTTCTATCGTTTTAGTGATTTTAACGATTTTGATTTGCATGCATGCCCCCAGATTGCATGCATGCAAGTGGCTAAATATGTATTTTTAGACACCAAGCCCATTCCCAAGGTGCACCGCAATCTTCCATGGGCAGATGTGACTTATGGGGGCTGGTATAAATAGTAACAAAGAAATTGCCGGCTTATTGGTCTAAAAAGACCTTTAGCCACTTGTACACATGCCCCCACCCGCTGAAATAAAAAGACTAAAATCACTAAAACAATAGAAAGTCAGTAAATGAAAACATTTTAACACTCATCTTTTCTCTAATTACAATCTAAAAGAACCGTTGTTGTAAAAAAAACAAAGTTGTCCTTAAAGCGATAGTGAACCACATATCTAGATAATGAATGAAAGTGTGAGTGTGTGTGGGAGTATGGATAACAAACCATTAAATGGCAATCTAAGTAAGAGAAATGGTCTTGCCACCCGGGCTACACCGTTCCAAATACAAAATGGACGCTCATAGAGCTGTCATAGGGGAGAGATTAAGAAAGCGAGGCCACAAAAGACTACGGCAAGACAGATGAGGACGGATGACATTTGGAAGCATTAAATGTACATCATGGCAACGCATCAAAAGCATAATGGATCTGAAATCCAGCCGCACCCCTCCTCCTGTGACAGGTCCGTATTCTCTGGTGATGCACATTTTTTTAATGGGGTTTTCTAATGACTATAATATATGTCGTCTCTGTCGGGTAGGAAACCTCGCATGTCCAAAACTGTTCACTTTTCAGGACTCAAAAATTCACAATTAGCGAAAGTAGCCGATCTACAAGCTCGAAATGATTGGGTGTGTATCTGCTACTTTTGTGTGATGCTGTAGTATGATCAAGTTGGGCGTTCATTTATGAAAAAAAAAGAAAAAGTTAGAATGTGGAGATAAGAGGTTTCTGCCAGACAGCAACGATATAGGCCGGGGCCCATATACTATACAGTATATTGTCACTGTCGGGCGGAAACCTCGTATCTCCAAGTTTCAAATTTGTACGTTTTTTTGCCAAGCAAAGCTTCATCATACAAGGCCGTCGCACAAAAGTAGAGAAAACAGCAGATCTAGAAGCACACATCGGCATTGTGTGCTTGTAGATCTGCTGTTTTCACTAGTTGAAATCATTTTAAAAATGATAAATACAAAACGAACGCTTTTGGGCATACAAGGTTTCCACCCGACAACGACGATATATACTATATACAGTATATATTTCTTTTTTACAAGAGGTTTGATGTTCATTACTTTAGAAAGGACAGTGATGAGATGAGGTACTTGGCATCTACTGTCGGGCACACCCATTCTGGATAAATGGCCCGCACTGAGCCCATTACGGTAGTTACTGTTCAATCGATGCTAGCGTCGGGGGAGGTTTGGGGTTCAGGCTTGTTGAGAGGTTGCACTGTGTAATGGAAAATGCATAGATAATGTTTCCACAAAAGGTGAAGGTGTGCATTTATTAAAATAAGAAATGATGATCATGAGCTGGGGTGGCGCCGTGGTATAGTATAGCTGTCCACCAGTGGTGGACGGAAAAATGTAAATATTTTTGCTCTGTGTCTCATAGGAGGGATGTGGATACTCCAGAAACCCACCTATAGTGCATAGGCGCAAATGGCGGGGGGGACAAGGTGTTTTTGTCACCTTCCAGGTCCAATTTCGACCCCTCCATTTACTTCCAGAAGACCCCCCTGTCCCCCCCAGTCAGGGACATAGTGGTCTAAATTCTGAAATCATGCACTAAACACGATCGAAGATGCTTTTTGAATGATTTATAGATGCTATTATATGAGAACACCCCTCTGTTCTCCTGCAAAATGGTTTGGTCTGTGTTGCCAAGTTCTTAGAAACAAGCAGCCAGCTATATAAAAACCACAATATTCCAGGGTGGTTTTCATATAGCTGGCTGCTTGTTTCTCTCGCAAAATCTGGCAACAAGAAATGAAAGTTAAAGAAACGACAGAAGACTGCTGCTGCAGCTCAAACTCAATAGAACACAATATTTATAACTTTGGTTCTGCCATTTCAAATAGTTAATAAGGAATGCCGCCACCCTGGACAAGGAAAGGATTACTTTGTTTTTGTTGCCACCCTGGCCGGACAAGGAAGCTAAAGGATTACTTTGTTGTTACTTGGGCTGTGTGACGAGAGGACTGGAGGACAGGAGGAGGAGGAGGAGGAAGGATTTTCAATTCTCAAGCCGGGTAATGAATGACATTTATACCGTATTGTGTTCTGGACTGGCGGCCTGTTCTAACCTGTGCCAACTGCTTGTGGACTGTATTATTGTATTGTGTGTTCAGTGTTCTGACGGCTGAGCGGCTGTCATGCTTCTGAGTTCTGAGTAGGGATACTGTATTTTATTGTGGCCAGTGTTTTGAGTGATGAACGGTCGCTGTGCCAAATTGCTGCTATAGTCGGTGTTCTTGAGGTAAAAAGTTAACCATAGAAACATGAAAGAAACGTTGGTTATGACGAGAGGACTGTTTAATGTCAGTGTTTGTGTTGAAGTGTGTTTTAAGCTTTGGTTGTGTTGGTTATTGCAGTACTAGTGATAACTTGATAAGTAAATAAATAATACATCATAAAACCGTTAATGCCTGTATGCTGTCATGCTTCTGAGTTCTGAGTAGGGATACTGTATTTTATTGTGGCCAGTGTTTTGAGTGATGAACGGTCGCTGTGCCAAATTGCTGCTATAGTCGGTGTTCTTGAGGTAAAAAGTTAACCATAGAAACATGAAAGAAACGTTGGTTATGATGAGAGGACTGTTTAATGTCAGTGTTTGTGTTGAAGTGTGTTTTAAGCTTTTGGTTGTGTTGGTTATTGCAGTACTAGTGATAACTTGATAAGTAAATAAATAATACATCATAAAACCGTTAATGCCTGTATGCTGTCATGCTTCTGAGTTCTGAGTAGGGATACTGTATTTTATTGTGGCCAGTGTTTTGAGTGATGAACGGTCGCTGTGCCAAATTGCTGCTATAGTCGGTGTTCTTGAGGTAAAAAGTAAACCATAGAAACATGAAAGAAACGTTGGTTATGACGAGAGGACTGTTTAATGTCAGTGTTTGTGTTGAAGTGTGTTTTAAGCTTTTGGTTGTGTTGGTTATTGCAGTACTAGTGATAACTTGATAAGTAAATAAATAATACATCATAAAACCGTTAATGCCTGTATCTGAAGGAAAATGAGGGGGTAAAACTGCCCGAAAACCGATCTCTGCACGCAAAAAAAACGTGCAGAGATCGAAATCGCGCGCACGCGCACGGACGCGCGCGCACGGACGCGCGCGCGCGAAGTGCGCGCGCGCAGGTCCCCCCCATGCATTTATTGGATCTGCGCCACTGCTATAGTGACATCATCGAAACAATGTCTTCCATTATAGCATGCCAGCTTTCCAGGAATTTCTATGGGGCTTTTAAGCCGTGACATAATTTTGTAGTCAGACCTCCAAGCAGATTTATTATCAATATCTGTCCCTCGCTATTTCAACAGATCCGAGACAAAAATAACGACTAAAGTATAATTCTACCACTTTCCTTTCAACAACAAAGAGAAGAAAAATGTGTAAATAGTAAAAATAGTAAAAATTCATGGGCGCTGGGGCCTTTTGGCCCCAAAGGTTCTCCTCTGCCTACAAAATGATGTCAGACTTAACAGCCCCATTAGCTTGGATTCCCCATCGATGATGTCACTGGTAGGCGGGTTCCTGAACTGTCCACAGCCCTCCTCCCATGCAGAAACAGACAAAAAGGTACCATAATAAGCCAATTATATGAAGATACAGTAGGTTGAAAATGGGTGAAGTGCTCCTTTAAGTAACCAGTAAGACTCCCTAATCGGGAGATAAGCGACCGTAGGTCACATGTACACACAAAGAGGGCTGTAACTGCCATTGGTTCCTAGTTGTGTGGGCAATGTGTAGACATACTGTGTACCGATGTGCGTGATTTTAGGGCGAAATCTGTAGGAGCAGTGTCCAAAAATGTGTTTTGCAAGAATCGGCCTCATGGTGGCGCTAGAAGAGGGCCATGTGAGAAATGAGGGGTGGGGTCTCCGCGTTGCCTTGGCGGACGAATAGGTACCGGCCCCGGCTCTCCCGGACGCTCCTAGCCCGAGTTACGGCATTTTATGTGAGCTGCAGTGGAGGGGGTCCTCCACTGGGGGCGCCACCACTTTGGCATCCGTTCTGGAGCACCAGGAGTCGGTGGTCCCCGGGAATTCCCCGTGAGCAGCCATGTTGGAGTGGTCATTTGGTCATTTTTGCACATTTGGTCTTTTTTTACATCTGGGGGTCCCCCAGGGACCTGGGGGTCCCTGGAGCTCCGGGGGTCCTTGGAGGTTGTAGTTTGGCAGCCAAGGAGCGTGTGTGCAAAATTTGGCATGGATCGGGGCAACAGTTGCGGAGATATGAGCAGGGCAATAGTGTGACGTGTGAGGTGTGACAGACAGACGGACTGACTGACGGACTGACTCACAGTTTGTGCAGGTTTTGATAGTAAGTGCGACCTACGGTCGCAATAATGTGAATACTTCTTCCAGCACTGTCCTTAAGACACACTACAACAAGTAATAGTTATACTGACAATTGTTAATAATGATAGAAATGAGAAAAGTGACAGAGGCAGCAGGAGCAGACACAATCTTCAAGATACAGGCTCAGAGATGTTACCAGATCTCAACAAAAGACAACAGGAGATAATAGTGAATTGCCCTTGGAACAGCTGTTGACTAGACCCTCGCCTCATGAACCTATGACAAAGACCCCTACTGTGAAGTTAAACCACTTTACAACCCAAATACAATTAGATACACACCAGAAATGATTTTTGAACAGATTGGGCATTCTATAAAATTCCAATAACTTCCCGGGTTTCAGGGAGTAAAATACGCTTCAAATAAGAGACTCAATTAGCTGAGGGCCCCTTTTAAAGTGGCCACAGTGTGAGATTCTCTAGCGTTAAGCCTCTAGCGTTTGGCAAAGTGAAAAGCAATGAGAATTCAAAACATTACTGAAGTTACGGTTGCCAGGTGACAGCGAATGCAGTATGAAAATATGTCACAAACTGGAAAGGTCTAAACAACAACATAGAGAGACTTGTCATCTTTGGACGTTTGGAAGGCAGAGCATGAGTGACGTGAGATAAACCAAGAAAACTCCACCGCAGGGTTGAAATTGAACTATGTTTTGAACCCGGCAACACATTGTGCTGTCGACAGAAATGTAACGCTGATCATTGAGCGGTTTGTGAGATTATCTCTGGACACACAGACAGAGAGAGAGACAGACAGACAGACAGACAGACAGACAGACACAACCTCAACCTCTTCTAGTCGTCTACTCTATGACAAGTGGTTCATATACAGTATATATATATATATATATATATATATATATATATATATATATATATATACACACACACACACACACACACACACACACACACACACACACACACACACACACACACACACACACACACACACACACACACACACACACACACACACACACACACACACACACAGTTTACTGTATATATATACACACACACACACACACACACACACACACACATGTTTTAAAGTAAAGTAAAACCTTGAAAAGATGTTCTTTTCGGCACGATTACCTACAGTAGGAACGCATTGTCAATTTAACTCTGAGAGTGTAAAATAGAACCAAACAGACCTTTACTCAGGATTTCTACAGTGTATTGACATTTCAGTGTTGGGCTAACAGCCTATATATGGAAGTGGGTCGAGAGGCCAAGAGCTTTTTTCTTTTCTAGGCACAGCTTTTTAGAATTGGCCCCTGGTTGCATCATTCTCGGCCCTGCTTGCCAGGAGCCTTCTGTCATGTGTCCCTCAGCGCTGTAACAGCACTCAGCATATCTTCAGACTTCTTTGAGCTGTCCAAAAGTAGCCAAGGCTTTACAGAAACACAGTTAATCCGGCCCTGGAGACAAGGCAATGCCACAGAATGGCTGCCGGTGGGGGACTGTAATGAAGTACATATTTTACTTGAGTACTGTGCCTGATACATTTCAGATCTACAAGCTCTAGGGCTGTAATCTAGCCCTGTTTTAGGGATTCAAACTTCGGGGGGGATTTTCCGAACGGACCATCGAACCTTCGATTTTTAATTAATTGAATAAAAACCGAACAATCGGACCATCGAACGTACTGTACAGTACCTTTAACCAGCTAAAACAGTGTAGGAAATGTGTTAAATGCGCTGTTTTATCCATTGAAAACGCGTTGATGCGTGACCGCATTAACACGTAGGCTAACACTTGGAAAATCCAATCCAATCGGAGAAAATGTTGCGCTGTTTGTTGACGAACAGGCTCAATGTATGGCGGAGTTGCACGGATGATGATTAGACTTGGTGACTGCGTCGGAGCGCGTCGCGTTCGGGCTGAACTGGTCTCGATGTAACAACCCCAGAAATCGCATTATAGATCCATTAGGGGTTTGCAATGAAATCCATCTTTGCTCACAACGCGCCACGATGCAACGCCATTTTAGATCAGCTGCTTTTTTTAAAAACAAGGTCTAAATTTCAGTACAACAATGCATTCATATTAAAAAGAAAATGCAATGTAATTTTATACTTTTGAACACTCTAAAAGTAAGTACTACTTTAGCAGTAATTTAACTGAAGTCAAAATTCGAACGAGCAACTTTAACAGTTTCACTTAGAGTTGAGTGATATTTGAGACGGAGTATCTGTATTTGACTCGAGCGCTTGAGAGTTGAGTAGCACTTTGTCCACCAATTGTCTTCAGATAGTTCTCTGAGCTATCCAGAAAAGGCTTAGAGAGAAGGACAGTTAATCCGGGCCCTGGAGAGACATAGGAGTCCCACAGAATGGCTGCCACCCCTTCTGGTGATAAGGGGCTTCGAGCAGACATTTAAGGTATTCATTTTGAATCATGCTGCTGTACTCTGACTCTGCTCTTTTGCAAAACAGAGGAGAAAAACAAAGGAAGGCCGCCTCGAGTCCCTTTTCACTCCATCTTTAACCCTTGAGAGAACTGAAACACTTTTATATGCTTGCACTTGCTTGCTAGTTGCTACACTATGTTTATGGGTTAAAGGGATCCCTGGCTAATACGACAAATATGCCTTAATACATTATAATTGTCCTCTATAACTACTATGTAAAATTTAAAACACCTTAATTATTTTATTTCTTCTAGAAATAGCTAATCTTTCACTCAACAGGGGAAATGCCTGTCGCAAGTTGATGATGTCATAAATGTCATGTGTGATCTATCCCTATGGAATTTATGGCATGCATGTGAAAATAAAAACAAACGTAATACTTCCTATGGTTAATATGAGCATCAAATCAATATTTAAAATGTGTTTTTTGCACATGCATGCCATAAATTCCATAGGGATAGATCACACATGACATTTATGACATCATCAATTTGCGACAGGTATTTCCCCTATTGAGTGAAAGATTAGCTATTTCTAGAAGAAATAAAATATGTAAGGTGTTTTTAATGTTACACAGTAGTTATAGAGGACAATTATAATGTATTAAGGCATATTTGTCGTATTAGCCAGGGATCCTTTTAAAAAACCCACTCAAGCCTTACTTTCCAGAGTACTCACCACTCTGTGTGGGACATGAATTTATGCATTTGTGTCGAGTGTGCAGGTTTATTTTGTAAGTCGACACCAGTTCAAGAGTACTTACTTAGTAACTAAGTACTGTAGTTACAGTATTTTCCGGACTATAAGGCGCACTTAAAAGCCTTTAATTTTCTCAAAAAACTACAGTGCGCCTTATAGTCCAGTGCGCCTTATATATGGATCATTCATTGACATTGACATTCCCTTTAGCACAGCTCCATCTGTTGGATGCATAACGCAACGGTAGCGTCTATTATGTGCGCCTTATAGTCAGGTGCGCCTTATATATGAAAACAGTTTGAAAATAGACCATTCATTGACAGTGCACCTTATAGTCAGGTGCGCCTTATAGTCCAGAAAATACTGTAAGTACTTTTTTGAGGTATTTGTACTTAACTTGAATGAACGAATGAATTTTACTCACAATGCGTCGAGATGAGACGCATACAACTTAGTCGTTATGCCAATTGATTCCTCCCAACGCATATTCCTGTGTGTTGTCATTGCTGTCTTATCCTACTGGCTCACCGGCCAGTGAGGAGCCCCCGTCGGGAGGACGTGATGCCTTCGTCCTACTCCTCCCACCCAACACTCCCCGCCGGCAGGTGCTATCCAGCCTGTAGAATATGTGCAGTGACCGCCCTCCTCACTTCCGTGGTACCACTGAGGCCTGCCAAGTGCATTTTCAATGTTTTAAAGTAAAAGATGTCATGGCATTTATTTTTTTGTGTTATATTATCATAAAAAACGTAATGTTTTGGACCATTTGCAAAACACTTACGGCCCACAGGTTGCAAATCGCTGCCTTTCAGTCTGCGTTCAGTGCTCTGCGTTCCACACAACACAAGTCGTTTTTGACAAAACAAACATTCCCCACACTGCAAAAACATCAGTTTTAACAATCTCACATTGTTGTTGTTTGTTCCATCATTCCTCAGTGTTATTAGTCAAGCCTTTGTTGTTAGTATCATTGCAGCGTTCAGGCTCCTTGTTAGTGTAATTTGCTGTTATACCTTCATGTATTTATTTATGGACTTTCTTTGGGGGGGAGGGGAGTGTGGGGGGGAGAGCATACATTGTTAGTGTAACAATGTCCGTTTCGGCTTCACAGTAATTGTCCTTGTGAGGGGGGAAAAGAATAAGAAATAAGGACGTATACAGTACCTCGGGTGCCACCGAGCCTACAGACTAGAGAGAGAGGAGGGACAGTAGCCTAATGGGGACACGCTTTCTGTTTGAAGCTGAAAACTCTGATGAAAGAGATGAAATGCTCGCTACTTTTGGAGGGCTGCCACCATCGGTAAGAGAGAGACACGCCATTAGGCAGCAACCTGGATGTGAACCAGCGTTTCGACTGGAAAACCTCGTAAGTCCAAAACCGTTCCTTTTTCCAGTATTATTGAAAAAAAACCTGTTAAGATACTGAAAATAGACGACCTACAAGCTCACGACACGTCGCGTTGCGCCGCGTTGTGAGCTTGCAGATCGTCTATTTTCACTACTTTTGTGCAAAACTCTTGTGTGGCGGAGAAAGGCACTGGTTTACGAAAGAAATGTATACAAAGTGTAAATATGGAGATAAGGGGTTTCTGCCCGACGACAATGAAAACTCAGTTCTTTGCCTTGCTTACTGGACCGAGTCGCCGAGCTATACGAGACCTCTCTCTCCGGTATTAAATATTGCAACAACCACTGCATCGTGCCCTTGAGCATGGGAACTTTTAACTGGCATTTTGCAATAGAGTGGTAGTACCCCCTCCCTGCCCCTATCCGGGCCGCCCGATGCGGGGACGTCTGCCAAAAACAACCACCTCCACCAGGTAATGGCATAGGTGTCCTATAGAAGTACATTTAAAAATGCTTTTACTTGTCAGCAGAAAACAAACAACACTTCCAGTCGCCCCGGACCGACTGGGCAATAAAGTGTGTTGTGTCGTCGCTGTGTATTGAACTGAACAAATACATCTGTCTATCTCTCTCTCTCAATCTCTCTCTCTCTCTCTCTCTCTCTCTCTCTCTCTCTCTCTCTCTCCCTCTCTCTCCACAGCCAGCTGCTGATCAAGGCTGTGGAGCTGGATAGGCTGACAGACAGTGATGGAAAGTCACTAAAATACATATACTCAAGTACTATACTCGAGTGCTATGTTGAGAATATGTTTTTATTTTACTCGAGTACAATATGTCCACTTTTCAAAGCTTCATATCGTCGTTGTCGGGTGGAAACCTCGTATCTCCAAGTTTCAAATTTTTCCGTTCTTTCGCAAAGTAAAGCCCTGCTTCATCATACAAGTCTGTCGCACAAAAGTAGTGAAAACAGCAGATCTACAAGCACACAACGCCTCGCACCGCGATGCGTTGTGTGCTTGTAGATCGGCTGTTTTCACTAGTTTGAATAATTTTTTAAAGTGGTAAATGCAAACCGAATGGTTTCGGACATACAAGGTTTTCACCTGACAACGACGACATACTTCAACTCCACTGACCAAATCTGAAAACCCATGAAAAAAACGTGCACAACTGGACATTCTGCATAATGAGTACTTGGGCAGGGTGAAAAGCAATGAGAATTGAAAATATGAATGGAGTTACGTTTGAAAGGGTGGCAGGGTGACAGCACAGACAGTATGAAAATATGTCACACACTGTAAAGGTCTAAACAACAACACAGAGACAGCTATTTCACTGGTTATGTGGACACTCTTGATGCATTAGGCCAGTGGTTTTCAACCAGTGATCACCAGTGGTCCCCAGCTAAATGATGGAGAGTTTAAAGAATTAAATGGACCCTTATGTTTAACTCTTGAAATTGTAAAATGAAACCAAATGGACCCTTATGTTTAACTCTTGAGATTGTAAAATGACACCAAATGGACCCTTACAGGTCTATTTGGTTTCATTTTATGCTCTCAAGACAATTAGAGAATGTAGAATAATTGTTATTTTGATCAACATTTGCCTGTTTTCTCTCCACATCAACACAGCATGGAATTTTGGATCAACTCTTATACAACGACAACAAAATAGTCTATGCTTTGGGTCTGAGAGGCTTAATGGTTCAAATGGTGGTCCGCAAATAAATTATGGACCTTGATGTGAAAAGGGTTGAAAAGCCCTGCATTAGAACATTAATTAATGAAATATGGAAAAACAAGGTTTCTTTCCGAAGGCAACGATATGTCATGTCTGTGAGTGGTAATCTGGCCTGCATCACAGTGACGGGGGGATAACTAGGTTACATCCTGTAATTGCTCAGCAAACTAATCCATCTGTGGCCACCCAAAGACTAGGGGCGTCCAATAACCGAGGAAGAGACGAGACAGCGGCATTAGTTCTAATGTTCCATGGGCCGTAATGATGGTGGATGGCAGCATGTAGCCTACCTACAGCGGTAAACAGACTGCACTCTTATTCTAGTCTGTCCGACGCTCGGAAGCGCCAGTGGTGGACAGGAATGACATACATTGTCTTCAGCGTCTGTGCTTTACTTGAGTGTTCGTGTTTTTGGATACCTGGATATGACGTTCACTCCACTTGACAGCTTGTTGATCTGCTATTTTCACTATTATTTTTGTTGGAACTTTAGGATTTATATATTTTTTTAATTTGGGGGCCGGGTTGAAATTTCAATATAGCAATACATACTGGCATGTATAAAATCATGTACTTTTTAATACTCAAGTATTGAATTAAAAGCAAGCACTTTGTTACTTTAACTCAGGTACAAATTTGACAGAACGACATTCAACTTTTGTAGTCGAGTATTATTTGACCATGGAGTTTCAATACTTTGGCTTGAGTACTGGGGTATGAGCGACTGGACTTTGTTGACTGCACCATTCGCACACTGATAGTGGAGGAAACCATGCAAGGCACCAAAACCGGCTCTTTGGGAGCACTTATAAGGGGGTCTTGCTCAAGGACAGCCATGAAGCACGCAGCCAGGACGAGGAAGGGGATCGAACACAGGGGTCATCAATATGATCCATACACGGAAAAATGCACATTAGGAGTGCACCGGTACAGTGGTTCTCAAAGTATTCCTCTTCAAGGACGCCACTTCCATCCCATGCCCGGTTAGCCCACATGTAGACAGTGTGGGAACCACATGGGCCAGCCCACTTCCATCCCATGCCCAGTTAGCCCACATGTAGACAGTGTGGGAACCACATGGGCCAGCCCACTTCCATCCCATGCCCAGTTAGCCCACATGTAGCCCATGTGGTAACCACGTGGTGACATGGGCCAGCCCACTTCCAACCCACTCCCAGTTAGTCCACATGTAGCCCATGTGGGCTAATTCTGGGAAAATGCAAGTGTGGTTGCCCTGACTCGAGTCACGAGGAATCGGCTGAGAAATGTATTCGGTCTTACCATTTGTTCCTTTCATGCCCATATATGGATATCTCTGTATCCGTCAGTCCTTGTCCCTCTTTGATTCCCATATATGGAGATCCAGTATGTCATCAGTATAACTCTCTAAGTTACAGACCTGTAATGGTCCATTTGGACCACCTTCAAGCAACCCAGAAGGTCCCTAAACCCACTTTGAGAACCACAGCACTAGTAATAATCATTCAGGGCTATAGTTCTGGTTCTGCTAATATTTGTATAATTTTGACAACAATGAACAATGAACCCTGAACGAAACAGGAACCTCCACATTCCAAGACAGATGATCTGTGCCTACAGAACCACTGCAGCTACAACATACTGTACACAGCAGACGCACAGCGCCCACCAATGCAGACAATATGCAAGGAAGGGCACATTTATTACGTTTTAGTGAGCTCATTAATAACTCCAGGGGGTTTCATTTATGACCCATAAAAAGCTTTACATGATGCCTTGATGGGACAATTAAACATGGCGTGAACAGGCAGTCGTTTCACTGTCACATCTGTGATGTACAGTGTATTCAAAACAACACGCAGTGCAGTCTACTGGGGCTAAATATGATATACTAAAACATTTTCTACACTCAATCACCTCAACCAGGACACATCTCTAATGGCTACTTACATAAAACAAACTATTTGGATATTGAACATTGTAATATTGTCGGGCTTCATTTCACTGAAGATTTAGTTTTGAATACATTATAAAACTAAAATGTTGCACTTACCACTGCGTACATTCACAGGAGGCAAGCCAGAAGCCACTATGTGATGTGAATTGATTAAATATCAGTTTGAAGCCACAAAAATAGGTTTGCTTTATTTATTCACTTGTGCCTTTTCTGGTCTTTGAATGCTGAAAAGTAAACAGTTTTGGACATTTGAGGTTTCCACCCGACAGAGACGATATACACTTTTCCTAGTTTTTATCTAGACCTGGAATCAGTTACCGTAGATTGAATTAGGTTACCCTTAATGCGCACGCACGCCCACAGGAAGGCCAAAGGCTGTTTTTGAATGTACAAACTTTGTGTGACTACAGTACATGTACTGTTTCTTGGATGGTGTTGTCTCCGATCACAGGTTCTCAACTAAAGTTAAGGAAACAAAATGGATGGAAGTCTTCTGACCAGGGACGTGCTGGCCATTGGGAAAAGCGGGACAACTCCCGAACGGCCGGTTCATTCCCGGCCGGTCCAGGCCGGCCATTAGGAAAAAAATTAACTGTCTGCACAAAAGTAAAAATGTAACCGTTTGCACAAAAGTAGTGAAAACAGCCGATCTACAAGCACACAACGCCTCGCGGTGCGAGGCGTTGTGTGCTTGTAGATCTGCTGTTTTCACTAGTTTAAATAATTTTTTAAATGAGTGCCAATAAGGGCCTCTCCAATTCTTTTTCCCGGGCTGAATCAGGGGGCCCAGCACGTCCCTGCTTCTGACAGTGTACAAATGGACCCTTGCTGGTAAAAATGACACTGAGTATTTGTACAGTTTTTTTGAACAGCGATAAAAATAAGCATCCTATCAAATGGGGAGGGTCCGCGTGGCCCAGACTCTTATATTGCCTACAGTATAACGGTCTGGTGCCTTTTGTAGTTGTGCTTCATTGTACGTTTAAATAATTCATCATTTAGGATTATTATGACGATCGGCTTGGCTCGTTTTAGTGACCCCTCGGGAACATGGCGCCTCACGCACTGCGTGGGCACGCACACACGCATGCACGCGCGCCCACACACACACACACAGACACACAGCGGTGGCCTGGGCTGGGCTTAATACATTTCAAACCGAGCAGATCATACGAGCGGAATCGAGCGCGAGCGGTGCGGGGAGCGGAGCGAGCCGTTTTTTAGTTGAGCGTGAGCGAGCGACTTTTATAATGGGTCTGAGCACCGACCCTCCTCCGCTCCGAGCCGATCCTGTTGGGGCCGCGCGCCGCATGTTTCCAACAAAACAGTGGCGAGTGGAAAGCTCTCCAAGTCTCCATCAAAGCCGAGGCTCACGTTAGTGCAGCCATTTGTGTTGGGAACACACTGGCAAAGGAGAAAGTGTTTCGGACATGGTAGCAAACTACTTTTTTGACTCTGATTGACAGCCCTGAGCGGAGCGTGGAGCGAGCGCGGAGCGAGAGATGTGAAAATCAAGTTGAGCGACGGAGCGGCGGGGAGCGGAGCGGCCCGGTGGCCGACCAGAGCGACGAGCGAGTGGGACAAGAGCCCTCTGGAGCGCGGATCGGCTTTTGTCATCGCTCCACTCCGCTCGTGTGCTCTGAAACCGAGGGGGTGGGGCAGTGTTTTTGCAAGAGAAACAAGCAACGAGGTCCGAAAACAAGCCCAAAATAAGAGAATATGGCAGGTTGTTTAAGAGCTGTGTGTTTCTCAAACACTTTCATGTCAAGGACCCCCGATTGCATTGTTCACCAACCCTAACCCCTCATCCTACAATATTTTGTGCAAGTGATCACCAAGACAAGATTTGAAATCTGTAAACGCAAAGGACAATATTTTTTTTGGAAACAAGCTCACAGCGTGCCGTTAGGCCCGATACAGAACACACTTTTTCCTGGTTTTATTTCTATAGACCAGAAGCTTTATTTAAGTTAACCTTGCATCAAAATGCATAAAAATGGTAATATTCTAGGATCATGTAGATAAACCAATAACCTACCAACAGTCTAAAGCGCCATTCCCACCGACCAACAGTCTAAAGCGCCATTCCCATCGAGCACAATAACGATATTGTTCACTATTGTTTTGTTTTTGTTTTTTTCAGTGTGAACGCTGCCAATCACTTGACTATTTTTTTAAACTATACTTTTTAGTTATAGTTATAGTGTGAATGGCCAGTAAAAAAAACAAGCCCAAAAAAATCACCTATTTAACACATCTGGTGCCAACCCGAGTTTCCCGAGTTTGAAAAGGTACTACCGCTGTGCCAACCCCGAGTTTCCCGAGTTTGGGCCGTTTTTGAAAAAAAAAAAAAACATTTTTTTTTTCAATTTTTTTTTTGGACCTCCAGAAATTTATTAGGCATGATCGCGATCGCGAAATTGCATGTTGAACCCCCATACCAACCCATTCTTTCAAACATGGCAGCCATGTTTGTTTACATCTGAAGAAAACATAATGGCTGATAAATCATGAATCTCTGAACGGATTTCCAAGCGGATTTTTTTGTTTAAAAGCTGTGAACAGTGTGCACACACGTGGTGCATCAGCTAGGCATGGGCGTGCACGTGTACATGGAAGTCTATGGTAAAGCATGGCAACGTGGGACATTGAAGAGAAAAAATCATAGCAACATAAGTGTAAGACTTAGACTTCAGTGGTGTAAAGTAACTAAGTAAATTTACTCAAGTACTGTACTTAAGTACAATTCTGAGGTATTTTACTTTTGTAGCACGTTCTTTTTTTCTTAGAGTAGTTCTAAATTCAAGAAGCTTTTACTTAAGTAAAACATGCGAGTCTAGCTCCTTCATGTAATACAGAGTTTAGGCGTTGACAACGCCGCTCTGCATCCACGCTCTATTCATCACGGCTCTCTCCTCTCCCGCTGCAGCATCTCGTGTCTTTTCCCCTCCTGCCATTCATTCTCATCCTTTACTTTCCCTCCATTAGTATTTTCCCCCCTCCATTATCTCTCGCTGTCACTCCTCCCCGCCTCCGACTCTTCTCTTTTCCACCCACTCGTCCTCTTCCCCAACAAGACGCCTGTGTTCCACATCCCCGTTCAAACGCACAGTACACACACACAGGCAGTGGTGGACAGTAACTACATATATTTGCTTATTTGCGTACTGTAGGCCTACTTACTAAGCGATAGTTCACCCCCAAAATGACTTTTTTCTATTGATTACTCACCCCATGGTTATTTTCTTTTTGTTTTGTTTTGTTTTGTTTTGTCGTCTCATTCCTAAGCCAATAATTTGAGGAGAATCTTTGTGTTTCCATAGGCAACAAAGCAGGCTCTTTGTGTTCCAAAAAGGTAGCACATCCAAAATTTTAAATCAGTGGAGGACAAAGTACTCACATTTCCACTATTTTATTGGCACACACCAAAAGGAACGCTTACGCGTTTCGGCTAAGAGCCTTCATCAGAGCATGATTTATGTATATTTGACTTTAGGTTTAGCACTCCACTGAGAAAACCATTGCTGATGCGCATCTTCTTTTTCTTATATACAGGCTCTTTGTGTCTCCATAGGGAACCACTGCCATAGGAATTCGACAAAAACTAAAACTGTCCATGAAGTCTCCACGGGGTGAGTAATCGATTGAAAGAAAAAACCCTAGATTTTGAACAGAGATATTGTACTTTAGACGTAAATGTGTACTTTTTAATCCTTGAGTATTTACTTGAGTATTACACTTTGTCCAACAGACACACCACACACATACTAGTCTGGGATCACTTCACTTTTCGGGTTTGTAACCGGTCTGGAGCGGAAACCACAAAACGTCATGTTGTAGTACTCAAAGGACTACAATTTGCCGGAAAGATCAAACCGGATTCAGTTTTAACCCAAAATATTCCCCTGCGCTCAAGAACACACTTTTAGGGCCTACCTAATAAACTCCTTGATGCGGAGTAGTTTTGCTTTTGAAAATTTCGTTTGGTATATGCATCTTTTAGTCCAACTTTTAGTGACTGGCAAGACTACACTAGGCTACTCAAGCATTTTAATAGGGATTGGGGAAACAAACAGGGGGAACCAAATAAGTGACGCCGCTTCTTCTAGTGGTTTCCGCTCTTTAGGCGGAAACCAACCGGCCTGTTGTGAACGAACACCAGGCTTTCCCCCAGAAAGCCTGGTAGGCGAGGTTACACACATACAGACACACACACCCACCATCCTCTCACCCCGCCGCCGTTAGCTGCTCCCATTAGCCACGATCCCCCCGAGAGGGGTCGACCTAATTTGTCCGTTTCCTTTTCCCGCGCCTTTCACCTTCTGACCCGGCGCTGCCGCTCTGAATAATTCAGAGCGGCGGTGGGTTCGCACCACGGCGGCGGCTGCACCCACATCAGCGTCTAATGACACAGCGCTGATTGAAAGAGCAGTGCAATCATGACTCTGGGAAATAAAAGGGCTCGCCGTCGCTGAGCACCCCCCCTCCCCAATTGGGTAAAGTGTGCGGCGCGACCCTTGGTGACCCGCGAGGGGGGGGGGGGGGGGGGAGTCTGGCAGATCTGTAGACGTCAAGTGAGTCACCTCACTTAGCAGAGGCCAGGCTGAGTTGTTACATGGGCGTCTACATGACACATGACAATTATCTGCCACAACGAGTGATATCAATGCACGGTCACGGTCATTTTATGTACGGTACATGCATGCTCACACACGTATAATGCATAATTTACTGTATGTAGGCTATGTACTGACGTGCGTGCAGTCGCGCACCCACACAAACACACAGCTGGTTACAAAGTGCCTAAACATTGTTACTTACAATACCGTTGATGATGACGTACTTGTCACACACGCACGCACGCACGCACGCATGCACGCACGCACGCGCAATGTATATCACATGCACAGACTACATCCAATACGCCCTCTTTCTTTGGTGTAAAGCCCCCTCTCTCTTCCCCCCTCAGCTCCAAATTGAATTGCATATCTTCTCCGTCCGGTGGAAACCTCATATCTCCAAAACTGTCACTTTACGGGATTCAAGTTCAGATATAGCAAAAGTAGAAGATCGACAAGCTTGCCTGATCTGCTACTTTTGCTACTTTTGCGTGTAGGTAGGCCACAAATTTACAAAAATAAATAAACAAAAAGTTATAATATGGAGATAGGAGGTTTCTGCCAGACAGCAACGATATCCATGTCGTTGTTGTCGGGTGGAAACCTTGTATGTCCAAAACCGTTTGTTTTGTATTCATCATTTTAAAAATGATTTCAAATTGTGAAAATAGCCGATCTACAAGCACACACCACCTCTTGTGCAAATGTGAAACTTGGAGATAGGAGGTTTCTGCCCGACAGCAACGACATCCATGTGAAACCTGGCCTCTGCTGAACCTTAATGTGCCAAAACACAGGAAAAGTAAAAGGGAAAAATGCCTCTAGTGTGCGCATGGGCCTCACTTCTAGAGATGAAAACACTGACGTCTGCGGGCCTGAAGTGCCACTGGAAGACATTACAAAGATGAAAGGGCTGAAGGAGAGATCACATGGCTCCTTGCTCTTTTTAATTATCACCCAAATTCTATTACTTTCCAGCCTCCTCCTGCCTTGCCGAGGAGGGAAATTACTCCCACAAAGTGACAGCTTTTCAGATTAAGCCCTGTTCATATATTCCTGTCCCAAAACGCTGCTGTTAATAACACCAGACGATACTTCAGCAGCTCACCGAGGAAACACAGGTCATGTTTAGTTGTTTTACCTTTATTTTCTGTCTGTTTGAGCACAATATTAAGCAATTCCCCCTGACCACTCTGAGCTTCATCTAGACATTTGAATCGTGCAAGGAATTACTATTCCTTCTAATATTAATGGATGGATGGATATATTAAAGCTACTATTATTTAACTAGCTCATAACCATAAACAAACACGATATGCCCATATACAGTATAGGCCAGGGGTCTTCAACAGGGGGTCCTCAGAGTTACTACAGGGGGGCCGCCAAATCTTTGAGTGATAGGATAATTATTTTAAAATGAACAGCTCGCATCCCAATTCTGAGGAGAACTTTAGCCAAAAATAGCAGATCTACAAGCTCTCAGCGCCTCGCATTGAGAACGTCTAGAGACGTCTCGCGTTGAGAACGTCTAGAGACGTTCGGATATACAGTTGACCAGAACCACCGATATGTCCATATCGGAATATACGATATTCAGTTTTCCGGAACCGCTGATCCAACTGGCATCACATGCATACTGTCACACCACTTCATCACACAAAGCTGATTGTTGGTGGGACAGGACGGGGCATCAGAGCGGAGGCCACTTCCCTGCTCACGACCAGGGGTATTCCCAGGACTAGAGTCCAAAGGGATGTGTGCTGCACATCCCAATAAAGATGAACAAGTCCTGAACAACAATGCTATGGAGAAGGAAAGGAAAGGAAGTCTCAGGGACGTGCTGGGCCCCTGATTCAGCCCGGGAAAAAGAGTTGGAGAGGCCCTCATTGTGCGCTATAGAGAGAGAGATCTCTCTATGTCATTGTGCGCTATAGAGAGAGAGAGATCTCTCTATAGCGCTGCTGCTACTCAAAGATTTGCCATTTCAGATCATGACAAGTGACAAGCCAGTGGGCCAATTATATCGTTGTCGGGTGGAAACCTTATACGTCCAAAACCGTTTGTTTTGTATTTATCATTTTAAAAATGATTTAAACTAGTGAAAACAGCCGATCTACAAGCACACAACGCCTCGCACCGCGAGGCGTTGTGTGCTTGTAGATCGGCTGTTTTCACTACTTTTGTGTGACGGCCTTGTATGATGAAGCAGGGCTTTGCTTTGCGAAAAAATTAACAAATTTGAAACTTGGAGATACAAGGTTTTTGCCCGACAATTTACTTTGTTGGCCGCCCAGCCCCCAAAATGGAACGAAGGCCGACATTTTATTTTATTTCTTTTTCCTAATGGCCGGCCTGGACCGGCCAGGAATGAACCGGCCGTTCGGGAGTTGTCCCGCTTTTCCCAATGGCCAGCACGTCCCTGGAAGTCTGTGTGCGGTATTCCCGGGACCATCCTCAGTGTAAAAGGGGGGATGTAACCACAATCCAGAAATCTCAGTGGATGCAATCAGAGACAGACTGGTATATAGGGTTAGGTATTGTCAGTGATTTCAAGCCCCCTCAGCCACAAATGCCACTCTTCTTGATTGCAAAGTATGTGCCTTAGATGCTCAATAGGCTGACGGACTCCTAATTCCTAATCACCGTCTACCATCTCCAGTGCAAAGCTGCAAACACCTTTTCTTTTGCCACCATCATTTGCAACATGTGACCAAACTAGTGAAACCACAACCTTCTACCATGGAGGTGAATCCAGATTTTTGTCACTGGAATTAGCCCTATTCATGGCCCGCCCACTCAGCATCCCCCTGGTGCTGAAGTCACGCTTTGAAAACCCTACTAAAAGCCCATAGAGTTAAAACAGAAATCGCAAATTTAATGCAATTTCTGAATAGTAAAGTATAAAATACGGCTAGCCTAAATCAAGAACACAAGATAGTAAAAGGCACAAAGCATTATAATTTACTTTACCGTTCTAAATAATGATTTGTTGGCTTTAAGTCCAGCTATTTCTGTTATAGTTTCCCCTTCTAAACTGACGTCAGCACCAGGAAGTTGCTGAGAAATTTGCTGAGTGGGCGGGCCGTGAATAGGGCTAATAGGAACTGTGACATGATGTAGAAACTTAGTCAAAATCGATCTCTGTGATGTTCGCCAAATAATAAAATGTTTCAATTTGTGATTTAACTCAACACAAATTCCTTAAGTGCAGCAATCAAAATATCTGGTCATAATGATGCCAGCTATTGGAAAAAAACACAACCGTGCATGGCATCGCCCCGCCACATACAACCGCAGCTAGCGCTCAAGGTTTTTTCCCCACACAACTCACACACACATAAAATAAATGGTTACAGGAACATAAACCAACAACATTAATCACACCAGGCACATAAATCCCCCCACAACGCACTCCCCAAGGCAAATAACACAATAATACAACAATAACTAACACAGACGCACCCTGAGGCATGCTGGGAAAACCCTTCCTCAGCCAACTAACATCCCAGGATGCTACTAATGGTGTTTCTTTTCTGTATTCAGAAATACTGTAATATTGCTGTAAGTATTCAGAGACAGCTGAAAATGGATCAAAAGGATTCGGCAGTTAAAAAGACCTGATGGCACGCCCGTCTCCATGTTTCTCCAAAATTAGACGGCAACATGGGTAAAAGTATTAGCATCAAGATATACTTAAAGGAGTAGTTCACCCCCAAAATGACTTTTTTTCTATTGATTGCAATGGAGAATATTTTTTTGTATTCGTCGCATTCCTAAGTCAAAAAAATATATTATAGTAAATGTTCCCCCATTGATTCTGATTGGGGACCCAAATGCATGGGCCTGGATGGGGACCCAAATGCATTTGGGTGAGAATCAATGGGGGTAAATTTACTTGACCCTTGACCCTAAATTTACCTCCATTGATTCTGACGCAAATGCGTTCTTTTTTTTTTTTTTTTAATTAGACAAAATAGCAGATCTACAAGCCCACAACACAACGTGTCACATTGTGGGGGGCGGCAGCGGATCAGGGGTAGAATGACCGGTAGGTAGGTTCCCAGTTCGATCCTGGGCTCGGTGTCGAAGTGTCCTTGAGCTATACTAGACTGAACCCCTAATTGCTCCTGATGTGCAGGTTGAGCCACTGCCTTGCATGGTTTCCTCCACCATTGGTGTATGAATGTGTGTAAATGGGTAAATGTAATGCACAATCTATGTAAAGCGCTCTGGATAAAAGCGCTATATAAATGCACCATTTACCATTGTGAGCTTTGCATATCGGCTATTTTCGAATTGTTGAAATATAAAATAGAGTGTGTGTGTGTGTGTGTGTGTGTGTGTGTGTGTGTGTGTGTGTGTGTGTGTGTGTGTGTGTGTGTGTGTGTGTGTGTATACAGGTCAGTATATATATAAATTCTCGTAAATTCTCTTATAGAAACCCGGGCTTTTATTTGTCTCAAGAGTAGCGGGCACCAGGCTTTTATTGGAAGGAGGCCTGTATACGAGAGAAGGCCTATATTCCTATTTTTCAAAAAAATCAGAATGAATAAATCAATATTTTGTGTACGTTTGAACCCAGTAAAATGTACTGGATTCATTTATTGAATCCAAGTACTGTATTAAATGCACAGTGCACTTACAGGTGGAGTCGGTGGACACTTACAGGTGGACACTGGTCATTTATTTTAACCTAACAGATAAGTTCAGCCGCAAATAACAGCTGACATTAACACATGAACAGTGCAAATTAAGCAGATGTGACTTAATAAGAACACATTCCAATGTCAAAGCAAAACTCAATGCAGACAGACAGACAGAAGGAGGAGGAGAGGGAGAGAGTAGGAGAAAAACAGAAAAACGTCTTATTTCAATCACTCACTTTAGAGGAGATTTCCTTCACACTGGGTTGTGTTTGTCACGCATTGAAGCAGGGGGTCCGCAAAATCGTCCGCGACGGTCCCTGGGGGTCCCCGGACCGGTGTAATCCACTCTGAACATGGTAGCTAATTCATAGCTATACTAGCATCTGTGTTGTTGTTGTTGTCATGCTAATGCACACAGAAGTAGTTTGGAGTGAAGCTGCTCACACGGTACCATAGTAAACATCGCCCTCTAGAGGCTTGTATTGGAACAATGGCTTGGTTTTTTTTTCAATGGCGCCCCGGAAATTAATGGAGGTCCGTTTTTTTTTATTTAATACAGGATATTATTAGAGAATTATATATCCACCTGTTTCCGTGGGAGTTTACTGAAGATTATTTGGACCTGTTTGGACCACACTTCCGGTTTAACAGCAGACATACAAGCTCACGTCGCGTCGCAGATGCAACCGTTGTGAGCTTGTAGATCACACTCGGCTGCAGCGCCGGAAGCTCGTTACAGCGTCTGCGCAATGCACTATGGGGCGTTGGAAAGTCGTGGATATTAGAGAATATATATATATATATAGGCCTATATATACCCTAATTACTGTTACTTGAATAGCATTTAGTTCCACCACAGATTGACAGTTGTATAATGAAAAATTGCATACTGTTCATAATATTTATTATGTGAAAACACAGACGGCAGAGGAAGAATACATTTGGCTTCTTTCAGAAACATAGAAGAGACAAAGAAGATTTTAATTGGATTTCACTGAATGCTCATTTCCCTGATACCGGGGTTAAACTGCTTTGCATTATTATTTTTCTATTTAGATCTTCATTATTAAACTTTGAAAGGGAATGTTTAATCAGTATTTTACTTGAAGACATTTCGTCTGCAGCTATGTAAAAGGGATGTTTTAAATCGGTAGCACGTGGGACACAAGCGTCTTTGACTAAGGGCTTGAAAGCAAAACACATGGTTGAAAATGTATAAAAGTGAAATCAATGTGTTTGTGTTTTAGGGCATTCGCTGATTAAAACAATGGTATAGACGTATAATGAAAGGGAAATGAAGAGTACTTTGTGAATATTCACCATGCTAATGTAGCTTCTTTCTCTCATGAAATATTGAAATACTGTAGTTAAACATTTCCTATTCCAAAGTTCACAGGTTTTCACATTTAGCAAATGTACATAGTACTAGAAAGTCGTGCCGCAAGCGGCGCTCCTGTCTTTCCCCCCTCGCCACGTTGTTAACAGGAAAAGCTCTGTGAATGCATAGCAGGATCCAGGCAGAGGTGGAAGATAATTCGACGGGTAACCAAATGTTGTGTAACTGGCTTCACGTTCGGTTGAAAACACTACACACCTCCCTCTGTTGTAATTCGATACACTGCCCTCCGCTCACTCTCTCTACTCTCTCTACTCTCCACCCCCCCATCCTCCCCTCACTGACTGTGCCTGTGAGGGGCACGTGCCTCTCTCTCTCTCTCTCTCTTTCTCTCTCTCTCTCTCTTCACGCGCGCTTCTGCACTCTCGCTGCACTCTCGGAGGGGCTGCGCTCTCTAGGGGTTGTGTGTGTGTGTGTGTGTGTGTGTGTGTGTGCGTGCGTGCGTGCGTGCGTGCGTGTGTGCGTGTGTGTGTGTGTGTGTGTGGCTACGCCCCCCTCTGTTGAAATTGGATCCGGCGGGCCCATAGCTGGGAATGAGCCAATGGAGGGCTGTCACCATGTAGGGGCGGTATTCCTTACGTCCTAGACGCCGACTACCTATGAGTTGAAGTCGATGTAAAGGGGGCGTTAATGGGCGTGGAAGTGGGATGCGGCAATAGGAGGAATGTTTATATAAGATACTGTAGTATAGTATAACACACATTTTCTACAGTTTTGACGCCAATTCTGAAGTAATCACCTTACAAAAACCTTTAAAATAACAATCGTGCAATTACTCCAATATTAATTCACATTTTAAGGCTCTCCAACATGGCGAAGCTGAAAATATTTAGTTAGGCGATCCAATATTAAAACTGGCTCATGGGAGGGCCGACGAGCGTACCGTGGCCACGTCCCTATGACTCATACACCAGTAAGACGCCTAAGGGCGAAAAGTGAGGTCGCGTCATGCCGTGGCCATCTGGCCAAAGGTAGTGAAAGTTACAGGTATGGTGAGTAGACATAATTCGGCCCTTGGGGAAAACTATTTGGGGAACCTAGTGTAGGCTATTATGTCACTGTGAACGACACATCTACAAAAGGATTCAAGCGATACAAATACGCGATTTAGCATTGTACCAATGCAATGTCAGTACTACAGCAGACGGAATTCTCCATTAAATATTAAGCTAGAATATATGTTGAACACTTGCCTACCAATTATTCAATGAACACTTGCCTACCAATTCCACTGATAGGCAGGTTTCTGAACTGTCCACAGCCCACCTCTGAGACATACAGTAGAGAGTTACAGAAATGGTGCCATCCTATATTCTTATATCCTATATCCATCCTAATGAGCAATAGTGAGAAGAACCTATTATGCTGTGTTCAGACTGCCAGCTACAAAAGATACACATCTATAAAGAGAAGCAGTGGTGTCTGTTGCCAAGTCGCTGTTAAAATAATATCGATCAACGCTAGTTGATGGGACCCCCTGGAACACCCCTCAAGGACCCCATGGGGTCCAGTTTGAGACCCACTGATATGATCTCCCTTTCATGTGTCTAAACTGTTTAGCAAAATGAAAAGACCAAGGAGAGGGATAGCTGAACAGTACACTTCAGAATAATTGGCACGTGGCACCTGTCAAGAATATGAGATGAAAAAGCTTCATAAGATAAACAGTCTTTCAGGGGGGGGGGGGGGGGGGGGAATTCATGAATCAATCTTTCAAATATAAAAGGAAACAGCAGGAGCTTGACAGACATATTCAATACCCACAACGAATACAGTACGTGTTGACATGGATCAATACACAAAGCAGTCCTGTTGGCCATGTTTAGCAGCACAAGAACCCCCTAGCTGAGAGAGAGAGATGAAGCAGTGATCCCCACTACTACATATTGTAAAATTGTCTTGCAGGTTAAACGTTTTCATAGATAGCTTCATAGATGTGTTTGACAGCGCTGTCAATTTCCTCTACACCTCAAACGTCTTTGCTGAAAATAGACGATCAACAAGCTCACAACACCTCGCAGGTGAGTTGCAGATCTGCTATTTTTGGCTGAAGTTCTCTTCAGAATAGATATGCTAGGGTTAAAGTGGGTAATGTAAAGAATTACACAAAATCACACAAAGATTTGGTGGCCCCCCCGTAGTAACTATGAGGACTCCCTAGGGGTCCTGGACCACCTGTTAAAGTCCCCTGGTTTAAAGCGTAAGGCTGGGTAATATACATTAACTTCAAAACTGTATCACGATTATTTCATAAAATGTTTTCATTATGATAAATGAATGACTATACAAAGTATAGTGCGAATACCAAGATATATACAAGCTCACAACAAATTCGTACAGAAGTGTTTTCTAGTAGAGTCCTTTTTGGTTAAGTTTCATGAAGTGGCTGGAGAACCATTTCAGTTTGGAGGAAAAGCAATGAAAAAGTCAATTTCTCTAGTGGGGCACGCTGACTGACTCCCACTCACTCATTTTCTGGGTCTTGATCCCAATATGTTGGAATCATTCAGTATGACAAGAGAGTTGATTGGAACCCCAAAACTTTCTGATCGGCTTTTTTTTTAACCAACTAAATTAAATGTCAGTGTAATTGTGATTTATTTTTAATCCCCCCAATTAGAATGTTTTCAGATTTGGGATTTTATATTTCATTTATTTTCTGAAGCAGGGTATTGACATGGCTATGTGGTTGTGCATCGGAAGGATTCAGCATTGGAGTGAAACGGAGCAGGGGATTTGCGCAGGAAATGTTGTTCGTCATGTCTGATGTGTTTATTGTTGTTGAAATGACTTTTTTTTTCCTTCTGTGAATTTGCCTGTTGTAATGTAATAAAAACTTGGAAAGAATGATAGAAGTGGGGGAGTGCTTATTTTATTTCCCTAGTCTACACCAAATCTCTTTGCCAAAAACAGCCGATCTAAAAGTCTCACAAGGAGACACATTATGAGTAGATCTGCTATGTTTGACTTAATGTTCCCCCCTGATTATGGAGGCTGGGGTTTAAATTCTTAATCAACTGACCAAAACTGAACTCCTATTTTGTAGAAATGGGGGAGCATTGCTCCCCCCTTCACTACCCCTTCAAAAGCAGTATTGAGAGTTCATTAAAGGTGATACACCATGAAATTTCACTTTTCCTATTTTAAAACCTTTTTTTGGGGTCCCACTAGCACCTTCTATCCTCACAAAGTCCCATTTCTGACCGTTGTGTCTTTCTCTGGTTTTGAGAAGGCGAAGGTTAAAAGTATCCCACGGGTTCTCAAAACAGGCTGTCCAGATTTGCTGCCGATTGTGACGTCATCTGCCGATTGTGACGTCATCACCAAAAAAAATCTTTTTTTTTAAAAAATTTTTTTTTCAAAAGGATTTTTTTGGGGGGGGGGGGGGGGGGGGGGGGCGCAGTTCAGGCCAAAGGTGGTACTGCAGCTGAAATGATCTGAGAGCCATTCAAAAATGAGAGAGGCTCTCTATTCAGGAGTGGTAATTTAGCCTCAAACCTTTTGAAAAACGTTTTTGGGACATAAACAATATGACATAAATACTTTTTAAATGCATGGTGTATCACCTTTAAGTTCACATTCACTCCTTCAGAACCCTCTTTTGGCTCTGGTGAAATACATTATGACTCAAGGGACTGTGTGACTGTGTGACTAATAATATTTGCATGTTTGGCAGACTGCACTTCCACAATTAAACATGACATTAAACATGACATTTCAAGTGGCCTTGGATTTGTTGAGAAGCTAGAAATTATGTCTTATCTCATTTCCAACTCAGATATAATAACAGCACGCGCACGCACACGCACACACACACACACACACACACACACACACACACACACACACACACACACACACACACACACACACACACACACACACACACTCTTGTGACAGTTATGCTCACAACATCACTTCATGCTGATCATTGTAAGTTTCAGTAGAAAAGGTTCATCACCAGCAATTCTCTACAATAGCTTAATTAATCGTTTGTTTTTATTATACCGTACTGATCCCTAAGGGCATAATTATTGTCTTTTCAGTGTCCATGTTCACGTCAGATCAAAGGATCAATCACACGCCCTTGGGATTCAAAGCTTACTAGAGCAGCTATTCACAACCATTTACATTTCAATGACGCCCCAGTCTGATATGTATTAGGTCACTTGATATCATGTTTTATCTCTGGGACCCAAATCTACACTGTAAAAGTCCTCAGTGTTGATTCCATTCTGAGAGTGCATGGGCCCTGGGACCCGCCAGATATACCAGGCAAAACTATACAGTCGACATGTCATCATTGTAATCGGCCATTTGGCTGTTGAAACGATAAGTAATGATTTGAGTAAATTAGTTTCATGAGAATACATTTATGCTACTTCAAGGGGGGCAAATCCTAGCCTGGCGGGGCCCGACGTTATCTGTGTTCATTCCTTCCACAGTATAACGTCTGGCCTTTAGCCTATTGGCAGCTTGAAAAGTGGGCGGGAGTACTTGCCTTGACAGACAGACTCCTCTAACCAATCACCATCTCTCAGCCAGTCGGAAGAACGGCAAACAAACACGTCTTTTCGGCCGATAAACTCCACTAGCGCATCCTCCGTGTTGCTTTTTAATTGTTGTAATTGATTCCAACTCTGAAATAACTGCACTTATTGGTTGTTTTATGGTTAGAGCGTTAACTGTTACACTTTTTGCATCGCGAGGGCAGCCATTGTTGTTTTGAAAATGCTGCAGCTTGCAGCATGCATCTACGTCACCGTCTACACATGGACCAATCAGGGAAATCTTTTCACTTGTTGTCAGGAAGACTACGTTTGTTGTGCGGAAGCATAGTGCGGAAGCAGTCACTGATTGGCCCAAATCACAGAATAATCGGTATACTCGCTGCCAATCAACGGAAGTCCAGACGTTATACTGTGGAAGGAATGAACACAGATAACGTCGGGCCCCGCCAGGCTAGGCAAATCCTAGCCTACTCAGTATGCATTTAAGCTCAAATGCAAATGTATCCAGTAATTGTTGCATATAAATACCCATGCTAAAATAAATTAAATATTATCCACAAAATCCCTTCAGACTTAGTAAACTGGACCAAGGTTTGCTCATGTACTTGTCCAAAAATAGCTGATCTACAAGCTCACAACGCTGTGCTTTGAGCGCTTGTAAATCAGCTATATCTTTGGCGAATGATCCCACCAGAATATGGAAAAGTGGTAACAGTATCATTTTAATTAATCTTATTAGGGGACCACCAGGGTATGGGAGACCAAGGTGTCAGGTGGGCCCCAAGACGTGGGGCTCCATGGATGCCATGGAGCTGTGCTCCATCATGGGTTCCAGGTTGCATTGCTGCACCAGCCTCTCTCATTCCACCAATGACATCTCTGTCAGTCAAACTCAGAGAAAGTGGGCCAGGGTGACTGACATACTGTACCGGTAAGAATGTACAACACTGTGCCTTGACACTCAATGTGAAACCCTTATGTAACCTGAGGGAGAAGAAGAAGAAAAGAAAACGTCTCTTTCCAGCATAAAGAGCCCTTAATTCACACCGAGCATCATAACAGTAATGATAACTATAAATATGTTGGCTTCATGGCAGAGTTCAGAGCACAATTCTAACGACAATAGTCACGATAGTCGTCCACCCACCAGCATGTCCTCTCTCATCTCATCCATAAACCTCCTCTTTGGTCTTCATCTTCTCCTCTTCCATCTTCAGCATTCTGCCTCCTAATGTATGTACCCTTCATCCCTCCTCTGCATTATGTCCAACCCATCTCAACCTCGCCTCTCTTGTTTTATCTCCAAACCTTCTAACCTGGGCTGATCCTCTATTAGAATCTAATGTAATAATTTCGGATCTTTCCCCTCCTTGTCACTCCTAATGAGAAGAATGCTCAGTTAACTTCTGTCGCCTACAGCTCTACATCATGTCTTTTTAGTCAGTGCCACAGTTTCCAAGCTGTACATCAGGGGTCTTCAACGTTTCCAGGCCAAGAACCCCTTAGCTGAGAGAGAGATGAATCAGGGACCCCCATATTCCATATAGTTTCATCGTTTGACAGCACAATCATCAGTGTATTTTGGATTCATGTCAATTTGTGTCATCAGATATTTACCCACTTGAACCGTCAATACTTAATATACACTTGACCTTTCACTCTGTACTTAGAGTGCTCTTTTTTCTCCTCTACACCAAACCTCTTTGCCGAAAATAGCCGATCTACAAGCTCACAACGCCTCGCAGCGCGAGGCGTTGTGAGCTTGTAGATCGGCTATTTTTTGGCTAAAGTTCTCCGAATATGAACGTTAGGGTTAAAGTGGTTAATAAAAAGGAGGAAGAAAGTTTCTATCAAACAAAAATTTGAAGGACCCCCTGTAGTAACCCTGAGGACCCCCTAGGGGTCCCGAACCCCCTGTTGAAGACCCCTGCTGTACATCATGACTGGTCTCACTGCCATCTTATACATCTTCTCCTCTCACTCTTGCTGGTACCTTTCTGTCACAACTAATTACAGTTGCTGTGCTTGGTGTGAACAGGCCCTTTAAAAACTAACTTGTTTGGTGTGTTTGCAATATTTGATCAAAATCTCTTCAACTTTGTCATAAGACTTCGACGTAGGCTTTGATGTATTTGTTAACATAAAAGGTGAGTGTGTGTGTGTGGGGGGGGGGGGGGGGGGGGGGGGATTTAATGATGAGGAATCCAAAGTTCTCCAAAGATGAGGGCGAGGTCGAAGACATTTCACCTCAATAGAGGAAAAAATAAGAATGAATTTGTGTTTTTTCGTGTTTTACAAACAGCGCTCGCTGTTCAAACATTGACATGGATCCTGAGGGTAATACTGACTGGTAAATAAAAGAACATTAACAAAGGGAAAGGAATACAGTGGGGAGAATGTGGGGCAGGTTATGGTGATGTTTCTATCATTAAATTGCAAATATGTCGCTGTCTGGAAACCTTGTATGGGGGGGGGGGGGGGGGGGGATTATCTGTGTTCAAGTGGATCAAATGTAGTTAATATGTTACCATTAACGCTAAAGTTCTATTGGAGAAAAGAATATGTGTCTGGTAAACAATTGACTCAATTAGCTAAAGTACATTATTATGGCCAATCATTTAATCATATTAAAGTATTAAGCTACAGATAGCTTCTGGCACAGCTTCAATGACCTTTGGTATACAATGCATCAGCGGAATATGCAACTAAAAACACTACGCATCCCATTTTCACACTAAATTGTTAATTATCTATGCAAGTAGACAATTATAGCATTAAAGCATCATTTTTAATCAAAGTGACAGAGGTTAAGCATGTGTGCAGCTTTTATGACTATTGAACCAAAAGGATTAACAAGATCTTGTGATTAAATAATAACTACACTGGATCCAAACCCAAAAATTTAATAATAACTACACTGGATCCATTGGAACGTACAGGTTCTTTTTTCCTGAAAAGTAACAAAAGTTAATATGATGAAACTACTATAATACTTAAACACACCTCAACCACACACACTGACACACCTGGCACTTTACAAAATTAAGATTGTACGCGCACACATTATGCGCACATAAAGGTACATGCATGCATGCATGCACGCACACAATTTTACTCTTGCATACTGGATGGAACAATAAAATCCAATCATATGGATCTCGGGAACCACATTCCTGTTACAAATGTGTTTGTCTTGTGTCTTGTTTTTATTACTGTTTATATTATCCTGTAAGCTGTGACAATCCTTCAATAACATTTTTTTTTGAAATAAATAGAAATATACAAGTAATATATTTGTATTTATTGCGATGAGTTTGTAGACAGGATATTTTCGAATAGCTGATAGAACAGGGGTTTGCTATTAGTACAATTTGTGGAGTAGACGTTTCTATTGAAAAATGGTCCCACGGTACTTGAGTAAATGTTCTTCGGAAAACATTCTTTTGCAGTATTTCCACTCACCTCAGCTGATATTGCTGAGCATTCTTCTCACTCTCTTATTTCACTCTTCCTCTCCCATTTCATGCTCAACCACACCTGAATTCCCTGGCTGAGCTGAGGTTAGAACCAGCCCTGAGGTACGGGTTAAGCCCAAGAGGTCAGCTCTAAGTCCCTGTTAAAACAGCCTTAAACGCCTTCAAATCGGACCGACTCCCTTCACATCTCGCATTGTCTCATCTCTCTCCATCCTCAGATTTCGAGTCTCTGTACTCTCTCCTTTGAAATAAGCCGAAAACCGCCAAATACAACTGCACTAAAGCTATAATCCGAGACTCATTTTAATGAATACAATGCCACTTGTGCATGTTAAACTTAATACAATATGGTTGAAGGTGGTCTCCCTACTTTTTCATTGAGAAATGTAGAACCTGCCGTGTAGGACAACTATTGTACCTAATCGTACGGCAGTTTCTTGTAGCAGATTGGATTGAACAATATACAGTATGTATCACAATCTTTATTAGTCTGGTTGCCCTGTAGGGCAACCAGACTATAGTACTATAGTGCGCTACTCCTCCCACAGTTTGGGTGGCACGCAATTGGGCCATATGTCAAATCTTCCTGCTTCATTAGTGAATACATTTTTTCCATTGACTTGAATGGGAAAATGCAAAAACTCACATGGGCATATCAGCATGCCCATATATGCTATGCACACTCTCAGACCCATAAGAGTCCATTTATCATATATCATCTAAGTGGGGACCCTCTGGAAGTGGATCCCCCTCCAAGGACCTCGAGGGGGACCCCACTTTGAGACCCTTCTTGACATTCAAACCCTAGATGTGAGCGAAAACACTCAGGCGCTCCAAGTCCTCAAAACCAGGGGTCTTGGAAACCCCCATAACACACGCCTCAGGGTCCCAGTGAAGATTTATCACAGGCTTCCCTTCTCGCCACTGCAAGCACTAGATTACATGTCAAATGTGGAACGGCGAGCAGATATTTCAGCCAATAAACGCAGCGGGGGGGTCTGGAGTGATATCGTAAGACCCTCGCCAAACAGAAGGGACTCTGCAGTGCATGGCTGACCGTCAGTGGTGGAAAAAGTACTCAAATGTTTTACTAAAGTAAAGGTACTGTATCAATTCTGCAATGTAGAAATTATGTCCGGAATTCTAAATTTACTTTAGTAAAGGTACAAAAATATTGGTATGAAAATGTACCAAAAGTAGAAAGTACCAGTTATACTTGTATTGTGAGCTTGTAGATCGTCTATTTTCAAATGGTCGAAATGTATATGGGGTTTAGGTGGTTCATGTATGTTTTGTAATAATCAACATCTGCAAAGTAACTAAAGGACAACTTTGTTTTTTTACAACAAGGGTTCATATTTTAGATTGTAATTAGAGAAAAGAAAAAGTGAGTTTTAAAATGTTTTCATTTGCTTCGTTCTATTGTTTTATCGCGTTTACCGTGCTAAAATGTGGGGTATGCGTACGCATGGGGGCATGCGTACAAGTGGCTAAAAAAGTATTTTTAGACACAATAAGCCAGCAGTTTCTTTATTGCTATTTACAGTAACACTTCTAGCCCCCATAAGTCACATCCAACCATGAAAGGTTGCGTTGTATCTTGGGAATGGGCTTATTGTAAAATTACATATTTAGCCACTTGTACGCATGCCCCCAACCACTGAAATAAGAATCTATAAAACAATAGAAAGTAAATTAAATCAATTTAACACTCATCTTTTATATTCTTTAATTACAACCTAAAATATGAACCCTTGTTGTAAAAAACTAAAGTTGTCCTTTAACTAAAGTTTCCAATACAATATTTGTCTTTGAGATACAATAGGTAGCGGAGTAGAAGTAAATTGAAAACTGGAAATACTCCAGTAAAGTAAAAAAGTAAAAAAAAAAAAAAGAAATCTCAAAATTATACTCAAGTACAGTACTTGAGTAAATGTAATTTGTTACCAATGCTGACCCTTGTTCCTCAAGAGTGCTGGCAGACCATAAAGCTGCCCTGACATCATCACAGTGAATTGTAGCAACCCAGATTACAAGCCTGAGGGATTACATACTGCATGATATCCCCCACCAGAATCACAACCTCTCCTGGTGGTTTCCATATAGACTGTAAAATTATATGGACAGGGGAGCGTTGCGTCACACCAAGTCCATAATAGTTTTGGATTTTTCATTATAGTTTAGGGTTCGTTTTGACTAGATTTTGTATTTGTATTTTTTTATTTTTTTATTTATTTTTTTAGAGCGGGTTTGCTAGTTTTTATACGTTTTTATTTTTGTGTCAATGCTTAGTTTTAGTTGTGTTTTCATTCAGAGTCAGAGTAAAGTAGGGCATTAACGACTTCATTACACAAGTCGACTCCCACCAGAGAAAGTCGAAGTTGAAAAAAGAACATCTATTGTGAAAATAACAGATCTATGCTCACAGCATGTAGATCGGCTATTTTCACAAGTTCTTCCTCTATATATTTGACAATTTGGCCAATGTTTAATTTGTCATTTTAGAGGTATTAAAAAAGTCCTTAAATTGGCACTTTAGAAATGTGGAGATACCCTCTATACACTTAAACTTTGTTGGTTTGTTTACAGTTGAGTGAGAAAACAATGTTTCACATTAAGTTAATCATCAGGGGACCCCCCCAAAATAATTGGGGGGTCGTGTGTGATGTGATGACGTCATCAAACGATAAAGTCGACTTCAACTCAACTTTTTACTGAGTCGAGTCGACTTGCAAAAATCACAAGTCGTTAATTCCCTAGAGTACAGTAAGTTGTGTAACTGTGTAATAAATTACACACTATACAATTAAATATTATATTCAGTTACTGTACAGCACTTGAGTACATGTAATTAGTTCCTTTCCACCCCCTGCCCAGAATAGCATCTTCACAGAGACGGATAACCTCTTGGGTGGTTTTTCCATATCAATGCACAGTTGTTGCGGAGGTAATGAGTCCATGGCACAGTCAGAGTACGGGACAAATCACTACAGACACTAATTCATTTAATGGAGAGCCGTGGATTCCTTTCCCCCTCCTCTCCCAGGGCTAAATAATCAAATTGGGGATTGTCATGATAATAAAGGGCTGCTGGCATGCTGACGCGGACCATTGTAGACTGTTTGGCTGTCATAAGAAAATAAATAAATAAATACAATAAACTATAGCAAGATTAATTATCTCCCGGATAGAATGCATCAGTCAACCCTGAACCATAAGCTGATGCACGGAATACATAAGATGCATCTAACCGTATCCACTGTGTAATTAAATCAGCTATTCAAGTGAATCCAGTGAACTTGTGTAGTCCATCCATGATGTTACCTAAACATGACCATATATCACCTTAGATATAGGTACTGTAGGCAGGTAGGCCGGGTGGCAGGCTGGTCAACAGACAGATGTATAATTTGTCCTCAGGGAAGAGATACATTTTCATAGGGTACCTACAGTACATAGAACAAACAAAGTAAGTATTTACAGCAGAACCCCTCATTGGTATGAGCCGGCCAGGGAACCCTGACCTCCCAATGTCAGAGCCAGAATTCGACCACAAGGCCACTGAGCCACCAAAAACTAAAAATATGGGACCCAATTGGACTGGGGTTATAAGTCCCTGCGACATACTAGCGTCATATGTCCAGGTGGTGTGCTTGTACATCATGTCCAGGGATATACTTGTACACCAAGCAGCCTCAAACTGCAGAAGAGGAGATGACCTATGGGGCCACATGGCTGGGGAACCCCAAGCTGTCGGTCCCCTAGGCTTAGCACTTAATTACAGAGACAAAGGACATGGACTACACAACACAAATTGGATTTCTTGTAAGGTAAAATGGGGTCGATTATTTAAAGCTTGTCTGAGCTCTGGGAACAAAGCTTTTGCTAAAACCAGCCTTAGTAGTCCATACATAATGGACTAAGAAGGAAAGAAGGTGAAGTGGGAGTTCTGGGTCAAGTATGAGTGTGACTACCCACAGGTTATAATTAAAAGTTTGATTATACATTAAAATTGAACTTTGTGCAACTCAGTATGGTGGAATTGAACATAATATCTCCAAGATTGTCTTCTTATAATAAGTTATTGCTGTGGGAGTCTTCACATCTGCCAATAGTTTATTTGTGAGTCGTTTTATGCAGCACATTAAAAAACAAGGTTCATGACATGTTTTGAAGCATTTATTCAATGAATTATCTATATCTGCCCACGTTGTGCATTTAAATATCACATTATGCGGCCAATCTTGTTAACCATTTAGAGAGATTTTGTTACTCAGACATGAATAGAAAAAAATAATTAAAGTTCAAACTCTGAGGGCTGAATTTGACTAGACTATAGTAGAGTTCCTAAGTGGAATGGGCCAAGCCCAGACTGATATCGTGGGCAAACGTCTGCCATTCTATTATAATCAGTCTGGCAATGTCGGGCTACACACGAGTACCTTGGGAAATTGTTCAAGCAAAAAAACAATTCATGTGCCATTTACTCAACAGCCACAGAGTAAATTAGTTCGCCACGGTGGAGTGAAAACTTTTCCCAGACTCTCCCCAGTGCAGACTGTAGTCTGTTACAGAAGCAATCTACATCTTCTAACATGATCATCCCTGTCTCCTCAATCTCATCCCTTGCTAGCCACTGTGGACATGAATACTTTCAAGAACATTTATGAGATAGAGTTCACTTAGCTACAGGCCGCGGGGGGAAAAAGAAAAGTGTAGCCGTAGGATGGAGAAACAGCAACCATGTCACATTTATTATGAATAAGTTGTAGTCAACGTTACAACTTGAGGATGACTAGTGAAAATGAGAGAGAGATAGAGAGAGAGAGTAGGAGGTATGACATGCAGCAAATAATCTGGATCACCTGGTCTGCCAGGAGTGGGACCAGGGACTGGCTGTCAGGCATTAAAGTGCATGGGGTATGTGCCCTAAATCAGGGCGCCCCAGAAACTTGGGCCATTCTGACAATCTTGCCCTCCCAAAATAGGGAAGCTAGGATATTATCTTGTATCTAAATGTGAGTTATAAGGTAGGTGTACGGTACACATAATCAATACATGGAAAAAAGGTTTCACATGTGCTTTCGGCATCATCTGTACCTCTCATATTTTTAGCTAGGTCCCTACTCCTCTATCCTCCTCTTCTCACCTCATCCGCTGCTCTGAGAGACTGTGAACATTTCCTTTGCGCTCAACCTCCTGTCTGTCGAGCACCTTTCTACCTCGCTCTTGTTTCGTTCTCCCTCCTCATTTCTCGCTTCTGAAACTCCCTTGCCGAGGTCAGAGCCAGCCTTGAGGTGCAGTCACTATACCTGGTGTAGAATATGAGCTGTTCAAATAGCTACTCAAAGGGTTACGTCAAAAAAGAACACGGCGAGCCCCACAGAGAATTGTTCAAGCTGCTTCAAACCAAACAAGAGCACCGCCTTATGTAAGCGTGTTATTTGTTTGGCCTGGTTGTACTGCTTTATCTTCAATAACTGGATCTACAGATTTTACAAATGCAACACCGCCTACTCACTTCTAGGAAATAAGCCACCTTTCACAGAGCAAATTACAGTGCATTTAAATTATCGTAAAAGCATTTCTGGCAATTGTTGCTATTCTTTATTAAGTCTTTGTTGTAGTTGTTATTGCTTATACAATGCTGAGGAACCAATAAGCCCATTAATTCCACCCTTGTCCTGGGTCCACATGTCGGGCAGAAACCTTGCGTCTCCATATTTAGGGCCCGAGCACACACAGTGTGTGAGGACCCTATTGTATTTGTAAAGATTATTATTCTTCCGCCGAATGAATCGTGTTTTTGAGCCGCAAAATGTACTCCAAAAGTTGCTCAACTTTGCACACACATCACAAGTGGCGAAAAATTTCGTATTTAAAAAAAATCGAAAGGGGGCGTGGCCTAATGGCTCAATAGCGCCCCCTACAAAACTTCGTGCCTCAAGCCCCACCATACGGTTTCACCTACACGTACGAAAATCGCTACACACCTGTATCATGTCCGGACTCAAAAAAAAGTCTCTTGGCGCCACTTCCGAAACCAAACAGGAAGTCAGCCATTTTGACTAATTAGTGGCGTTTTGGTGTATTTTTGGCCGTTTTCACGTGTCGCACATTAACGAACTCCTCCTAGGGGGTTAATCGGATCAACTTCAAGTTCGCTCGGCATACTCAAGACACCTTAACGATGAAAAGTTGTGCGAATCGTGAGTTTTCGTAAAACGGCGTGCCTGTGGCGAAGGGTCAAACTTCCTTCACCAAACAGGAAGTGCCCCCTCTTCTGATTGGTCCATACTTGATTGTTCCTTTTTTTGGCTGTTACTCATCAACCGTTTATCGTACAGAGTTGTGGCTGGTATCATATGACTTGACTAAGTGTCCTTCACCTTAATTGGTTTAACTAAGCCCCGCCCCCTCTTCTGATTGGCCGAAACTTGATTGTTCCTTTTTTGGCTGTTACTCATCAACCGTTTATCGTAGAGAGTTGTGGCTGGTATCATATGACTTGATTAAGAGTCTTTAACCTTAATTGACGCTTCCTTCGCCAAACAGGAAGTGCCCTTCGCCAAACAGGAAGTGCCTCTATAACTCATGAACCGTTTGTCGTACAGACTCGTGGCTGATGTCATATGACTTGATTAAGAGTCCTTAACCTTAATTGGTGCTTCCTTCGCCAAACAGGAAGTGCCCTTCACCAAACAGGAAGTGCCTCTATAACTCATGAACCGTTTGTCGTACAGACTCGTGGCTGATGTCATATGACTTGATTAAGAGTCCTTAACCATAATTGGCACTTCCTTCGCCAAACAGGAAGTGCCCTTCACCAAACAGGAAGTGCCTCTATATCTCATGAACCGTTTGTCGTAATAATGCTAACAAATGCTAATGCTAACACATGCTAACACATGCTAATGCTAACGCTAACACATGCTAATGTTAACACATGCTAATGCTAAAATGCTAATGCTAACATGCTAATGCTAACACATGCTAATGCTAATGTTAACAAATGCTAATGCTAACACATGCTAATGCTAACATGCTAATGCTAATGCTAACACATGCTAATGCTAATGCTAACAAATGCTAATGCTAACATATGCTAATGCTAACACATGCTAATGCTAACAAATGCTAATGCTAACAAATGCTAATGCTAACATGCTAATGCTAACACATGCTAATGCTAATGCTAGAGAGTTGTGCCCCCTCTTCTGTTAATGCTAATGCTAACACATGCTAATGCTAACCAATGCTAATGCTAATAGTCTAATTCTAATGTTAACACATGCTAATGCTAACAAATGCTAATGCTAACAAATGCTAATGCTAATGTTAACAAATGCTAATGCTAATTTTAACACATGATAATGCTAACAAATGCTAATGCTAAAAAATGCTAATGCTAACAAATGCTAATTCTAACTAATGCTAATGCTTACAGATGCTAATGCTAAAAAATGCTAATGCTAACAAATGCTAATGCTGAATCTAAAATTCTAATGCTAATTGGCTGCTACCCTTTGTGACGTGGGTAGAGATGCGAGGGCCCGGTCATTGCTGCTTGCAGCTTTAATTTAACTTGATATCTTCTCCGTCAGGTGTAAACCTCATTATGTCCAATACATTTCAGGATTCAAATTAAAGCATCAAGGGCAGCAGATCTACAAGCTCAAAACGTGTTGCTTCGTGCCACGTTTCAAGCTTGCAGATCTGTGACTTTTGTCAGCTATTAGACGTCTGTCTAAAATCGGTCTAATCAATGTCTAAATGAAAGTTTTTTTAGACGTCTAAGCTTAGACTAGACATTAATTAGGCGTTATTTCAACGGCTATATAAAGTAGATGGTCTATAAATATACGTCTATTAGATGTCTAGTCAAGTCTAAGCTTAGACATCTAAAAAACTTTCATTTCTAGTCGTTGATTAGACCGATTTTAGACTAGCCTGAAAAATGCTCAGTGGGAAGATATATACTTATGCCCAACAACAATGATATGTTTTTCCATAAAGAATTAGAAAATAAAGAAATAAAATAAAATAAATATATATATATTTTCTTTTTACAATTTCCACCCGAAAGCGACGATATTGTAGGATGTAACGATACATTGAATCTAGAATTTGTTTAGTGTTTTTGTTTTGCATTCTTTGACCGGTGGATATTTTGAGCCCATGTCTCGTCCCTCTGGAGTCTGGTCTCCCCCCCAGCTGTGTGCAGCTCACTGGGACGCATGCAGTCCTCCTGGGAGACCAGGCTCCCTGGTGTGCTGCTTTACATCCAGCCCTAGAGGACAGCCAGCAGTGGCGGAAGAAGGACGGGTTACCCCAGTCCTACATTTAGCCACCAAAAAAGGGGTGTTTCTTTGCGAAAACAAAGCCCTTTTTCTTGCCTCTGTTGTTACTATCAAAACCTACACCGGCTGTCTCTCTGTCAGTCTGTCCGTCACACACGTCATGTCACACTTTTGCCCCTATCCATGCCAAACCACAACCTCCACACTTCATTTCTCACATGGCCCTCTTCTAGCGCCACCATGAGGCCGATTCTTGCAAAACACATTTTTGGACACTGCTCCTACATATTTTGCCCTAAAATCACACAAAGCCAAAGAGTCATGTCATCGACATGGATCTGTCATATTTCCCATATTCATTCCTGATTGGCTACCATTGCCTTCTAAAGTTTGTGTATGCGACCTGACAGTCGCTTATTTCCCGATTAGGGAGTCTTACTGGTTTTCCTCTGCATTTTTGGACAGACGGGTTGTCGAAATTAAAATAAATCACAGAAGCAAAGAGAAAACCTCTGTGTTTAGCAACGCTGGCTCGATCGTACAGCACATAAATAGGCTAATCTGTGACAATTGAAAAGGTAAGGAAAAGCTAAAAATCTGTCAGTGATTGAGTCGAGTACAGTACTTAGTAAATACACAGTACTTGGTTACTTTCCGCCACTTCCAGCCAAGCAGCGATGCCGATGGAAACCAGTTGGTTTGTTTGCCATTCACTGTTGCCATCAGTCAACCTGCCTAGCCAGTTGGTTACCAATGACCATCATGTTGTGTCTCCAACTGCAACTCTAATTAATTTAATTCCTTTATCTGTGTCCTCATTAAAAAGAAAGAGGGAAGAGAAGCCCTGTGTGGGATAGATCATCCCAGGCAACAGCTTGCTTTATGCAATGGCAATTAACAGAGGACACCAGAGACAATATCTCAGCCCAACTCCCTCCCCCTCTCCTCTCTCTCTCTCAGCTCTACAGGTGTGAAGAACAGGCTTTGTGGCTTATGGCACAGAACATGTGCTGTACACGCAGTGGTGTCTAAGTACATTAAGTACACTACTAAGTCCTGTACTCCAGTTTTTAAGTACTTTTTTCCATCTTCTACTACATTTCAGAGGCAACTATACTGTCCTAGGCCTACTTTTTATTCTGCTTTAATTATTTGACCGTTTTATCCATCCATCCATCCATCTTCAACCGCTTATCCGGAATCGGGTCGCGGGGGTAACAGTTCCAACAGAGACTTCCATATTTCCTTATACCGAGCAACTTCCTCCACTCCCTCAGGGAGTGTACCGAGGCGTTCCCAAGCCAGTTTGGAGATATAGTCCTTCCATCTGATCTTTGGTCTGCCACGGGGTCTCCTCCCAGTGGGACGTGCATCGAGGACCTTCCTAGGAAGGCACTCGGGAGGCATCCGTACTAGATGCCCGAACCACCTAAGCTGACTCCTTTCCAAGTGTAGGAGCAGCGGTTCTACTCCAAGTTTCTCTCGGGTGACTGAACTCCTCACCCTATCTCTAAGGGAGATACCAGCCACCCGTCTGAGGAAACCCATTTCGTCCGCTTGCACCCGCGACCTTATACTTTCGGTCATGACCCACACTTCATGACCATGGGTGAGAGTAGGAACGAAGATAGTTAGTTGGATTTAGATTGTTATTACAAAACATCCTGTACAGTATGCCCTGTTTTATGCTTTGGCACACCGCGATGCATGTGACATGTTGTGAGCTTGCTTTTTGACTGTATGAAATGGTTACTATGTGGCATCACTGCAATTCACTGACACATGTAAAATGGTAAATGGTGCATTTATATAGCGCTTTTAATCCAAAGCGCTTTACATAGATTGTGCATTACATTCACCCATTCACACACACATTCATACACCGGTGGCGGAGGAAGCCATGCAAGGCACCAACCTACTCACCGGAGGCAATTAGGGGTTCAGAGTCTTGCCCAAGGACCCTTCGACATTAACTCAGGGGGAGCCCGGATTCGAACTGGGAACCCTTCGGGATTTATACCCTTCGTGCTCTAATACCAGTTTCTCTACCCCTGAGCTATGCCGCCCCTAAAACATATGCGTGATGGATCAGTAGTGTCATTACATACAGCACCGACATGCTTCTGAACGGTGTTCTTCTCAGACATTGGAGATGAGCCCTCGATAACAATGTCCTTCACACAGCGCCCGCCCGAGACACACGTCACAGAACAGAGGGCGCTCTGTCATTTACTCATGTCCGGCACTCAACCTCTGGTTGTCAAAGTATAATTGGCTTGATACTCCTCGTCATATATTACTAAACTACAAGTGAAAGTTGCTCAGTCAAATTTGCACTTGAGTTAAAGTGCCGGAGTAGGCCTACTTGCTAAAAAAGATAAAATACTAATTTAAATCCTCAAGTATTGAAAAGTACAAATAACAATGTACTTTTTCTTTTTAATATCAATGCATTTTCGTATTAAGATATTGAAATTTCACCCTCTGTCCTTCCTAGAAAAGTAGAGGAGTCAAATGCACAACATTAGTTGTTGTATTGAATTGTAGTGGAGTGAAAGTTGAGTAGTATAAAGTATAAAAAAATAAATACAAAAACTCAAAAGTAAAGCAAATACTCAAGTAAATATACCGCCCACACCACTGAACGTGACAGCGTATACAAAATGATCTCTCCATGGCCATCTCCACACCCGAGGGCCCCCCCGAGAGACAGATGTCACGGAAACCCCAGCACTCGCCTCGCCATGCCATTTACTCACACCTCCCACTTTCCTCCCATTTAAGGACCACCCCAGAAAAAGGTATGTTTTACCCCCCCTGCCCCTCCTCCTCCTCCTCCTCAAGGGCATACAAGACATGCATTACACCTTTCGGTTGAAGCGCTGTAAGTAATGCCGTCAGCGTCAGACCGCATCGTCCCATCAGTGTTTAGCTTCCGTCTGCAACGGGACGCTGACAGTTCGCTCCTCCTTCATCCTCAGCCCGGGCTGCCCTCTCCCCCTCCCTCCTTCCCTAAATCACTTCTGTTTAGAGCCCTTCACGGCCGACCGAGCCCCAGTAGCTATCACTGACCGTCAGCCTGCTCTCTCTCTTTCTCTCTCTCAGCATCTATCCATCCAGTTCAACCTCTCTTCATCTCCTTCCACCCTTCTTTCTCCTCCTGTCAAATCCACATCTCTCTCTCTCTTCTTCTTCTTCCCCCTCTCCATCTCTCTATCATGTCTCTCCCCCCCCCCCCTCTATCTTCCCCTCTCTCACTTCTCTACCCCTCTCCTCCTCTCTCTACTCCCTTTCTCTCAGCATCAATCTCCTTCCACCCTTCTCTCCTTCTCCTCCTGTCAAATCCACATCTCTTTCTCTCTCTCTCTAACCTCCGTCTCTCCCCCTCTCCCTCCCTCTCTCTTCTCTTGCACCTCTCTCTTCTCTACCCCCTCTCTCTACCCTTTTCTCTCTCTCTTCTCTCTCCCCCTCTCTCAGCTTCCCCCCCCCCTCAATCTCCTTCCACCCTTCTCTTTCTCCTCCTGTCAAATCCACAGATCTCTCTCTCGTTCTCCTCTCACCCCCCCCCCCCCCCCCCCCCCCCCCAGTCTCCTTCTCCCTCTCTCTCTCCCTCTCCATTAAATGCTGCTGCAGCCCGTATTCAGCGCTGGCTGCAGGGCCTCAGGGCCTCTAATCCAGTCCCACAGTTACATCAGTGCTCGCCGCAATCAATCATGCAGTCCGTCGCCCTGACGCCTTTCGCTCCCTCCAGGAGAGAGATCGACGCGTTGTGCCGTCAACGCCAACTGTCATTCCACTGGGGGGGGGGGGGTACCAGCAAGGTTAGCACTACTGTCACTGAAGTCACGGAAGTTGTTTAACAAAACTTTTCCCCCCTTCTCTCTCTCTCTCTCTCTCTCTGAGAAACTTTGAACCCATGGCATCCTCAGGCATGTCATAATGGGCAAACATTTGGTGAAATTGTCCAATTTACGAGCTCACAACGCGTCCCGTATTTTCGGCAAAGAGGTGTAGCAGGTGTAGCAGAGTGCAAAACAGACCCCTGGGGCGGTGGTTCCCAACCTGTGGGTCCCCACATGATTTGGTGAAGCGTGCCATTGTTTTCTCAATCAACAGTAAACAGGAGGAGCAGAGTGGGTATCTGCATATTTCTAAAGTAACAAGCAGGCACGTGCACACATAGACATCGAAGGGGGCTTGAGCCCCTGCCCTTTTACCTGTCTGTAAAAAGTGCCCTCTCCAGACCATGAATGCAGTTTTTACTATGGCGAAAGAAATGTAAAATTCCCACTTTCCATGCCATACTGAAGGCATCATTCAAAAGAATTGCCTCGTCCAAGTTCTCCTGAACTTGAATGCAGCATCTTACGTTGTCGCGGGGGTCGTTGTCGGCACCCAACAGCCAGTTGCGAGTCAGGCACCAAAAGGTCTTGTGGCGGCCCTGCCTCTCTGTGTAGAAATCCATGCTCTCTGTGTAGAAATCCATGCATCCATACACCACATTGTCTTTTTTATGCTTAGTTTAGTGTGGTATCAAGTACTGAAAATAGCCGACCTCCAAGCTCACAGCGCGTCGCAGCGCTGCGGCGCGTTGTGAGCTTGGAGGTCTGCTATTTTCAATATTTTCACCAAAAGGCCCTTTTAGATATTTCAGCCCCTGCCTCTCTAACATTCTCTGCACGTCCCTGGCAACAAGTTAATACCTCAAAGATAAAATGAATAAACACTGCGTCAAAAGTAATTAACTTTACCATTTCTGTCTCCTCACTCTGTGTATCAGAGGAGAGCTGTGAACAGTTCAGAAACCTGCCTACCAGTGACATCGTCGGTAGGAAAAAATAAATAAATGGATTGTTATTAATGCAAGAACAATGGCTTCTATTTCAGCATGCTAACTTTCCAGGAATAGAAAGGCTGTACTTTCTATTGTGTCCACAGCCCTCCTCTGAGACGCAGAAAGGGTGCCATCTGAACGTTTGTGAGGACCAATTATATGAGGATTAGGTTGAAAATGGGCGAAAACCAAAGTGCAGCTCCAAAACACATAATTTTCTTTTCACATGCTGCCACGTGTACGTGAGACGTGTGATTTGACGTGATGTTTGACATCACAAACGGAAAAAGACGATTAGAAAAACGAACGGGTAACGCAACGCACCAAGAATCCATGCTTTATTTTGTCTCTTAAAATGGCAGACTGACATTTAAAAACAGCTTGAATACCTTCTTACCCGTCCAATTAGAACATGAGGTGAGCTTCCCTGAGTCAAGCAAAAAGGGGGAGAAAAAGAAATAACAGACAGACAGACAGTCTAATGAACCGGTTAGCAGACGGTTGCGTGAGCTATTCTCTCAGCTTGCTTGCTGCATTATTGATCGGACACACTCTCTAGTCACATCTGCAGACAAGGACACACACACACACAGCCACTGACAAGTCTCAGATAAGCAAATAAACCGGAAGACACTGTTTATTAAAACCTAATGAAACAAATGACTTGTTTGGCACATATCAAATGCCTCCTTCGCCCAATCTAATTCCGACAGGAAATGAGCTTCTTGCGAGGCAGAGATTGACAGCCCTGACAGCCTACAGTATAATGATATTGTGGTCTTTTGCTTCTCATTTCAAATAACGGCTGAACAATGGCAGATCCACTTTCCTCTTTAGTAAAGGGCAGTTCACAACTTCCCACACAAAGCACAATAACAATAACAATAATGATAACTATGTGAGCGAGCATCCACTCTGACAGACGATAACGTTCTGTAAACCAGACAGCTGTGCGGTCCAGCTGTGTTAGAGAGCCCACTGGGGTGGGGGAACCAAATGGATCCATAACGGTCTGGTAACGGTAATGCCATCCACTGTAGCCTATACCAGTTAGCATTAGCTATCAAAATCAACTCCGTTAATAACAGCCTCCGCACTGACAAGTCTCAGATAAGCAAATAAACAGGAAGAGACAGTTTATTAATATAACCTAATAAAACAAGTTACTTGTTTGGCACATATCAAACGCCTCCTTCTCCATCTAATTTTAACAGGAAATTAGCTTATGCGAGGCAGAAATTGACAGCCTGACAGCCTTAAGATTTTTTTTTGTTTTTTGCTTCTTATTTCTTTTGAACAGAAACCAGTACTTCTACAGCTGTGGCGGCTCTACTTTGTACGTTCCTCTTTAACCACTTAAAGCCTATATACGGTTGACTGAGAGCTCTCAGCCAGGGCTCTATGCTAGGGACTTTTCTGTTTTCTGTTATTGTTGGGAGAGCTTTCGCTGAAAATCACAGATCGACAAGCTCACAACGCACAACGCTGCAACGCCATTTTCTATGAAAGCTTTCCCCATATTACAGATGCTGGGGTTTACGTGGTTACATTTATTTTATTTCATTTTTTCAGACGGGAAGCGGCTGAAAAAAAGCAACCTTGTAATTTTATTTTCAATGAGAGGCGGCGGGCAGGGAGGTGCGGGCAATCTGGCAGGAGGGACAATCGGGCGCACTCCTGTGAAACTGTCACATTTATTTGTGCTTGTTTCACATACTGTACGCACACCTGCCCACCAGAAGAGCTGGTGCTCAACTGTGTTTTTTTATAAAATGATTTCACACATGCTTAAGATTGCCTGTCGTTTACTCGTGAAGCAATTGGGTGCATTCATGTGCAGTGCCGACGGCTCCAGAGAATTGGGACTGGGGGTGCTATGGGGGGGCTGGCTTTTTTAGAGCGGGGGCTAATGAATTTTGGCAACAAACAATAATGAATAATATTAATACGACAAACAAGATTCTCTAGCTTATGGTATTTCCTGCATGCAGAACAAACTGCCCATGGTTTACATAGAAGTCAGTCAGTTGTCTTTCACATATTCATGTATGTTTCATTTATTCATTTATTTATTCCAACAATTGGGTTTGTGGGGAGGGGGGGCTTAGGGGGGGCTAGTCCTTCACCAGGGGGGGCTAAAGCCCACCCTTGCCCCTCCCTGGAGCCGTCCCTGAGTGCTGCGAGCCCCGCTGGTCCCAACCCAGAACCCAGGCATTGTGTCGCTCCCTGTCTGACATGGGCTTAGAGTCCACCGCAGGGAATCCGTCTTTGTCAAGCGTCTATACAGTACGAACGAACACAATTGGCCCGTGTTCAGGGGGAGGGAAGCCGGTCGCGGAGGGTCATATTTGACAATGCACATATTCCTATGGGCTTGGATGGGAACCTGTCAGCAGGGAGTGTTGGGTCGGGGAGGAGTAGGACAAAGGTTCTACCTCCTCCCGGTGGGGGCTCCTCACTGCCTGGGGAGTCAGTAGGATACAACAGCAGTGACAACACGCAGAAATGTTTGTGGGGAGGAATCAATCGGCATAACGACAAAAGAAAAAGGTGGGGAAAAAAGCTAAGACTGCTGAAGGTGTGCTAAGACTGTGAAACGTGTCCGCAAAGCATCCATTTTAAAAATAAACAGTATACTTTAAGTTCCTATTTATGAATTATTTAAGGGTCCAGTTACAATATCCTTACGGCCCACCAGTCCAATATCCGTACGGCCCCCCAACCCCACAGGTTGGAAAATGCTGATCTGAATCTGTCCGATAATGTGAGGCTCTGCAGGGAATGACAGAACTGTCACGGTGGCAACAACTATACGAAAATGTATAGGGCTCATCTGTGGAAGTGTGAAGACTGTCTATCAACCTGCACCAACCTGTACAACACTGCATGAATAAGTAAGGTGAGGTAAGGCATGGTACAATTTTTATGTCCCCGAGGGGAAATTTGCTTTACAGACAAGACTGTGCACCAGCAATACTGTGCATATAACACAATCATACACAACGCAAACAATAAAAAGATCCAATGAAAGATACAGTGTCGATGAATGAATCATAAGGAAAGGAAAATAAGAATGAAGAAAAGAATGGCATCAGCGGTTGTAGGTTGTTAAAAAAAAAGAAAAATATCACATGGAACAATGCCAATCTGTAGACCAAACCAGCCTCATAGAAGCATTGGTCAAATATTAAGTAGGAAAACATTGTAAAAATAGCCAAACTACAGGCTCACAGCAGCTCATTGTAACGCAATGCCTATACAATTCCTGTGCTTGTCAGGTTGGGGGGGCAATTCAAATCTTATTATTTTGGGGGGGTCACGGCCCGAAAAAATCTTTAATGTATAACGACAGCCATTTCTGATAAAGCAGGCACATCAAACTCCTCTTACCGAACATCATGACCACACTGTTTTATTATTCCACATGGCATTGCTGATTCAGCAAAAAAGAAATACGTACACACTGAAAGAGTAAATATTGAATGTGATGAAAAGGGTTTGTTCCAGAGCAGGCTGACAACAAAGCACTTCGCCTGATGTATAATGGCGATTTCTAAGAAATGTAATGCAAAAAACATCTTTGAAAAGTTATTTTTGTCTGGTCGTGACATTAATTTTGCTGCAAAGTGTGTTTGAAATCCATTAGCGGTGCAGAGGCAAGAGCGCTCCGAGCAAGGTTTTCACTGGCAGGTCCCTGACATTTTGTAATGTAGAGAAGCACTTAGCCACTTAATTTGGTTAATTGTGGTGTGGAAGCCCAGCTTCTAACTACTCTGCACAATGCTTCAAGTGGTGCCATTCGGTGTGATGTTAGATAGCCAGTCGTATAGAAAACGCACTCAACTTTTGGTCAATTTTAGGAACCCATTGAAGACCCGAGGCCGATTCTACAAATGCCTTCTAAATCAGCAATTCTCAAACTTTTTCGTGTCAAGGACCACCAAAAGGTTATATGTTTGGCTGTGGATCCCAACCATCTGAAAATATTTTCAGAAGTTTAAAAAGAAAAACATTGAAAAACAGTTGAAATGTGGCAAGACCTTGTATGTCCAAAACTGTTTGTTTTGCATTTATCATTTTCAAAATGATTTAAACTAGTGAAAACAGCCGATCTACAAGCACACAACGCCTCGCGGTGCGAGGCGTTGTGTGCTTGTAGATCTGCTGTGCGGTTCGATTCCCGGCCTCTGCAATGTGTCGAGGTGTCCCCGAGCAAGACACGAACCCCTATAACTGCTACCCCCCAACCCCCTCCCTCTCCCTCCACGCTCACTCGAGAAGCACTCAGCTTAGGTGGAAACGGAAAACACAATTTCCCCCCCGTGGGATGAAACGGGTCTAATTATTTACTGTATACAGCATAATACATCCCTGAGGAGGAGCCTATAGGCAAGTCATATATGGATGTTAGCGTAACCGGCAGGCGGTGGTTGAGCGGGGGGGAGAGAGGGCGCCTGGGAACCAAGAGGTCACCGGTTCAGCCCCCCCGGGGCAGAGCAGTCTGTGTGTGTCGAGTGGCCCGGAGCAAGGCCCCTTCAACCCTTAACTGCTCCCCGGGTGCTGTGTGTAATAATATCACCCCACTGCTCCCAATACTGTTGTTAGGATGGGTTAATATAGAGATACAGTGTTAATGTAGTCTTTTGAATAAGATTAGTCATCTGAAATGTTTTAGTTTTGGTCTAGTTTTGGTCGAATAAATATCATAAGATTTTAGCCCAAATTTATTTTGGCAGGTTTTGGATGGCGTCGTAATGCCTGATTTTACACTTTGTTGCAAGCTGAAAAGAGCCGACCAACAAGCTGTGCAACCAAACATAAAAGTACTTTATTAGTATTACTGGATCTTTTGACCACTCGTCCAGTTTTTATTGTTGAATAAATTGTCAATACATTTAGTCTTTATTTCGTTTTCGCCAGTGAAAAAATATAGCTGAAGAACATTTTTTGTTGCCAGCAAAATTTAAATATGAATGTGCGCTTATAACGCCAGGAAATAGCTATATTTAATCATCATAATCACATCAATTTACAAAGCCAGGTTGGTATACCATACCACAAAATGACCACTAGAGCGAGCCATAGACCATAGACTGTGGAAGCCCCCATGTTAACCCATGTTAAAACCAAGGTTCACAACATTCAAGGATGGGACGATGACATCGATCCCCATTGACATGAATGGGAGACCCGCGGGCCGCCATCTGAGCTCAATACTGTTCAATTCGTGCTTGATCGTCTAAAACCACCATCGGTATGGGCACCGGAACGTATACAGATGCCATGCCACACAGAAAGTTTCCGAATCAAAATCCGACCTAGTGAAGCTGCGTGAGGCTCGGATGGTTTGCATTGAGCCTAGCGGCTAGCAGAGGCTAATATAAACAGGAAGCCATGGTTTAAAGGTGACGTCATAATCGTATCCTTTTTTTTCACGGTTTACGTGTTGATGCTAGCCGAAGGTAAGCTAACCATTTCGCTCCGTCTATTAACCCAAATTAAAAGCTTAAACAATGCTTTTATATAAAAGTCGATTAAAGTCGCTTGGCAGGGAACTCCATAGTGAGATAGTCGATCTAAAAGTCGACCGGCGCTAACTGAGTTAAAACTGCTAAATACTGACGAACTGACAAATATCCCCCCAATGATGACTAAAAAGGCAACTACATGATTATACTCATTATAATTAGTTTATTACGTTATTTAACTCATAGTGTAATGATGGAACCCAATAAAAGGTCAACCTATATTAATTGTTTCCCACCAGATAACATTCTGAAATGTTAATTGCTATTAATCTGCTATTCATAACAAAGCACCCTGGCGTAGTCATACTGTGGCAGGACCAGTAGGGTGCTGTATGCATGCCATTGCTACTATCATCATTATTACCCACACAAAAACAAAATGGACAAAACCCCTTATAAGTAGTACTGTAAATGACCTTGTGCTTGTTAACTCCCAAACTGTCTGTGCTTTTTGCAACTTTAGAAAGTGATTTAAAAGTAGTTGGAGCGCTGCCTGCAACATGAAAGCAACAGCCGCATGTTTCAGTGAACATAATACAAAGTACCTTTTTTTTTCAAAGTCAAAGTAGCAATACCACAATCTAAAAATACGCTGTTACAAGTATGCCCTGGTATTGAAATTTTACTTGAGAGTAAAAGTACAAAGGTATTGGCATCAAAATGAGTAAGTACTCATTTTTTTTAAGATATTTCAAAATGTGTCTAAAGCTTTGGAAAATAACAGATCTACAAGCTGTCAATGTGCCATGACACATTGAGAGCTTATAGATGGGCTATTTCTGAAAAGCTGAAGTAGTCTATAAAAAGGGGTTTCGTAGTCATAAAACACATCTGCAAAGTAACTAGTAACTAAAAGTTGTAGTTAATAAGTGTAGTGGAGGAAAATAAAAGTGTTCCTTTTAAATTTAGTAGAGTAGTATAAAGTAAAAGTAAAAAAAGAAAAAAGAAAAGAAAAACATACATTTAGCCTACTTGAGTAAATGTACTTCCCACCCCTGCTAACTGAAAGTGGTTTGTACGTGTTCCAAAACTCCTGAGGCAAATCAACACATCTTCAACCAACAGCTTGTATGTGAGGTTAGTGCACTGACCTCTTGGTTTTGAATGGGATTCATTGCATCACGCGCTGCAGTGTTCAGGAGCCATAAGTGCATCCAGCACACGTCTCTTTGAAGAGAGTTCACAGTAAATACATTGCATTCATTTAGAGACTCATGACATCTTAATAATTATATCATAATAAAGATGTAAGTGTGTAAGACGCACGCAGCAAGAAACAAAACTGTATATTTTGTATTGGCAAGCACAACACTGACTGAATTATGGAATGGAATTATGGACCATAATTATTGATCATTAAACACTTAACTCATACAGTGCCCCGGGCCACAAGTGGCCGCTAGAGTGCCAGAAATCTCTCTATAGACCTTCGCTCTAGCTTCCGTCGACACTGTCCCAAGTGCCTTGGGATTTCACTCCAGCCAATGCTATGTGGGACGAGAGGAGGAAGCTAGCTGACAAGTAGCCAAAATGCTAACCCCTTTGGAAGCCCGATCTAAAGCTATTTCAGTCGCAAAAAACTTTCTCTTTGGGTCTGGGAACACAATCTGGAGAAAATCCTGTCTAAAGATGTGATTTATTATTGGAGTGGGCGGCGCGATGCGGCCGTTAGTGTGACTACGGCCCGTGTATGGCCGAGTGTTGGCCCGGACCATGGATGGACATTTAGACCGGAGCTTCGTTGAGGCCTCCGATTAAATAATTCATTTTATTAAATATCCCGGACTACTTCGGGATAGGCACCCCGGAATACGTCGCGCCGCCGACAGTATAGATTGAGGTTTTTTGGGGGGCTCTAAACTTTATTTTAAAACATTTTCAATGGAATAAATCGTCGGACCATCTAGCGTCTCTCGTTGGTAAGCGATGGACGAGCAAGGACCACCCACGTTGCTCCAAGCAGCTCGGTGTAAGTAAAATAGCAAATAAAATATTGTATTGGATTGAAATAAAGCCGAACTTTTTCGGGATAGGCACAAAAAGGGTTAAAGGGATAGTTCACCCCAAAAAAGTAGGCCTACTTTTTTTCCATTGATTACACACCCAATGGAGACTTGAATTCATGGACATTTTTTGATTTTGTCGCATTCCCAAGGTAATAATTTGATATCCAGCAGTGGTTCCTTATGAAGATACAAAGAGCCTGCTTTGTTCCCTGTATGGAGACACACGAGTCTGTTCAAATTATTGTCTTAGTTAGGGATGTTAATCGACGCATTATTTGCGAATCGACACGTCGAGGCTGAAAATCAACGGGTCGATCTTTAAAAAAAAAAATCCGCTAAGCAGCAGCTGAGAGGAGAGCACAACGGCACATATTACTTTAAGCAACACAACTTATGCAGCTGCACCCATCAGAACTTGCATCAAAGCCCTAATAATAATTATAATAAATAATTGCTCTTCCTTGCGTTGGCATGGAGTCTGTTCTCTAGAGACTAGAAACGGAGTGACAAAGTCCATGGAACGTAGTGGGAGCGCTCTGGCTGGCACCCCAGGCTGTATCAAATGTGGAGCTTTGGTCTGCCTCGCTCTCCCTCCCCGACCACTTCCACGGGTGTGTCGAGTAGAGTATTTTGTGTTGTGTTTTATTGTCAATCTTGACAAAATCACCGCACACAAGGCGACTGCCATTAACAAGCGAGCTTTCGTGTCAAGCATGCATGCATTGCACAGGCAGCAGGTAAACAAAACACATCCAGTCAGCGCGCACCGATATGACGCGTGCAATGTATGCATGCGCAACACAGACATGCACTCATCTCCGACACAGACACACACACCGGTCCTCTCACATTTGGAAAACATTAACGCTTATAACATTTTTGAACAAGCGATTAAAACATTTTTTGGGGAAAAACGTTAGGAAAAAAAATTTTCATTTTGGGGGTTAACTATCCCTTTAAGCCCAATTGTATGCTCGTAGCGCGTCGCATCGCGGTGTGCTGTGAGCTTGCAGATCTGCCACTTTTGAAAAATGTAGGTGGTTTGATTAATCATATCACAGCACAGCACTGACTGATGTGTTCAATTTGTCGACTGCAACCTCACCTTGTGACCCCATTCTGTCACTGCCACTGATGGAAGAAGTACTCACGTGTTTTACTCAAGTAAAAGTATCAATACTCTGTTACAAGTAGAAGTCCCGCATTAAAAATGTACTTGAGTAAAAGTACAATATCGGCATATCGTCATAGTGGGATGTAGTTGGGTACTAGTAAAATTATTGTAAATACTGAAGGAAATAAAAATACCTAAAAATTGCACTTAAGTACAGTGCTTGAGTACATGTACAGTACTTAGTTGCTTTGCACCACTGCAACTGTTCTTTACCAAAGCTTTTGTAGATCTTACAACACCACTACTTTCTAGGCCAGTGGTTCTCAACCTGTGGGGGTCCCCAAATTATTTTGGGGGGTCCCCAGATGATTAACTCAATGTGCAACATTGTTTTCTCACTCAACATTAAACAAACCAACATAAAGTTTAAGTGTGTAGAGGGTATCTTCACATTTCTAAAGTGACAATTTAAGGTCTTTTTAATACCTCTAAAATGACAAATTAAACATTGGCCAAATTGTCAAGTATTAGAGACAGAAAATGTGAAAATAACCGATGCATGTAGATCTGCTATTTTCACAATAGAACCGTGTTATACAAAATATAATTGCTCAACTCTTAGTGCTCGTCAGGTTTGGGGGTCCCCAGTTAAAATATGGTTATTTTGGGGATCGCGGCCTGAAAAGGTTGAGAACCACTGTAGGCCATGGGTGTTTCCATCCTGCTTGAAAAAAATATGTCAATGCAATCACACATTACAGTAGGCAATGGGTGAATAAATACACAAGTTCATTTGAACGGACCTGTTTACAGTTTGAGATGGTCTTAATAGAGAGAGAGAGAGAGACAGTCCACAGAGAGAGTGCAACATTACTGCAATTGCTAATATGATTTCTAACTACTGTAGAGTGTGCAATATGCAATAGAATAGATGCTACACGGCTCGGCTCATCACAGTGTACAGTACACGTCCAACACTGTGCACACTATGTTCTGACCCTATACATGTGATATTTTTTCAAAAGTCACCTCAGGTGTGCTGGCCTTTACAGAACATCTACTGTAGCTCTTAAGATGGATTACGTTTTCAGTCAATGTGCTGCCCTTCCCCTATACATTTCCTTTAAAGAGGTGGTGCCATAGTTTTGAACTTTTTCTGTTTTGTATGGGTCTATGGAGTTAACATTACTCTAATAGACCACGGGGTGGGGTTACAATGTGAAAATTTGCCTTCCCTGTGTATTATTAGTTACTTCCTGAAATCTGAAAGCCTCTGAGTCAAAACACACTGAGTTAATGGCATCATTATGATCAACCCCTCCCCTTTTACCATACACCCAACATTGTGGGTGTGGCTAACTTCACCTGGGACACCACCCACCTGGCAACCAGGCATACTTAATGAGCAGGTGGGTGTGGCCACATAAAAACATAATTTTAACATTTAAAACCTTCCTCCTAGTATAATCATAATACCTGATCATCATATGGGGGGGGGGGGGGGGGGGGGAATCATGGCACCCCATCTTTAAAGGAAGTGTACGTTTATTTTGTTAAAGAGGGTAAGTGATATTTATCTTCTTTTGTTAAATACGTGTTTAAATAGCTCTATAACAGGAGTCTCCCCGTTTCTCCTGCTCTCTAGTTAACAGAAAATGCATTTTCAGGTCAGGATAACCATTTTATCCAATGAGGGAAAACTGCCGCAGAATACAAATTAAACAAGCGAAATGGGAAGTGATGACACAAAGAAATGAGCACACAAAATTGTAATTGGAACACTATCAAATTTGAGCTGATAATAGCTACTCTTTCAACCCACCTGAAAACGTGTTTTTTGTTTATTAATGAGCTGGAGAGACAGGGAGACCCCTGTTACTGAACAAACACTCTACAACAATGATTACTATCAGAATATAGTGCTTTAACCTTTTAACAAAGAATTACTTACCCTACCTTTAAGCTCTACATTCTGTTTTCTAACAGGAGGATATTGCCACTCTCTTTTAGAGATTACAGTCTTTAGTAAATGGAAAATACACTTTCAAGTGGCCACACCAATTTAAAGGGGAGCACACACTGGACGCGGGCGGCTGCGCAGCGTCGCGTCGCGTTATCGAGGCACATGAAGTGCCGCGTGGCAACCCCAACTGGATGCGCGCGCTGTGCTGTGTGGCGCGCTGCCACACAGCACATCCATTTCCCCCAATCCCCCGGTGGGGAGAACCATGGGAGAACATGTTCACTGCGCGGCAACGCTGGAAAAATAGAACAGCGGCGTATCGGCGTGGCAGGCGAGGCGGCAGACCCGCGGCTGCCCGCCGGTGTGGGTTAGTTCATTGAAAATAATGGGCCCGTATGTTTTGACGCGCCGCCTCCGCGCCGCCTCCGCGTTCGGTGTGTGTTGCCCTTTAGAAAACTAGATTCAGCCAATGTGCTTGTGACGCATTTCTGACACCCACCTCTGCTGCTCTCCATAATACGGGCATGTTAAGTTTGACACGTCTTTGTTGTGCCCACCCACCCAACATCGAGAGGATCAAGACGGAGAGATTGAGAACATCACAAAGATCACATTATCAGCTTAAAATATAGTGTTCCAGTCCTAATTTTGTCTGCTCAATTATTTCTTTCATCACTTCCACTTTCAACAATTAATCCACCCTGTATGGGTTCTAAAGATAACAGAGTTACATTTAACAGTCATTTTACAAAACAACACATACTGTTACTCACACCCCTTTGACCATCGTTTTGCCAAAGTTTTTGACAATAATTGTCGTTGTCGGACAGAAAACTCATATCTGTTGTTTTGTTTGTAAATGAAAGCCCTACACCAGTGCTATTCAACTGGCGGCCTGCGGGCCAAATGCGGCCCCAGCGGAGCTTTCTTGTGGCCCTTGGAGAACATTCCATATTCCAATGTAAAGGCTGGATGGTTAGTTGTACAGGATGACCATTTTGAATGTTCAGCAGTTTTTTTTTTCACCGTGGAGCTAAGTACTGTAGCTCGGCAAAATATAAGAGCTCATCAGATGAGTTCTGAGTGCAGATCATCCATCCATTTGAAACCATTTCTGGGACTTGAGTGGATCATGTTGTCTATTTCCCCCAAAGAAATAATTCACCTGGAGTGTGTCCACCTTCTCCATCATCATTCACTTCAAACACATCTTGTGCTCTTATCAGTCTGGTGCTCACAACAAAAGCAAAAACCTTTCATGTAAACACTTCACCTTGCCAGCCTGCCTCAAATACTCTTCCCGCAAAGACGCTTCCATGCCAATTACCCATGTAGAACATACTGAAATACTGTATCTACTTCCTCTTTTCTTAATATCAAAATCTAAGCCTGTGCTCTATAAAGGACTGGCACAGAAAACATCAAAATGCATGAATGCAGTATGAAGCAGGCCCTAATAAGTTACCATAGCCTAATGGACATACACCATTATTGTGTCTTATCAGACATATAGCGAACAAAAAACGGTCAAGCGGTCATTTAGTTCATTTCTGTTCTCACAGTCTTGTGGCCCCCAACTACAATTGATTTTACAATTGTGGCCCACTGCCTAATCTAGTTGAATACCCCTGCCCTACACCATCACACAAGAGTGGTACATGAAAGTGGTGAAAACAGACGATCTACAAGCTCACAACACGACACGTTGTGAAAGGAATGGTTTTGGACAGCCAAGGTTTACGCCTGACAACATTACGACATAAATCCAGCATCTCTTATTCTCATTCCATCTCTTGACTAAGACTGAAGTTCACCCCTGTTCTATGCCAGTGGTTCTCAACCTTTTCAGGCCACAATCCCCAAAATAATCATATTTTAATTGGGGAACCCCCCCCCCCCCCCCCCCCCCCCCCCCACACACACACACACGCACCCTGACAAGCACTAAGAGTTGAGGCATTACATTTTGTTGCGACCCTGAGTGAGTGAGTGAGTCACACGTCACACTTTTGCCCTGCTCATATCTCCACAACCGTTGCCCCCATCCATGCCAAATCTTGCACACACACTCCTTACCTGCCAAACTACAACCTCCAAGGACCCCCGGAGCTCCAGGGACCCCCAGGTCCCTGGGGGACCCCCAGGTGTAAAAAAATGAACAAATGTGCAAAAATGACCAAATGACCACCCCAACGGGGCTGCTCACGGGGAATTCCCGGGGACCACCCACTCCTGGTGCTCCAGAACGGATGCCAAAGTTGTAACGCCCCCAGTGGAGGACCCCCTCCACTGCAGCTCACATAAAATGCCGTAACTCGGGCTAGGAGCGTCCGGGAGAGCCGGGGCCGGTACCTATTCGTCCGCCAAGGCAACGCGGAGACCCCACCCCTCATTTCTCACATGGCCCTCTTCTAGCGCCACCATGATGCCAATTCTTGCAAAACACATTTTTGGCCACTGCTCCTACAATTTTTTGCCCTAAAATCACGCAAATCGCTACAAAGTATGTCTACACTCATGTCATCAACATGGATCAGGAAGATTTTGGAAAAACACATTTTTGCCCTATTTGTGGAGGTCGCTTATCTCCCGATTAGGGAGTCTTACTGGTATAAAACGGTTCTATTGTAAAACAGAGCAGATCTACATGCTCACAAAGCCTCACAACGCGAGGTGTTGTGAGCATATAGATCAGCTATTTTCACAATTTCTGCCTCTAATATTTGACAATTTGGCCAAATTCTAGAGGTAATAAAAAGTCCTTAAATTGTCACTTTAGAAATGTGCAGATACACTTAAACGTTGTGTTGGTTTGTTTACTGTTGAGTGAGAAAACAATGTTGCACATTAAGTTCACTCTCCTACTGCCAGATTATTTATTTATTTATTGGGTCTGGTGCCATCAAAAAGCGGCTTACCTTTGCGACGTTATAGTAGATAGACAGACATTTATTTATTTATTTATTTTATTTATTTTTATTGTGCAATAGTGCACTTTGGTCTGCCAGGCAGCAGAGTGCGGCGTCATGCGAGAATGAATGTGAATTTGCCTGTTATGTGTTGAAGAAGAAGAAGACCAGTCACTGGCCACAGAGCCTTACAGCCAGAGGAAATCAACAAGGAAGTGAATTGTTCTCCGTTGATGTTAACGCATAATGGATTTTTTACACCATCACCGCGGAAAATGTGTTTACAGTACACGGCCGCGCGACCCCTCATCAGCTTACAGTCATCAGACGAACGAACCGAACGAGCGCCGTATTGGCGCAGAGGTCTCTTGAGAATTGGGGCGAACGTGAACGTTCAAAGCGTGGGGAGAGTTAATCATCTGGGGACCCCCAAAAATAATTTGGTGACCCCCCTGGGGGTCCCGACCCACAGGTTGAGAACCACTGTTCTATGCAATATAAGAATCCTAATAAAGCTTTTTTTTTTGCTAAAGTTCAATAAGATCATTTCCCTCCAAGTTCTCCCGCTTTCATTTGTTCTCCTACAGGTGATTTATATTGCGTTGGACTCCACTTTCCCCACACTGTCAAAGCCATTCACCAGCAGCATGAATCATCATTGCATCATTCTCTTGCAGTTAGCCGGTCAGGTGATGGATCATGTGGAACTTCAAATATCATAGTTTTTAAAGCTGTCATTCTCGAGTCTAGACTCTCCCTGCCGGAGGCTCCTTCAAGCAACCCTCAGCGTTGCCAGAGATTGAAAAGAAATAAGCAATCAAGCGTCTATGAAAACAAGCCCAATTTAAACTGTACAAAGGTATTAGCATCAAAATGTATTTGAAGTAGCAAAAGCAGTCATAATGCAGAATGGCCATTTCAGACAGGATAGATCAAGAATAGTATCAAGAATAATCACCCATCTACAAGCTCTCAGTGTGTCACAATGGGTTCAAGAACGATCGCGCTGTTCCATTTGGTGCCCGCCCAGGCTATTCTGGAATTCCAAATTTACTTGAGTAAAAGTACAAATGTATTGGTATCAAAATGTACTTAAAAGTACCAAACATAGAAAGTACTCATTATGAAGAATGTCCCATTTTACATCTTTTCAAATGTATGAAATGTATAGGCCTACAAATTTAAAATCTTTTGAAAATATCAGATCTACAAGCTCACAATGCGTCACAAAGCGACAAATTGTGAGCTTATAGATTGGCTATTTTCAAAAGGCCAAAATGTATAGGGCTGAAGTGGTTAATGTATGTTTTATAATATTAATCCAAATCTACAAAGTAACTAGTAACTAACATTTTCAAATAATTGTAGTGGAGTAAAAGTACAATATTTGCCTTTGAGATGTATGGAATAGAAGTATTAAAAGTATTGAAAAATTGGAAATACTACAGTAAAGTAAAAAACTGAAAAAGAAAAGAAAAAAAAAACTAAAAACCATACATAAGTACAGTACTTGAGTACATGTACTTAGTTACTTTACACCACTGACCATTTCCAATTAAGCCATTTGTCTGCACATTTCTCAGCAGTCCAGAGCCGACCTCTAGACCCAGAGCGAGTAGACAGAAGCGATGCCTCGCTCTAATGAGGATTAGTGGGGACCAATTAAGATGAGGTCAGAAATAGGTGAAGTGTTCATTTAATGCCTAAACTCTCATTGCAATAAAGTACGTTATTCTCTTCCGACTCGATCTCTCCAGTTCAAACAGCTTACGCTCCTTTGAATGGCTCTTTCGTAGCGAGTTTGAAGTGATGTCGCACCTTCTTCACAAGAAGATTTCTTTAACGTTGGGGGTTAACTATGGCTGCCCAGCAAAGGACTGTGTGGCGCTGCCTGCCTCCTAGGGTTGGCAACAACCTGAAATTCAAAGCAGGGCCCAGATGCCCATAAATGGAGACCCCTAGCTGGTACCCATATATGGAGATCCATGTACTGTATATGGCGATATGCTGTGAGAGCCCAAACATGCTTACTCAGTTATTCATTTTGTGAAAGTCCCTGATGTCTTTGACATCTGACATCATACCCTTTTATGCCCATACATGGAGATCCCTGTCCATATATGGGCATTCCCATATGAAGTTAGATATGGGCTTAATATTGATGATTGACATCAGGGAACTCCATATATGGGCATCCCATATATGGGATTCTGTAGTGTGCCATCACGGTGAAGTCAGAGCGTGATGTCAGATCGGCCAACGCGGTTCCCCTGACTTGACCTACTTGCAATTATGTTAATCACTTGAACCCCAGCATCCGTATTCTGGATGCTCACACTGTGTCACATTGTAGATCAGCAATTATTTGGCAGATTTGGTGTAGACAGGAAAAAAAAGTAGTCCAAGTACAACTCACACACATTATTGGCAGCTAGAGTAGTGTGTCCACTCGGTGCTCAAGTCCTCCGCATTTGAAAAATGAGTACGTCCTGGAAGAAGAGGGTACTTCTGGGTGCTTCATGCGATATATTATGACTACCGGTATATGCTCATAACGCGTTACGATGCAACATGTTATGCAAGCTTGTAGATGCAAAGAGAGGGAGGCCTGGTATAGATCCCTGGGGTACCCCAATCAAAGTGGTTAAATAGTCACATAATCAAAGGGTAGTGCATTTTAGCCATTACTTGATCTACTAAAACAAACTAAACTTGCCAGAATGCTGGCAATTAACACTAATGAAGTGCTGCTTGAGAGATCAGATGGATGAGGCTAATGACCCATGCAGATCAAATCAAATACTTGTAGAGGACAGACAGGCAAAGAGACGACCCTGAAGACACGCTTCATTTCTGAGACACAGCTCCTGTTGAGACGTGACTCATATCGTCCTTACTTTACAGACAAGAAAAAACAACAACTGTGTTCTAGATTTGATCCGTTTTTGGTAAACCAGCGGTTCTCAAACATGTCACGCACCGAGCTGCAGACCCCCTATTCGAAAGGCTTTGGTGCCAGGGACTCGCATGAGAGATATTAGTTGTTAGATTAGATTACCGACCGACCGACCGACCGACCAACCGACCGTCCTGTTATGTCTCATTGACTAGTGTTCCAGTGTTATGATCCTCAGTTCGATTGTGCTGCACTTGACTTGTTTTGCCTGTGTTGTGATGTGCGGAAATTCTCTGGGATCGATTGTTCATGTAAGTTCTCATGCCAATATGGTTGTGATGCTGCTGTACCGTTGTTGCTGTTGCTCTGCACGTTGGTTAGAAAAGTATGTAATGGTCTGATCTTTCACCGAACAATGCGACCAACCGACCGACCGACCGACCGACAGATATTTCAGTCGCCCAGAGGCAGCACAGCAGTTAAGAGATACAGGTACAGAGAAAGGAAAGTACTCCTTACACTGCAATACAAAGGCAAGAAAAAATATAAGAAGCACAATAACAACAGTATACAACAGTATACAATAGTGTATATACACACACACACACACACACACGCGCACGCACACACACACACACACACACACACACACACACACACACACACACACACACACACACACACACACACACACACACACACACACACACACACACACACACACACACACACACACACACAATTATTCTGCACTATGCAGAAAAAAACAAGGTTACATTGTCCTCACTGTATCCCGCCCCAAAATAAAAAAGTGTCCATTACAATCAGTGCAATGCCAAACTTAGATTAAGTACAGAATTCTACAGCTGTCTGTATTGTATAATAGGGAGAGAGTTACCTTTGCTTTACAGAGTGTCTCATTGGATTATCTTCTAGGTGAAATGACACACCACCAGTCAAAGAAATTATTTTCAAAATAATAAACTCTATTATGTTGAACCATTTACAATGCTTTTTCATCCATTTATACTTGCTGTGCCTGTTAGATATTCTCTGGGTTTTATTCACTGGCTGAATTGGAGACTTTACCAAAAGGACCACAGAGAAAAGGCCATAAAATCAAGGGAGCGTTTCGAGAAAAGGAACGGCGGGGCTTCGAACCTGGTTACAGAACGTTCCCTCGCCGTGCAAACATACTGTGAGTCAAATGTAATCAGCAGGCAGCATTCTCAGATAAGACTATTATCTTCCGAGACAGTACTGAAAATATTGTTACATCCCACAAGAAATGGGAATCCGTGCGGGGAAGCGTTGGGTTTTTTTCTTCCGGTGTGCCCACAGGAGACGCTGATAGGAACTGTTCAGCAGCTGAGTTAACATATATCAACAAGCGTCTGTTTTGGTAACATCACGAAACGTCTGGGCTCTCTCTGTGGAGGAAGTTATCCTGAATCCATCCTTCCCTGATCGCACACGGAGATAGAGCTGGATAAACCTTTTTTATCTGACCAGGAAGCCGCCAGGCACAGCGGGCAGGACGCTGTCCAAAGTACTCAAGTACTCAGTACTTGCAGGGGCGTCACACCAAATTCTGGGCCCTGGGCACAAGGATTCACTGTAGGTCCCCCATGAATGTTAGCTATTGAAAAATAGCAGATATACAAGCTCACAGCGCAGCACCGAGTGCCGCGCTGCAAGCTTGTAGATCTGCTATTTTTGAAAAATTGTGAAAATGTGTGCAGGAAACCCATGTTTCCATGTCAGTGATGCTCAAACTTTTTCATGTGAAGGACCACCAAAATGATATGAAATTGGCCCCCATCTCAAAATATTTAGTTCCAGGGACCCCCCCGGAAGCAAAATTTGAGTTACAAATGTTTGACTTTTCAAAAATAGCAGCTCTACAAGCTCACAAGCTTGTATATCTGCTATTTTTCAATAGCTAAAGTTACTAGCTAGGGCCCCTCCACCTTGGGCCCTGGTAACTCAGTCCCACTTTCCTACCCCTTGTGACACCCCTGAGTACTTTAGTCATAGGTCCCCTTGGTCAAATATTACCCAATATTACAGTGGTGGAAAGTAACATACACTCAAGTACTGAACTTAAGTACATTTTTGAGGTAGCCAACTTTTACTTTATTGGAGTATTTTAACATTTTCTATACTTTAACTCCACTAGATCTCAAAGACAAATATTGTACTTTTACTCCACTACAATTATTTGAAAACGCACTACTAGTTATCCCTTAGGTTTTGATTATTATTACAAAACATTACATTAACCACTTCAGCCCTATTTAAACTACAATCTACAAGCTCAATACTTTTGTACTTGATGACAATACTTTATTTTTAAAAGCATGTAGCCTATCTTTGAATACTCACAATTATTTTTGTATTTTAACTAGAGGTGTGCATTGGCACTGCCCTCACGATTCGATTCGATTACGATTCACCAGGTAACGTTTCGATTCTGCATCACATTTTTCTATATTATTGCACAACATGAAAATGTTTCATCAATCAATACAAGCAGTCAGATATTAATACAATAATTAAGCCAAATATCTAAATAGATATGAATGTATGGATTCTCCCTTGTTATTTATTATTTGTACCGTACCAACAGTCAAAACTGCATATTATATATAGGCCAACAGTGCTGCAATTTTACATTCCACAGACCATAAGAGTCTTACTTTCCCATAACTTTTATTTTGAAGTCCTCCGACCGGACATTTACGGATTTACGTTAGCCTGACTGACACGCATTATACTGACGCTCAATTCAGCTTTGACCGTTCTTCTTTCACTAAACATTTTTTGTTTTATATGTATCGTCGTGGGTGGGAAGCATGCAGCCGTTCTCATCTCACACATACGCCCGCCTGTTAGTTGCACTTTTTTTCCTACTTGAAAAGATGCTCGAATGAGCTGAAATCGAAACAACACTTTGTGAGCTTGTAGTTTCTCTGGAGCTCATAAGAGCCACTGCACGTTGACTGTGAGAGAGAGACATAGAGAGTGTGTGTGTGTGTGTGTGTGTGTGGGAGGAAAGGAGACAGAAGAGGGACAGAGCGCGTTGGCACTCGTGTTGTGTTCATACTATTAACCAACTAAAGATGTTTGCATCCCCACTCAAACGTGCACTTGCAAAAAGCAAACTCCTGCCCGCATGTTGTATTTACCTGCCGAATTGCGATGCATCGCTGAATCGATTGTTGTTGACACCACTGATTTTAACTTGAGTCCCATTTAAAAGCAGATGTGTACTGCCCAGTACTGACTGCACCTAACCACGCAGAAGTGCTTTTGGCAGGTTGACCTTTTCGCGTCACATCCCGGGGCTCGAACCCTTTTCACCCTCTGACAATCCATGCAGAAAACCTATTGGTCCCGCCACGCTGACGGACCAAACCTGCATACTGAGCGAGCCTCAGGTTTTCTGCGAGCTCACAAAAGGCCGGGCCGCCATGGGGGGAGAGAGGGCGCCAGATGCCAAGCGCCAACTCGGAGTACAGGTGCATCTGGTCCACTCAAGTGGATGTGCATTCACGTAAACACACGTCCATGACCGACTAGAGTGGTTCCAGGAAATACAAGAGAACAGGGGAAAAAGCGAGGCAGGGGAGGAGGGTAGACAGGGCACGCGGAAAAACAGACACACTCTTTTATGATAACCTGTAGCTTTTTTTTGTTTTTTTCTTGTAACAACAGTTACAGCTAGGAAAGAAAAATGGAGGTTCACCAGGGGCGTCTGGTGTTGTTGTGAGGCAGGCAGGTCCCCTAGTTCATCTCACGCACCACTGATGTTGCTTACCTCAGCCAGACTATTCATGAGAGCCAGTTGTCTGAAAGCGTGTACGGAGCAAAGCCCTGCAGTATTCATTTAACACACACTTTTTTTTTGTTGCTGTGTAGTGTCTGGTAGAAGACAGAGGTGTAAATGAAGTTTAAAGTGTAATATTTTACTTCCATTTCCATTTCACGATACTTTCTACTCTCATCTACATCTCAGAGGCAAATGTTGAACTTTTTTTTTGCTTTGGTCACTGTGCAAATTTAGATTAATAATTTATCCGATTATTAATCAAAAATCCTTTTGATAATCTTCTCGCAGCAAAAGTATAAAATAGAGTTGAAGTGGTTTATGATCAATAATTAAAGTCCAATAACACGATAGGCCTATATTTGATTCTGAAAGGGGACATTCTACATGAAGAGTGCTTTTACTTGTACTTTAAGTATATTTTGAGGCGGATACTTTGGTATTTTTTACTTAATTTTGAATGCTTGACTTTCACTGGTAACAAAGTTAAGTATGACTTGATGATGCATGACTTGTGACAAAGTATGTTTATGCCAGGGGCTCCTGCACTTTTTTTTTTTACTTGAGAACTACTTTAAAAAATTACCAGCCCAACAAGATCTACAGTACCCAGCAAAACATTAGCATCCCATTGCTGAAAAGGTTTACCTGAGGGGGCTTTGGAATGGGAAATGGTATCTAAACAAAGCATTGCATTGGGAGTTTGTCCACATTAGAAGTCGTGAATCTATCAAGTCACCTTTTCACGCCAAAAAACAGAGTTTTGTGATTTTTGGTTAGATAAATTAATTATTATTTCTTTAGGGGAAAGTATTGTGGTATACCTGCACAGCCTCTACTGGTAGATCGCGATGTACTGTACCTTCTGGGCACCCCTGGTTTGCACTGTGGTATTGCTATGTTTTTTTACTTAAAGTAGTAGTTCACCCCCAAAATGATTTTTTTCCCCTATACTCATGCCATGGAGACTTGAGTTCAAAAATATTATTTTGTATTTGTCGCATTCCTAAGACCAAACAATTGATTATAGTAAATGTACCCCCATTGATTCTGGATGGGGACACAAATGCATTTGGGTCAGAATCAATGGGGGGGTAAATTTACTTGACCCTTGAACCTAAATTTACCCCCATTGATTATTGTGGCCTTATTTGGGTCCCCCATCCAGGCCCACTAATTAATAGAAAAAAAAGTCATTTTGGGGGTGAACTACTCCTTTAAGTCCAAAATGGAAGTCCTTCTCCCACCACTGGGTAGAAGAGGTCCAGACTGTAAGGCTCTACTTTAATAATGAGACAAGCCGGCACCCTGCCGGGAACGCGGCCGAGAAATATGGTCAGGGCAGGTAGAGGGGAAGGCTGGGCCGGCGGCGGGGATCCCACAGGGTTGACAGGTGATGGAAAGCAGACACGGAACCCTCTGGACACAGAGAGGAGCGCCGAAAGGTCTCCTGGTTCATCGGGAGCAGGGCTGGACACATACCAGAGAGGAGAGCAAGGGTTCCTAAGCCCCCGCATGCCAGGATCAGCGGGCCGGGGCCAGTGGCGTCAGTTCAGAAAAAGCTAAGGTATGGCAACATGACTGGTGTCTTGCACGCGCGCAAAGGCGCGCGTGCAAGACACCAGTCATGTTGCCATACCTTAGAAACAGGCATGATACATTTATTTTAAGAAGTACATTTTATTTTTTTCCCCGTTTCTAAGGTAAGTGCAGCTAAACTTGGCATGTTAGTAAACGTGCCACAATGAATGTGACAATAATGAATTGCACCTGCATTTGCAGCTGACCTGCGGAACCTGGGAATATACCATTTTGTCAAGATGGGGAGAATCTAATTATAATACCTTGTTAAAGGGACCATTTTGTTAAACTTTGCATTTGTAGTTATTTTACTACAACTACTAACATAATAACCAGCACAGATAGACAAAGAGACATTTGTGGATTTATATTTAAAAGTAACTTTTATTTTCCCCCCTGGACCCAGGGTATGGCAGCTGCATACCCCTGCCATACCCAATTGACACCCCTGGCCGGGGCTTCTGTCTGACCGGGCCTGCCAGCCCCTAATGATGAAAAAAAGGTGGCAGGTGCAGGTGCATGTGCGCAAATTGCAGATGATGAGCTTCCCCTACTGCCGTCTCTTGAAAATGTCTCTGTCGGAGGAATAATCTAATCACCGCTGCCAAAAAAAAGCCATGCCTGACGAAAAACAGCATTTACCGCAAAAGTCATTATGCGTCAGCGGCTCCCGAAAGGTCCATTTATCTTGCACGAGGCAGCACCTTTTTTTTTTTGCCCGCCGATATACGTCGACTCCTCGCTGCTTTCGAAATCAACTTAATCTTGTTCCAGAGGCCTGCGGGGTCGGAGACAAAGCACAGGTTCCTCCGATTTGTTTATGTGCGTCTAAGCAGAAGGGATGGAAGTGAAGCGTGCTGTGATGTGCCCCACGGTTCTCTCATTGATTCACACCGCCGCCCCGGTGTTAACAAAGAGGAAGATATATTTGCTTTGGTTGTAGTCTCCTCTTCCCTAAGGGTTCCTCCTGCGTGCACAGGCTCAGGGCCAAGCCCTGTACAAACTGCAGGCCTTTAAGAACGGAGATCTGCAACCTGCGGAGCCGGGGCCCACTGGTGGAACCGTGAGGATATTGCAAGAGGGCCTCCAAATAATTGGCAAATCACAAGATTATACTGATAACATGGGGCGGGGGGCGAAATTAGATCTTATTCTGCATGGGTTTTCAGATCAAAATCGCCCTGTACTGCTGTGAGGAGGGCCCATAGATTAGGAGATTAGAGACCCCTAATATATTGGAAATGACAAAATACATATCGTCGTTGTCGGGCGTAAACCTTGTATCTCCAAGTTTCAAATTTGTATGTTCTTTCGCAAAGCAAAGCCCTGCTTCATCGTACAAGGCCGTCGCACAAAAGTAGTGAAAACAGCAGATCTACAAGCACACAACGCCTCGCGGTGCGAGGCGTTGTGTGCTTGTAGATCGGCTGTTTTCACTAGTTTAAATCACTTTTAAAATGAAAAATGCAAAACGAACGGTTTTGGACATACAAGGTTTTTCACCCGTCCATGACGATATAATAGCCTATGAATTTATAATACTGTCACCAGTAGGGGGGCCCTTGGGTTTATTAAACCCATCAACCCTATACAAATTACGCTTGTGTATAGAAGAATATAAAAATGCAAGAATAGGAGTTCCATTGATCCATGGAACATGGAATTGGTCGATTGATCAAACAACATCGATTTGATTGACCATTAAAAATAAATAAAGCCCTGAAAATGCATTAACACATGTTATGTTGGCTCAGATGGGTGGGCCGTGAACACTTTTCAAGGTGGTCCCTGAGCCAGAAAAGGGTTGGAAACAACTGCTTTAGAATGTTGTATGGTATTCAATCGACAATCATTATTGTACCCATTGAAAGCACCCCATTGAAACCTCTCAGGATGGCACCACCTGTCCATTGAACTCCAATGAACGGTTCCTCAAGCTACTGTAAAGGTTGGCAGGATAAGGGTCGATTCATACCGTTATAAGGAGCCTAACTAATTTCGGTTCGGCACTAGGCAAACCCAAATATGGTTCACATCCCCCGGTTCGGGGGGGCGTCAACCGACTAAATTCGGCTCCACGGTGCTGGAGAAATGTTGTGACCTCCCGACTTAATTTCGGTACTCAGCGGTGTCTTCTCATTCATTCATCCCGGCTCCAAGTTCATATGCTCGGCTGTGAAGCCAATGAAACAGCGGTCGTATGGGAGGGAGGCACGCCGACTTCCAATGCTTGTCTGGCCGTGTATTGATCGTCGCAGAGCGGATACATTGTCAGGTTCTCGCTGACACACACACACACACACACACACACACACACACACACACACACACACACACACACACACACACACACACACACACACACACACACACACACACACACACACACACACACACACACACACACACACAGCTTTGCTGCGTGTATCGCCAACGCGTCGCCGACCGTTTTAAAGACAAAAGAAGTGCTTAAACACAACTTTGCTAATTGCTAGTGTTCCGTGTTGATAGGTTTTCCACGACGAGTTGTGACTGTGTGATGACATGCATGCAGCAAGGGAGGCGGCACGTCTATAATGTGGGCTTGTAGATTAAATGTTTTTGACAGAGCTCGATCGAGCGTTTGTGAGTGTGAGTGAGAGAGAGAGAGAGAGAAGAGACCCGCTGGTGCTGCTGCCTACTGGAGCTGCTACTCACTGGACTGGACCTCCTCCAGTCATTCAGCGTGCAGCGCGAGGGCAAGTAAAATATGTATCCGCCCTGCAATGCTCATTCATCGGCCACAAACGTTGTCATGCCACGGACCTCCAATATTTACAAGCGACTTCGGCACTAGCCGTTAAGAAAGTATGGATGAACTCCCCCCGAACCTAAATATGTTCGGGTCGGGAGCCCTCCCGAACCGAAATTAGTTAGGTTCCTTATTAGAGTGTGAAACGACCCTTAGAGTTATCGAAAGGTCAACAGATACCTTCCATGTCACTATGAGTGATACCTCTTCCTTCCTCACCTTGACAGAGTGTCATTACTTGTAGGTCCAATACGCCATTATACACTTAGGCACATATTTCGAAACAAAATATATTGTTGAAAACTTTTTTCAACTTTCTTTCATTTCAATTTCCCTCCAGTTTGTGTGTGCAGTTTATTTATCCTCTCCATTCAGGTCCATTTGGTTCCGTTTGTACTCAGTTACAGACCCGTAAAGGTTCAATTTTGACCACTGGTGGTCGCCTAATCTGCAGAAGTTCTTTTTAGTGGTCCACTAAACCTGGCGTTGAGAAACAGTGGTTTAATAGCGACCGTTAGGTTGCAAGTTACTATGAAAAGCTCCACCGGCTTTCTGTCCTTCCGTCTGTCCGTCACGTCACGTCACACTTTTGCCCTATACTCTTATCTCCGCCACCATTGCCCCTATCCATGCCAAACTTTGCACACACACTCCTTTGCTGGCAAATCACAACCTCCACCCCTGATTTCTCACATGGCCCTCTTCTAGCGCCACCATCAGGCTGATTATTGCAAAACACATTTTTGGACACTGCTCCTACAGATTTTGGCCTAAAATCACGCAAAGCAGTACACAGTATCTCTAAAGTCATGTCATCAACATGGATCTGTCCCATTTCCCTTCCCTCCTGACTGGCTACGATTGCCTTGTATGCGACGTGACGGTCGCTTATCTCCCGATTAGGGAGTCTTACTGGTATACAAAAATGTTTTCAGGATTCACATGAAAATGAGCAAAAGTTGCAGATCTACATGCTCAAAACGCACTTTCAAGCTTGCTGATCCGTTGTGTGAGACTGTAGTATGATCAAGTTTTTAATTTCATTTTTAAATTGTATTCTTTTTGGAAGAAACAAAAAAACGACAATAAAGAGATAAGAGGTTTCTGCCCGACAGCAATGATAAGCAATGTTGTGCGAGCGACGACCGTACGAACATCTCAAGAGCAAACAGAGAGCTGGGTCATAGCTCATGGCGGATTATGTGCTCGTTATGTTTAGGAGAGAGAGAGAGAGATGTTTAGGGAGAAGATTTGACTGTGCTGTGTTTCAACTGCGTCACCTTTTATTCCGCGCTAAAGACCTAGCAATTTATTTTTAACGTGACACTATACACAGGAGGGAGGAGGCTGCTATGGAGACGACTGTTGCTAGGCATTATGGTCTATGTAAAAAAAAAAAAAAAAAAACACCTGAAATACCCCCAGGTCCAGGACTGTTGCTTCTCGCTGTATTTCTCTCCATTGCTTCACTAGTCCGTTATTGCGCTCATAACCCTGCAAGGCCCAGCGTTGCTTTTTGGCAACGTTTTTTAAATCATTTTTAAAAAAAAATGTTATAATTAGTTTTCCTGTTCTTTTTTCACATTAACATCACCATTAAATCCTATTGTTTAGTATTACAATGCCACTGGCCACGATATTTGCATATAAATACCCCCCACAGAGACTGACATTCACACCTCCCAGAGAAGTTGAAATTCCAGCGTCTGGACGAACAACATCTCACTTTTTAACTGAAGCTATTCCTCACTAAAACAGAAGTAAAATGCCTGTAATATATTTTTGGCGATCATTAGAATGTCTAGAACACGTGCATATGTTAATATTGTGAAAAATATCCCCAAAATGCAAATTAGAGCATGATTTATGATTTATAGCTATAAAACCTTACAAAAACATTATTAATTTTTTAACATTACATTTTCCTGTGATTAGGACTCCTACAACACCATCTGATTTTTTTTAATTTTTTTGGGCCGGTAGAAATTAATTCGGGCCTTGCAGGGATAATGCTGTAATGATATCCATTACTTTCAGACCTGCAGACCTGTGTGTGTCCTTATTTGACACCTTATGGCTTTTACTACATGATTAAAGGTATAAATTGCTTTCATTGCATCTTGCCCTCTCTCTATTTTTTTCTCTCCCTACTCCACCACTAATCATAAATTCATTATATTCCCCCTCTGCTCGGTTATTTTGATTCATGTGAATTGACAGAGCTGGTAAAAGCTGCTGTTGCTCAGACCGAATTTATTAGTCGATGGAGGGAAAGTGCGGCAATACAGATAACAAGAAGTTTGAGACCGAGCGGAGGCAATTTGTTCACATCTCTCGAGGAGGTGGGACAGGTGAACACTTGTTTTCCCCCTCGATATTTTACTCAGGAGTTTGCGGGGAAGGAGGGCTTTGTGCAGAGTTGGAACAGTAACAAAATAAGTTTCTTCTTTAAAGGACCCATTTTCAACCTCTCAGTATTCATATAATAATAGGGTATATTCCAGGAAGCTGGAGCATCAACATAGAAAGCAGAGCTTCCAAGTTCAGACTGGACTCAAATGTGTGCCAGTGGTTTGAGGGGGACTGCACATACCGTAGGACCGACTGCCCATACCATAAGTCCGACATCTCATTACTCAGACAGTGGTTAGTGTTAGGGACGTCAAAACAATGACATGGCACCGGTTTGAGCCGCTCGATCGGGATGTGGTGGTTCTAATTTAACAGCAATGTAATGGTATGGTAGTAATTTTTAAACAAATAAACTGGAAGTACACACACACATGCACGCACACACGCACAAGCACACGCACAAGCACACGCACACACACACACACACACACACACACACACACACACACACACTACAGTATATACATACAGTACATACATACAGTTAATCTCTGTTCCTCTTTCTCCCCACCTCGCGTGCTAAGCGAGTCGAGTGCAGTGCCAGTGGATATGCAACACTTTCATTAAGCCATAAAAACCTTTGAGTTTCCTGGTGATAACATTATATATAATACATAGAATTAACGAACCACAGAATGCAGATTGCAGCAAACACCCCCCCCCCCCCCCCCCGGAGAAGACTCGGGGATAGGCATCGTCTCGTGCACACGGTGCATCCGTGTTGCATTTTGTATAACTTAACATAACCAAGTGATGTAACAGTAATTGGTTACAATGTAATAACACATGTATTAAAAAATGTATACACACATGTGCATATTTAAATATGAAGAATATGTGGGGCCCCTATGCCTTGGGGCTTCATGCAATTGCATGATTTGAGTGTTCACTAAAACCACCACTGCATACATACTGTACATACATACTGTACATAATGTAACATCTTCATATTTAGCCCATTTCACACTGTAATTCTGGTTCATGCATGTGACAGGAACATGTCACACCTTGTAAAAATGAGGAACGATGCATAATATTGCATATATGGAATGATCAGCAAAACTTCTAATGATAGCCGCATTAATCTTTCAAATCCAAACGGTAGTCATCACATTTTGATAGCTCTGTAGGTCATAGCATTTAAAGCGTTTATTATGAGATTATTGAACAGATAGCTCATCGGATCGCATACTGTAATTGCCTGCTGTAAATATCGTACATGTTACTGTACATGCGATAGATTAATAGGTCAATTTTATGTTGTGTGATGGAATTAAAGAACCCAACATGCATGAACTAAAGACAGTAAACTCTTCAGTCCTCAGTGTTAAAGAGGTGGTGCCATAGTTTTGTACTTTTTCTGTTTTTCATGTGTCTAGGAGGTTGAAAGTACATCATTGGACCCCCTGGTGTGGTTTTTATGAGCAATTATGTATTCTCTTGGTATTTGTTTGTTTTCTCTTGGATGCTGCCACCTTGTGGTCAAAAGTGTCAGTTAAAAAACACAGATACTTTCACATCACAGAATCAACTCCTCCCCTAATTACCATTCACCCAACACTGTGGGGTGTGGCTAACTTCAGCTGGGTCACCACCCACCATGACATCTATGCATACTTAATGAACTGGGGGTGTGGCCACATAAAAACCCAATTTTAACTCTTTCTGTATACTTTTTTGAAAAAAAAATCTTCCTCGTAGTATAATCATAATACATGATAATAATGTTTTAGAGGGGGGAAAAATCATGGCATCACCTATGTAAAAGCCACAGCACTGCTTTTCTTTGTTAGTTTATAGTTATTATTTGTATTATTATATTTGTGATTATTTGTGATTATTTGGTATTATTTGGCATGTTAGTCTATTAGTTTATGAGTTAATTGTTTATTGGATTATTGGTTTGGGCACCAGGGGCATGCCACTCCCAGGCCTGATTGATTGACAGGCTATATATAGGCCTGGGTGATTGGGGAAGGGCATGCACCTGGTGGACAAACGGTTTTTTACCAGTGCCACAGTGAAGAGCCTCAGAACTAGCCTGGAGAACGTGTTTGTATGACTTTATTTTGAGAATTAAACCTGCAACCAAACTTCAAGTCGCTTTGTGGACATTGTGTGCTTGTGTGCCTGCGTACAGCCTGAAACTGGGTGCATCAGTGAGTTTGTTTAGGAGGTTCGTTTGGAACCAACAAGCTGCACTTTCAAAGTAAAAAACCCTGTCCTTTGAGAAGCTGGACAAGGAAAGAGCTTGAGAAGTGTTGGATTGATTTGGCATTGGAAAGCCACAACACTTAAAAGGGAGAAAACAAAAGGATATTGCGGTATGTAACTGAAACGGACACTGAAAAGCTGTACAGGAAAACGGCATAACTTTTGGAGTTATTCATTTTTGTGTTTGTCACTGCTAAAGCTCTTATTGGTGACCCGTTTGCTGCACTGCCGTCCGTTTTTATCCTTTTGTCACCGCTGGACTTTTATTGGTGATTTTTCTACAGTCCATTATTAGTATTTTTGTATGTCACTGTCGGACTTTTATCTGTGACATTATTGTTGTTTAGCCACTGCCACTGCCATTTTATTTTTGATACGTTTTTCTACTGGACCCTGTGAGCTCTGCACCGCACTTTAGGTGGGCAACATGTCAGACTGGTGGGGTTCTGATGAACCTCCTGAGCTCAGTCCAGAAGTTATTGACAAAATGTCAGACTGGTGGTATGCTGATGAACAGAGTCCAGAACCCGGTGACTGGTCGGATGATGACCCGCCTCCAGAACTAAGTCAGAAGGTCATTGACGAAATGGTGAAAAGATATGTTGCTAACATTCAGGAGGAGGACACGGTGAACACACCGCTTGCTTCCTTGTGTGAATGTGCAGCTCCAAGCCAGATGCAGGGTCTGGGGGAGCGCAGAGGGAGTTTTACCGCAAGTGTGGAGGGGAAGACACCTCCAGGAGAGGACAAAGAGACGTGGCAGGGAGAGGAGGCAAGTGTCTCACTCTCACAGTCCGGGCTGAAGGACCCACAGGCTCTGGAAAAGGTTCTGGAGCTGAAGGAGATCCGGTGGGAACAGCCGACCAGCCCTGCTGAAGAGGACATGGACGATGGTGAAATGGCGGCGGAGACGGGCGGCTCCTCTGCTGTCGGCGGCGCCCCATCCGAAACTGAAGAGGAGGACATGGACAACGGTGAGATGGCCGTGGAGACGGGCAGCTCCTCTGCTGTCGGCGACGCCCCCATCCGAAACTCAAGAGGACAGTGAGATGGCTGTGGAGACAGGCGGCTCCTCGGCTGTCAGTGATGTCACATCTGACGATGGACAGTGGTCCAAAAAGGATGAAGGCCGCAATCGGCTGAACCAAAAGAAAATGAACAAAAAGCAGCGTGCCCAGGAGAAGAGGAAGCAGACGGAGCAGAAGGAGAGTGGGAAGGGTGAGGAGAAAGATGTGCCAGAAGAAAGGGGCCTACACGTACCTTTCTTTCTGTGGTGGCTTGAGGGCTTCATGAAGCCTTTAGCTGTCTGCTGCAAGACCTGAGCCACCTGCATCGACTACAACAGAGCTTGACTTTTCTCTCCTCCATCTTTCTCTTTCATTTCTTTCTTTTGCAGTGTCATCAAAGAAGAATCAGTCAAGACTAAATACAATACACATACCACATACCCTTGATTAATGATTCTAATGTTTATGGCTTCTTTAATGTTTTGTTTGTAATTGGTCATATAATTCCCAATTGGGGGGGAGTGTAAAAGCCACAGCACTGCTTTTCTTTGTTAGTTTATAGTTATTATTTGTATTATTATATTTGTGATTATTTGTGATTATTTGGTATTATTTGGCATGTTAGTCTATTAGTTTATGAGTTAATTGTTTATTGGATTATTGGTTTGGGCACCAGGGGCATGCCACTCCCAGGCCTGATTGATTGACAGGCTATATATAGGCCTGGGTGATTGGGGAAGGGCATGCACCTGGTGGACAAACGTTTTTTTACCAGTGCCACAGTGAAGAGCCTCAGAACTAGCCTGGAGAACGTGTTTGTATGACTTTATTTTGAGAATTAAACCTGCAACCAAACTTCAAGTCGCTTTGTGGACATTGTGTGCTTGTGTGCCTGCGTACAGCCTGAAACTGGGTGCATCAGTGAGTTTGTTTAGGAGGTTCGTTTGGAACCAACAAGCTGCACTTTCACCTATTTAAAGTATCTAACTATTTGTATCTCTAAAAGTGTACACATGCAACCCTTCCAAAATGTCCAAATGCACCCAGAAAGCATTTGTACACTTTCACATGGTCAGGGCAGGTAGAGGAGAAGGCTGGGTCGGCGGGGGGAAACAATGATGATTTTCACCGCGCAAAGAGAACAAAATGTAAAGGTTATTATTCCCACAGCGACTAATTTCAGTTACATACCGACCCATTTCATTTGCATACTAACCTACTTCATTTGCATATCGACTCATATCCCCGCGCTTCATGCCACACAGTGAGTAAGGTTGATGAACAAACCCCCCCGTTCATTGATTTAAACTGCTCCCTATATTTGTTCTGCCACAAAACACCCGGGGACGCTCACATGCTGATGCAACGCGGCGCGCACGCTTGTGTGCGCGTGTGTGAGTGCGTGCGTAGCCATTATGAGTCACATGGTTATCAATAGCGGAGCATCAGAACAGACCCGTCAAACCACCTCCTCATGGTGGGATGGCAGCCTGTTGCATCATCACGCTCCTCTCCACTCCCCCTGAGCGAAGCCTCTCTTTCTCTCTCTCTCTCTCTTTCTCCCCCAGGGACGTGCAGAGAATGTTAGAGAGGCAGGGGCTGACATTTCTAAAAGGGCCCTTTGGTGAACGCATTGTGAGCTCGGAGGTCGGCTATTTTCGGTGCGTTATAGAGTAGTGAAGTGTGACGTAATTTACACATCCTACCTGGTTCGCGGTTTTCTTCCCCCATTCTGAATTCCCATAGACCTTTTTCATATGGCGTCATATAAGAACGGTGTCCCAATTATAAACAAATTATCTCAGCGGTTTGACTCATATGGATACAGTATGAAGAATCAACTGATGGTGAGAAAACGCTAATGTCACTGTCGCCGAATTAGTTACATTTTTGCTAGAAACAAGCTTTATAAAATATGACTGACTATCATAAACCACACAGAGCCACCTCGCCGTCAATATTGCAAAAACGTTTGTTTATTTTTGGACCGCAATGCTTATATGAGATGATTTTAAGATGACTCGATGTTATTCTCCATAGAGAATTACTTCATTGGAACCGGGGGATGAGCGAGTCACGTCATGACTTCGTTAAACCAGACTAAACTAAGCATAATCTAGTCAATGCTGGAGATGTGGCGTAATAGCATGGATTTCTAGAGATTCTTTCAACATGAGATGCTGCATTCAAGTTCAGGAGAGTTTGGACAAGGCAATTCTCTTGAATGCTGCCTTCAGGTATGGCATGGAAAGAGGGCGTTTGCATTTCTTTCACCAGAGTAAAAACTACATTCATGGTTCTGGAGAGGGCACTTTTTACATACGGATAAAAGGGCAGGGGCTCAAGCCCCCTTTTATGTCTATGTGTGCACGTGCCTGCTCCCCCCCCCCCCCCCCACCCTCTCTCTCTGAATCAGAATCTCTATTCTTGCAGCTTCCCCGCGGTGCGGTGTGATGCGGTGTGGTGCATGCATGACCATCCCTCTCCATTGGCAAGGAGCCAGAAAAGCCTAATAGTACACATTGATCCCACAACAAACATGGTGTTCAGCGGTCGAGGAAGTATACTCTCTCATTGTTTTTCCAACAGTGACAATAACACAACATCGTGACTTTGTTACAAGCAAATGTCCTGTATTCACAACTACATTTGCTGAGGACCTGGAGGACCTGGAGTGCACTTTGAGAACCACTGCTCGACTACCACATAGATTGGTTAATATAAAGTTGATTCATTAATATAAGTTCCAGACTGCTGCTTTCATTTCTGTATCAGGACAACATCTCTAATTGCCTGAGTAGTACTTATTAAACTAGTTCCAAACACCATCAATCACCAGAAGATACTTGGAGAAGAGGGCCCAAGGCAATTTACATATAGTCTGACTTGAGCAAATTAAATGTTTATTCACAGCAACCAAAAGTTCTTGGGAGGCCGAGACAAAACAAGGTTTCACGTTGGTTATTTGTACACCATGAACTCGGTATAACTGGAAGCTCACAGTGTGTGCGTGCGTGCGTGCGTGCGTGCGTGCGTGCGTGCGTGCGTGCGTGCGTGCGTGGATATACTGTACAGTAATGCATGCGTACGATAGCAGCATGCTGCAGATACAGTACTACAGTACATGCACTAGTTGGACATGTCCTTTCAAGCTCACATACAGTACTAGATCAGCTATAGGAACACCCTGGACAACACTACACACGTCATAGACTATTCTCCCTTCCCTAAAACATCCTGGACAACACTCCACACGTCCTGGACTCTTTTTTCCTTCCCCTAAAACACCCTGAACAACACTCCACATGTCCTTGACTCTTCTCTCTCCTGGCTCCCAAACTCTCCCTGTAGTCAGACTCAGAACTGCAAACTCACTCCTAAATGTTAAATGGTGCATTTATATCAAGCTTTCACCCCCCTCACCCCCTAAAAGTCTCCTGGTATCCCTTCTTTTCAACCTTTTGTTTTATTACTATCCAGATGTTTGTTACTTGTTCATTATGTTTTTTGGTTATTTACTTTTGGATTTTTTTCTTGACCACAAATATTACAAATGCTATAGGTTTGATGTTCATCAGGTCTGCTTGTCTCTTTGAGGCACTACATTGTTCGCTAATACTTCAAAGGTCGGGTCTCTAATGCATTTTGACCACATTTATAACCAGACCTTTAAGTGGTACCCATTGTACTCTATACTTGTGTGATTATTTGACGTCTTTTTCACAGGTTCAGAGGAGTATATCATACTCCTCTGATCTCACTTCAACATAACTCTGGATAAGAGGGTCAGTTTAATTCCTATATTGTAAAATGTATAGGTGAATATTATTGTAGTAACATTTCCTGGGCTGTTTTACTTGACTGCTTGGGTGACCACTCTGTCAGTATTAGCCCTGGCCGCCCAATACCGTGTAAGTAAACAAATTGCCTGCCAATGAACAGGAAACTCGTGCCAGATCCCAGAGGGGGCATTACTTTTCTGCGTTTGACCCAGCGGTCAATGATCGGACAGCGGAAAAGCCAAAAGCTATTGTTTAGACTCTCTGAGTTCAATTAACACTCAGGAGGTCGCGGTGCACTGTATGCCCTCAGTCGTAAATTCCAAAACCTCCATCAATGACAAATAAACAACCGCAACAGTCAAAGACTGAAAGTCCTCCCCCGCTCCAATCCCTCGTATCGAGACCATCTCTCCGCAGCTTCATATTCCATATCAGCAGGGGCGTCACAAGGGGGGGAAAAGTAGGACTGAGGTACTGGGGCCCAAGGTGGAGGGGCCTTAATTACTTTAGCTAATGAAAAATAGCAGATCTACAAGCTACTGCGAGCTTGTAGATCTGCTATTTTTGAAAAGTCGTGAAAATGTGTGCAAATCTTTGAATGTATTTTTTAAAAGAACAACAACAACAACTCAAATTTTGCTTCTGGGGGTCCCTGGAACTAAATATTTTGATATGGGGGTCTGTGGCCAAATACATATCATTTTGACAAGTTTGAGCACCACTGACATAGAAACACATTTTTTTTTCCTTCTGGGTCATAGAACGTCCGCGCTCGGCCAGCCTAATATTTTGTGTACTGTTTTTGTATTATTATTTTTAATGTATGCTAAGTAAATCCAATCAAATATTCACTCAGAGAATAAGGTTACAATGTAACTGAACCTTCTATTACTACAGTATAACCTTTCATTTGTGTTTGGAGATGATAATAAGTTGAGAATTAGAAAGATAAACAAATACAAACATGTTGGTATTAAAAGTACAATAGCGCAGAAAGTTGTAGAAAAAGAAAGCCCCTTTATCAATTTCCAGTTACAGTAGAGTTCTGGGGAGCACTAATTGTTTCAAATTAGACACCAAAAGTAATTAGCGTCCTCCCGTATTATCCCTGGCGATAGCATTTATGCGAAGCTAAATTAACTCGCGCTAAGACGTCGACGAGGCATTATTCCACAACTCTGAAAGAAAAAGTAATATAATAAACTAATTGGAAATGAAGAGGGAGAGAAAAAGGATAGAGAAGAAGAAGAAGAAGAAGATGTTGTGGGCTTCAAAAGAAACCAGGCGGTAAAAAAATGAAAGGGAAGTTGTAGACTTCATGTTGGAAGCTGATGAATGATGGATGTTTCAAGGGGAGACACCTGAGCCTCGTTAGCTGCCTCCTATATTATTGTCGCTGTCAGGCAGATCCCTCTTATTTTAAAAAGGACACTTAATTACTAAGACAAGCCTTAAATGCCTTGATACATTATAATTGCGCAACACGTTTTGAGCTTGTGGATCACGTTTTGGAGCTCGTAGATCTGCTATCTTTTGCCCCAGAATAGGCATGCAGGGGCTCAAGTGGTTCAGCAGAAGAAAAATAGTGAGAGAGAAAAAAGAAAAAGAAAAAAATCTGAGTAGCTACAGTACTTCTTCCACAGCTGGGTTTGATGAGACAATGAGAAACACCCTGAGTCTTGTTAGCTGCCTGCTATCTGTACGGTAGCCTTTTCCTTTTGTCAGCGGCTTGTCAGATATGAAGAGACATATGAGCAACCGCTAGGCTACTGGCTCTGTGTGTATATTCTACTCACACACTTCCAGGGATGTGCAGAGAATGTTAGAGGCAGGGGCTGACATTTCTACGGGCCTTTTGGTGGAAATACCGAAAATAGCAGACCTCCAACTCACAACGGTACTTGATACCACACTAAACTAAGCATAAAAAAGCAATACTGGAGAGGTGATGAACAGCATTGATTTCTACACAGAGAGGACAATTCTTTCAACATAAGATGCTGTATTCAAATTCAGGAGAGTTTGGACAAGGCAATTCTCTTGTGCTGAGTTGTATGGCATGGAAAGGGGCCATTTGCATTTCTTTCACCATAGTAAAAGTAGTCTATGTGTGCACGTGCCTGTCCGGACCTGTCTCTGAGGAATATAGCCTACCTATGAGAAGGAAGAATATTGTTTATCGGCCCAGCCATCCCCGGCTTCTGTTTGCATGACCAGACCCCTGTGTAAAAAGATTCTGGCCAGATATGAAAGGAAGAATGGTGAAGTACAGCATGGACAAATACATCATTTTGAGGGTCCTTGACATGAACAATTTTGAGAACCACTAATATATAGCAACTTTTCTGATTTATATTGCAAAGATAATGTGTCCTGTCTTTGAGGAATATATTAAAAAGTATGTTATTATCTGTCCGTATTTGCTCTGCTTTACTTTCTTGTTATAAGGAACGTGCCCCAAGTTTTTTGTAATATCCCTTATAAATAAAATAATGATTTTTACGTAGTTTCCTCCCATTTTGATCTGAAATCAGATAATGGCATTGGTTTCTCCATATATGAAAACCCCCCCAAAAGCTAAATGCAATCAAGTTTCTACCTTCTACTTCAAAAGGATATGTTTTTAATATATTTCAGCTTACAGTAGCAGACATTTTTGAGATAGGCATACAGCAGATTTGGATTCAGCCCCCCTTAGTACCCCCCAAAAATGCGTATGCCCTAAATTAACACGATTTGCCTCCATGCAGGGTTAAAGGAGTAGTTCACCCCCAAAATGACTTTTTTTCTATTGATTACTCATGCCATGGAGAGTAGAGTTCAATAATATTTTTTGGTTTTTGTCACATTCCTAATCCTAAGACAAAAATTTGATCGAGTAAATTTACCCCCATTGATTCCGGATGGGGGTAAATTTATTGTTATCACATTTTTGTCTTAGGAATGCGACAAAAAACTAAAGATATTATTGAACTCTACTCTCCATGGCATGACTAATCAATAGAAAAAAAGTCATTTTGGGGGTGAACTACTCCTTTAAGGTCTTTGGAAATCTGACCTAGACTAAATGGTCAAATACAGCCTCAAGTACAGGCGGTGGTTGAGTATACTGTTTTGCTCCGTTTCATATACCGCAGGTTACGACATTCAACTCGGGCTCGACATGGCTCCAAGCTTTGATGGGTAAACAAGAGGAGGAATCAGGGGGCTCCTTTGCAGAGCTGATTCTTACACCTCCCACAAGCAAGCAGCGTATTATGTCAAGTCTCCCTCCAAGAAACAGAACACGTCACACAGGAGCCGTTCCAAATCAACCCTTCAAACCTCGTTCCACTTCCCCCCTGCACAAATGTGAGGAACACGAACCCACCTCAGAGGCACACGAGGACACACACAGAGAGAGGCAGGGGTGTCACAAGGGGTAGGAAAGTGGGACTGAGTTACCAGGGCCCAAGGTGGAGGGGCCCTAGTAACTTTAGCTATTGAAAAATAGCAGATATACAAGCTCACAGCGCGGCACCGAGTGCCGCGCTGCGAGCTTGTAGATCTGCTATTTTTGAAAAGTTGTGAAAATGTGCGCAAATATTTGAATATATGTATTTTTTTAAGTGAACATTTGTAACTCAAATTTCGCTTCTGGGGGGGGTCCCTGGAACTAAATATTTTGAGATGGGGGGGTCCTTCACATGAAAAAGTTTGAGCATCACTGACATGGAAACATAGGTTTCTTGGCACACATTTTCACGATTTTTCAAAAAATAGCAGATCTACAAGCTCGCAGCGCGGCACTCGGTGCCGCGCTGTGAGCTTGTATATCTGCTGTTTTTCAATAGTTAACATTCATGGGGGGCCCCGCAGTGAATCCTTGTACCCAGGGCCCAGAATTTGGTGTGACGCCCCTGGAGAGAGGTATTATGCCAGGACACGTGGGAGGAGAAGGACCAGACAAGCACTAGGAGTGCATCTCTAGGAGAGAGACACGATGCACAAAATACCAAATACACCCCTGCAAACAAGCACAAGATCACACCAGGGCAGATCAACTCTGTAAGCAAGGCACAGTAAGAGAGTCAGAATAGACAAACAGCAATCAAAAACAAACAGACAACTAGCAACCCAAGCAGGAAGCAGCTTCAACACAACACCTATGAAACCGGCTGGGCTGTATTTTGATTGTCTTAAGTACCAGCTCGTATCTTAAAGGCCTGTCCATGCTGTCTCTGACCACCGAACCTTTCGCCGGAGAGTTCCGACTTTCCGACGTGCGGCTTTCCAAACTGTAATTCGGGGTAATGCTTTTCAGAGGATGCGAGTGACGTCATTTTGTAGTTGAAGTTCCGGACCTTTCCGACAAAAAGTTTGGTGGTCGGAGACAGTATGGCAGACCTTCAAGTTAAGGCATAAGAGCTGGTACTTAAGACAATCAAAATACAGCCCAGGGTCTGAACGTTGGGTTCCGGGGCCTCGCTGGGGAGTCTAAAATATGTTTGATTACAATATTTCATGCATACACATTTTTATTAAGAAAAACATACACAGTAAATCATTATTAGACTTAAATTGACACTTCAACTTCTTGTTTATGCCCAAAATGACTGGATAAGTGGATATAGCAATCGAAAAATACTGGACCTTAATTGTGACATTTTCAATTATGTTCTAATCACTTATGAATTATTTAAGACCGTTTAAGACTGCAAGTTAGTTAGCCTATATATTATCGTGATTTTTTTGCCCTGAATGGAACCGAATTGACCCTCTTACGGGTCCATTTGGTTCCATTTGTCTACTCTCAGAGTTAATCTGAGCATTTTCTGGAATGGAGTTCCTATCCAGGCTCCAGCCCCTGAATCCCTATAGCCACATGAACCCATTACAAAATTATATTCTGGCAATTCAGGGGCTGATTCAATAATGGAGCGAATCAAATAGCAAATTCAGGCTGAGTGTCAGGCTATGGAGTTCCAGTATAGTCTAGTTATACTGGACGGGGTGGAGGAAGTGGCGAAGGAAGCTAGACACCATCATGGACATTCACACCCTCTGAGGAAGAATTGTGGTGGAGTTTAGGGATGGGACGATATGAAAATTTCAAATCACTTTTATTGTGACAAAATAAATCGTGATTCACGATATTATCGCGACAATCAAAATCCATTATCCTGGGGTGGAACATTTGACAAAGAATTGCAGATCTACAAGCTCACAACATGTCGTAACGCGACACATTGTGAGCTTGTAGATCGGCTATTTTTTGGCAAAGACATTTGATAGAGAGTGAAAAAAAAGGAGATCAAGTATGTATAATTATAAGTACCTTTTACCAATCATAGAGGGTTTAAATGGTACCGGATATGCAGCTCGGCAAATAAAAGGTGAATTGATCCCAGTGCATGACGGAGGACGATATCACGATAAATTAAATCTCCACGATAAATTAAATCTCCACGATATGATTATCGTGAGTGTTTTTTATCACGATAAACGATAATATCGCTTATCGTCCCATCCCTAGTAGAATTATATTAAACTAGAGTTTTCTTTTACATAAATCTTCTCTCCTGGGGGTCCCTGGAACAAACTCTTTACAGATGGGCGTCCACGGCCAAATAAATATCAATTTGGGGCTCCTTGACCTGAAAAAGTTTGAGATCCACTGTCAGAAATAACTGACACCTCACTGACAGCTTTACAACAGAGACAGGAGTCTTTCTGGCAGAGCATGTTCACTGTCTGCTGTTCTCTTCCTCTTGGCAAATGATTGGAACACAAAGACAACCACAAACAACACCGGGGGCACAGCTGACGATACAGTCCCTGCCGGCACAAACCAAAAATACACATGTGCACCAAAATCACAAAAAAAAAACTTTTGCAGCCTCCACCATCTTAACTCATTCCCCGCCTCCCCCGATAGTCCCGAGAAAATCCCAATGTCGTTCCCCGCCAGGCCCGATAGTCCCGAGAATTTGCTTTTATATAATGTAATGTTTAATTACACTCTCCCCCAGCTCGTGACAAATTTTTATCCTTTTATCTTACAGAGAACCTAAAATATCACACATCAAAGTAAGTGTGTTTGAAAAAAAGACTGTAATAATGTATAAATTGCAATACAAATGCATATAAATCTCCCCATAACCCACAGTGAACTGGCACAGTGACGCATTTTGCGCACACAAGGCTGGCGGAAAAAAAAGAAAAGAAAAAAAAAGTGTGAGAACAGCTGTGTGTGTGTGTGTGTGTGTTTGTGTGTGTGTGTGTGTGTGTGTGTGTGTGTGTGTGTGTGTGTGTGTGTGTGTGTGTGTGTGTGTGTGTGTGTGTGTGTGTGTGTGAACATCTCTTAGCTGGCTGGTGGTCCACGGACCACTGTCTGTTTCAGTGGTCCCCCTGTCCTGATCAGCACAGTGCTATCAGAGTCTCTGATTCAGAGATCTGTCTCTCTCTCTCTCTCTCTCTCTCTCTCTAGATACAAAATAATTATCGCCAATTCGCCATATAAATGCTTCTAAAACATACCTGAGAATGATGATGGTTGATTAGAATCCACAGGTTATAATCCATATATCCAGGCTATAATATATTGTTTTGTAATGGTCCACAAGCAGCCAAGCAGGCCATTGGCGCCAGGCGGTCCTTTGCAAAGGGGGGTCCCTGGTCGGCTTTCTAACAGGGGGTCCGCGGGCCCAACGCTTCGCTCCGCAGAGCAGTGGGAACACGATAATCAACTCTTACAAAATCAATCAATAAAACTGCCCGATTACATAAAGTTCACGACGCGATCCAGTTGAGTCAGAGACAAGTGAAGTGGTCCCTGGAAGGGGGTCCGTCCTCTCATTACCCTGCCTGGTCTCCAGCCAACACTTCTCACGGACCACCACCAAAACTCCCACGCTCCCCCACCACGCTCCTCCCAAAAAGCAAGAGATCAACTAGTGTCGTTACTAACGAGCAAAGACGCAGAGGAGCTGTTTAGCAGGGCAGTGCAGAGGATTTTTTTAGGGGCAGGGGGAGACATTTTTCCAACATGTCCTAGAATGTGAAAATAGCAGATCTACAAGCTCGACTTTGATTGATTGATTGAAGACTTTATTAGAAGTTTGCATAGGAAAAGGTACAGTTTCATGACGGTACAGTTCACTGGTACAAGGTCTACTAAAAGGAGATCCATGAAAAGACTAAGCTTATTTCCACTGGAAACCATTGAAGTATCTCATATAAAATTGAATGACAAGCTCTCAATGTGTCACAGTCTCAGAGCGATGTGTTGAGCTTGTAGATCTGCTATTTTCACATTCTAGGACATGTTAGAAAAAAGACTCATGCCCCCTTTTATGTCTATTTGTGTGTGTGCACCTGTACAGAGCAAAAGACAACCAGCAGACACACAGAGACAGAGAGAAAGCGCCCCCAAGTGGGGGCTCACAGAAATACTCACAGAAATACTGCAATATAGTATGTGAGTTTTTTGGTCAGATATAGCCAATAAAAATAATTTTCTCTGCATTTTTCTAAACGGAAAATTCTAAAAATAAATCCTATTACATAATTACATTAGTACACTTATCTGATAATGCCTGAAGCCATAAAGACACATCTCAAGTGAGTTATCCACTTGAAAACAGATCATTCACAAAAAGGTCAATAACTCCAATTATTTTGAATTTCCACCTGGATTTTGAAAAAACAAGGGGTTTGAAATGGCCAAAACTCTAGATTGCTACATCGTACATACAACAAAATATTTTTTGGAGAGACTAGAGGATGTCCTCTTTTAATCCATGCACTGTATGACATTTTCGTGCAAACAGGGAATTTAGGAAAAATGTCTAAATATGAAGAAAATGCTTAAACAAAATGGCAGGGGAGCCTACAGTGAATGTTAAAATGGCGGTCAATGTGTTAATAAAACCAAGACCAACCATAAAATAGATCAGTGGTTCTCAACCTGTGGGTCAGGAGGAATAACACTGGTTTCTTTCACAATTACCTGAAAAAAAAAAAAAAAACATCAGGAGACGAAAAGGGGATGCAAATGTAATTTTACCATCTCTTCTGTACATAATGTTTTTTTTTTTTTTTTTTTGGATAATTATGTATTATTGTGTTAACTTTGAATGCTATGTTGATGAATAGAATACATAGGACCACAATGGATGAATCAAGTCCCCAGGACCTTTTTGTGTCATCCTTTTAGCTTTGATTTCACACTCGTGCTGTTTACATCTGACAAATAACGTATTCGATCAAAAACAAAGAGGCATTGGAAATCAGACAAAGAATAGGGGAAACATGTCAGGGCAGCCATGCTTATTTGGGGAGACACTACAAATTGTACTGCTAGCATGAACAGTCAATATCCCAACGATATCATTAAAATAACAGCCATTGTTGTGGCTGGGATATTTGTCAAGTACATTTGCACACACATACCAGATCCTCTGCATTACAGTATATACCCAGTCTAAATATCAGGGACGTGCAGAGAATGTTAGAGAGGCAGGGGCTGACATTTCTAAAAGGGTCTTTTAGTGGAAATATCGAAAATAGCAGACCTCCAAGCTCACAACGTGTTGCAGCGCGACGCGTTGTGAGCTTGGAGGTCGGCTATTTTCGGTGCTTGATACCACACTGAACTAAGCTTATTCAAGTCAGTACTGGAGATGTGGCCTAACAGCATGGATTTCTACACAGAGAGGACAATTCTTTCAACATATGACGCTGCGTTCAAGTTCATAGTCCATGGGCCAGACAGGTTGTCGGTATCAAAAAGGTGGCAAAGGTTACCATGCATTTTTGAAAAGCTCTATATCTGTAGATTATATTTTGGTATGATAACCCTTTCTTAGACACAGCTAAATTGGTGTTATCAGCCGCTAGAGTTGTTGTCCCATTAAAATGAATCTGCTTTAATTAGCATAAGAGGGGTCCAACTAGGGGGTTTTCATGATGCTGAATCCATTGCTAGCATCTGTTTTGCACGAAAAACATCCGTGGGGCTAAACCGCCCCCCACAACAGTGTGAAAAGTGATGACTCATCACTAAACCATAGTCTTGTGGGACAGTTTTTAGCCCAATGAATGTTTTTTGTGCAAAACAGATGCTTGCAATGGATTCGGCATCATGACAAACCCCTAGTTTGACCCCTTTTATGCTACTAAAAGCATTTTTTGCTTTTTTTCCCTGTAATGTAAAGTTAATGGGACACCAACTCCAGCGGCTGATAACACCAATTTAGCTGTGTCTAAGAAAGGGTTATCATACCAAAATATAATCTACAGATATAGAGCTTTTCAAAAATGCATGATAACCTTTGCCACCTTTTTGATACCGACAACCTGTCTGGCCCATGGACTATGGTTCGATTCCCGGTCAGGCAGCAATGTGTCAATGTGTCCCTGAGCAAGACCTTAACCCAAAATTGCTCCCCGAGCGCCGAATATGGCTGCTCACTGCTCCTAGTTGTTATAGGATGGGTAAAATGCAGAGATAAATCTCACGTATGTGCAAATGTACGCGACAAAAACAGTCCCGAAGGCGCGGGACCATATTCTTCTATTCTCTATCAGGGGAGTTTGGACAAGGCACTTTTCTTCTCTTGAATGCTGCCTTCAGGTATGGCATGGAAAGAGGGCATTTTAATGTATTTCCCCATAGTAAAACACTGCATTCATGGTCTGGAGAGGGCACTTTTTACAGGCGGGTAAAAGGGCAGGGACTCAAGCCTCCTTTGATGTCTATGTGTGCAGGTGCCTGCTAACTATGAACTGAAACAACACGCAGCCGTAATGCCGGTACTTCACCAAAACACGACAGCCTCGTTTACACAGAATGCGACGGCAATGCTAGATAATTAACCCTAGCTTTAGTGTTTGCATAATAAGCACCCAAATCGTACACTAGACAAGTACTGTCTGGAAGTACAACAATACAGTGATCTCACACGGGCGCTTCAATGCACAGGCTTGTACAGGGGCTTCAGACTAGAACAATGTTTGAGCGAACATAAAAAGAAAAGTGTTTGGAGATAAAAAGAATGATTACATTCCAACGCTCCTTTCATGCCTTTTCACAAATTGCAGTTTATAGAAAGTTTCAGTCGGGTGCCCGCTGGCCTACTGGCCTGGGCGCATACCACTTAGGCATTGCCACATAGGCACTGATGCCTGACGGCGTCACCGGTTCGATTCCCGATCCGGACAACCTTTGCCGCTTGTCACTCCCCATCTCTTCCCCATTTCCTGTCAGTCTACTGTCCTATCCAATAAAGGCATAAAAAGTTTCAGTCGTGAGCTTTTATTTTTATTTCATACAGGAAACTACATTAGTTTGGGACGAGTGCCCTGCATGTGTCAGAACGACTGCAGTTATTACCAAACTTTGCCGATGACGAGCGCCAGAATTTGAGCCCAAGAGATAAGGCCAGGGTACGCGTAAAATAAAGAAGGAACCAGGAAAATAACAAGTCGCATTATTTGCAACATGATGGAATGCCATTCTTCTATTGAGCAGTGCACTATACAGGCCGCTGGGACTGGAACCCATGTGCGGTGTTGTGGTGTTTGGTGGTTTTGTGTTCATGTAGCAGGCCTGTGAGAGATCAGTTTGACAGCTCTGAGACAGCGGCAAAAAAGAAAAACATTTCCCCCACCGTTTCCGAGGTTGTACAAAGCCGACAACGGAGAAAAACTAAATAAACAGGCTGATGAGTCAAGCAAGACTGAGTGCCAGCTGTCAGCGCGAGGAAGGATGCAACCGACTGTATATATTTGTGTTTACCTTCGTGATTGACCGCTTGTGTCAGTGCTGGACTGAAAGATACTCAAGTCACATAAGGACGAGAGTGAAAACTTTAGAATTTTTTTTCACCTTCTTTTGAACCCGTTCCATTTCGATTTCCCCCAGGACCTCCGCTCAGCGGCGCCGAAGCCTTTCAGAAGAAATATCACAGCAACTTGGAAGAGGACTTTGTGCAGGGAGCGGTGGCGTTCGGGGAATATGTGTGGAATGAGAAGGTGAGCAGTGAGCACGTCGAGAGAGTAAAGACTGAGAAGTACAGCGAATCCAAGAAATATCCGTTTCCCCAACACGGACCGACGCGAGTTGAAGAGCATTCTTTTTCTGAACTGTCCTTGGTGAAAAGTATAGACTGCAATCGATGCGCTATAACCACACTGCTGTCTATTGAGTAGTACATCCGTGCACTGGATTTTAACCACTTACTGTAAAACCCACAAGACTCGAGATGGCTCTGTACTTTCTTGGTCCTTTTTTCCCCCCTCTGTCTACACCAAATCTCTACGCCAAAAATATGTTTATTTGATTTGGCGTGGACGTCATAATAACATTGGACAGACCCTATGTGGACGAATGGCATATGGGAGTTCGAAGGTATTTTCAAAAGACGGGGAATAAGGTTTAAAAAAAAAAAAAAAAAAAAAGCTTTTTGCCTGTTGAGGGATTTTTCCTGTCAATCATCGCCTTTGCTCCAACCCACTGTGGAAGAAAGAGAGGGGAGGGGCTGGGAGGAGAATTGGCTGGACTGCCTGTCTGAAATCAAAGACGGGGGCCAATCATTTCACTTTTCTGAGCCCAATTATTCAGAAAACCCCAGACCACAGAAAATCCACTGAATGTTCAAATTTTGGTTGTTTTGTGTGTAATTGAGTGGCTCAGGAGGTAGAGCAGGTCAATGATCCATGGGTCGGCGGTTCAAATCCCGGCTCCTCCTGTCAACATGTTGAAGTGTTCTTCGGCAAGACACTGAACCTGTTATGGGCTGGCTGTTTTTCATTTTGTTTTAGTCTATTTTTCCCTATAGGGTCTGGCCTGGCTGGTATGCGGGCGTGTGGAGTTCTGCCTGGGCGGCGTTCTCATTTCCCTGATTGTCCTCCTGTTGGCTGGCTGTTCTCCTGGGGTGGTTCCTCCAATCAAGCTGAGAGGATAAAAGCCTGGCTCTCCACTCCAGTCCTTGCCAGTTTGTTCAGTTGCCAACCGGTAAAAGTCACTGTGCCTCTGCTCCTCAGTTTGTTTGAATCTTTTTCTGCAAATCACTAATACCTCCTGTCTCTCTAACTCAGATCACCCAATGCCCACATGCCTGCTGCCTGCCTGCAAGACCAGCCCAATACTACAGCCATGCCAATCCACTTTGATTGTTTGATTTTTGATTTTTTAACTTCGCTTGAATTAAAGACATTCAGCTTGTCATTCCCTGGTTCTGAGTTCTGCTTTTGGGTCCTAATACAAACCAAACCCTAACAGAACCCTAACAGAACCCTGTGTTGCCTCCAATGGTGTTAACTCGCCAGTTGCAACCATTGGTGTGTGAATGTGGGAAATGAGGGCGCTGGCATCGATTGTTCACCACTTCAGTTCCCAATGTATGTATGAATGAATGGACCACTGTAAAGCGCTTTGAGTTCGCAACTTGCTTAGAAAAGTGCTATAAAAATGCAATCCATTAACCATTCATGTAATCTTACCGACTGGGTGGCACCTGTCAGTGAGGAATGTTGGGAGGGGGCTCCTCACTGGCCAGTGAGCCAGTAAGATACAACAGCAGTGGCAGGAAAAGGGGAAAAAAGGACATACAGTATACATACAGTATACCGTAATAGAGGTGTTTTCCATAAAGAAGGGGGAGCTATAAAGCTGTATAGCTCCAGGGCCTTACAGTAGGAGGCAGCACTTTTACAGGAGGGTGCATGGCCACACATCTCCATTTTCAGGGGATGGATTGGGTGTCCTGTACCCATATCAAATTGAATAAATACATAAATAAAATACTGCATAATACAGTACATATCCACAAAATATTGTGTTGTTCTTATGTGCATATATCTGATGATGCCACATTTTAACGTTATACCACGTTTTGGATGGTTTAGGTCAGGAGAACTGCGCTAAAGAATACTTGAATGAAAAACACCAAGTAAGAATTTACTACGTGTCTCTAATGAAAGATGTCCTGCTTATCTAGAAGGACTGACACTAAACACAGCCAAACAATGTTGATGCTCTGCTGCACTCTAGGTCTAGAATAATGATAACCTCTAACTGAACGCACCGTTTTGGGGCAGGATAATTTACATATTCACACACAGTAAAAGTAATATCTCCGCTGCACATACAGTACTCGTAGTCGTTTTGTATTTTGATAATTGAATGAATTTGCATTCAAATTGACTAATGTTCAATGCGAGTAAAGTCAATTTAGTCTTCATTAGCCCAAAGTTTGAAATGCAGGCAGCAGCAGCATCCAATACATTATAAAAGTTGTTGTCTATTTTGGTCAGCTGTACTATTTTCCTTTCCTAGAAATGTAGTGGAGTCAACAACAGTACAATATTTGTCTTTGAAACAGTAGTGGAGTGAAAGCCCACAGGGAAGTATCCCAAAATACAGATACTCAAGTAAAGTACAGATACTAATGAAGTACAATTCTCCAGTAAATGCACTTTGTTATTATCCACCACTGGATATATAACTCATGGATGGGTGTATTTTGTCTTAGTTCACATTCTCACGCATAGTCTAGGCCCACACAGGTCCGTCTCTCCAACAGGGACGCGTTATTTGGAAACGCACATGTCAATCTGTTAGTAGTGCTGAATAAAACAATATCATTAAAATTCATGTAGGCAAAAAGTTATGACAACATCCGTTGATTTAAAGTACACAGCTATACAAAGTATTTTCATCAGATGAATAGCTTGTCTCTTTAAGCTAATAAGGCCTGCCAACCAAACAAGCTTACCAATGGTGGAAGAATTGAGCTTTTAATTAAAGGAGCCAGGGGCGTCACAAGGGGGGGAAAGTGGGACAGAGTTACTAGGGCCCAAGGTGGAGGGGCCTTCATTATTTTATAGCTATTCAGCTATTGAAAAATAGCAGATATACTGTGCCGCGCTGCAAGCTTGTAGATCTGCTATTTTTTGAAAAGTCGTGAAAATGTGTGCAAATCTTTGAAAGTCATTTTTAAGCCAACATTTGTAACTCAAATTTTGCTTCTGGGGGGGGGTCCCTGGAACTAAATATTTTGAGATGGGGGTCCGTGGCCAAATCATTTTGAGGGTCCTTGACATGAAAATGTTTGAGCACCACTGACATAAAAACATAGGTTTTTCAAAAAACCTTAGAAGGATTTGAAATATTAAAAAACTTTTCACAATTTTTCAAAAATAGCAGATCTACAAGCTCGCAGCACGGCACTCAGTGCGGCGCTGTGAGCTTGTATATCTGCTATTTTTCTATAGTTAAAGCACAGGTGCCCCACAGTGAACCCTTGTACCCAGGGCCCAGAATTTGGTGCGACACCCCTGAAAGGAGCACTTCCATGTTCAAACTTATCTTCATACAGTATAGTCGTCACTAATGCTCATTATAAGTCTACTCAGTCTGTCAGTGGACAGTTCAGAAAACGTGCATCATCTGTAGGCAGGCTTTCGTCATCAAAACAAGATTACCGTGGTACGTTCTATTTGAGCGTGCCAGCTTTCCAGGAAGAGAATAGTTTCTCTTTTGGAATCCAATCCATCGATTTGTTTACACCAGGGGTCTTCAACTGGGGGCCTGGGGCCCCTAGGGGGTCCTCCAAATCTTTCTGTGATAGAAAGCTTTTTTCTTTAACCACTTGAACCCTAGCGTCCATATTCTGAGAACTTTAGCCAAAAATAGCAGATCTACAAGTTCACAACGCCTCACACTGCGAGGCGTTGTGAGCTTGTAGAACGGATTTTCGGCAAAGAGGTCTGGTGTAGAGGGGAAAAAGTACAGAGTGAAAGGAAAGTTTTTAAAGTATTGACGGTTCAAGTGGTTAAATATCTGAAAACACAAATTAACATGATTCCAAAATACACTGATGAGCGTGCTGTCAAAAATGAAACCACATGGAATCTATTCACAGGTTGCGGGGGTCCCTGCTTCATCTCTCTCTCAACTAAGGGGTCCATGGGCTAAAAACATTGAAGACCCCTAGTTTACACACTTCAGATAATATTATTCAGCTTCTCTCTGACCATCCTCCACTCAACATTACTGTACCATCTGTTGGCATAGAATGGCTCCCGAGCTGCAATCTGTCCCCTGCTCAGATGGAGAGGAGAGGTCACTACTTATGTGCACAGACTGGTGCTGGGACCACAAGAGTTTAGAGTGGGAGCTACGTGTACTGTTTAAGTAGGGCTAGGCAATTAACTAAATAATATGCATAAACTGACATTTAGAACCAATAATTGACTTAAAGGAGTAGTTCACCCCCAAAATGACTTTTTCTCTATTGATTACTCATGCCATGGAGACTAGAGTTCAATAATATTTTTTTTGTATATTTCACATTCCCAAGACAAAAAAAAAAAAAAAGACTCCGGATAGGGACCCAAATTAATTTGGATCCCCATCCGGAATCAATGGGGGTAAGTTTATTGTAATGAAATTATTGCCTTAGGAATGTGACTAAAACTAAAAAATATTGTTGAACTCAAGTCTCCATGGCATGAGTAATCAATGTAAAAAAAACAAAGTCATTTTGGGGGTGAACTACTCCTTTAATATTGCTCATAGGTTTTGTGATATAAAAAAATAATAATCGTATAATGAATCGAGACAAATACATTTCAAAGGCTTTTAATTAATCACTTAACCTTGTACAATGGTGCTGTAAAAATAGCTGATATTTATTTTTTATTATTATTATCATTATTTCTTTATAATCAAGACAAGCGTTTGAAATAATCATGATATATTGATTTTAGATCGTATCGCCCAGGCCAGCGCTAGAGTGAGCATCTCGTCAAGTTATTAGTCTGAGGCTGCGTGTCTGTTATGCTAAGGTCTGATGAATAAGCCAAATAATCGAAAGTGATTTTCATTCAGCAGACCGTACATCTCAACGTTTAGGAAAAAAACATCAATGAATGTTTACATCTCCTCGGAGCGTTCCACTCAGAGGAATATATTAAAAGCTAAATATTAATCAAATCCATTCATTGGTTGCTGTTATACCACACTGTTCAAAGTTTAGCCACGTTTTCCCATTGATATTCAGGAGGTTGCTTTTAGCTGGGAGCCAAACAGATGGTCACTTCTCCTGAGGGTTGAGCTGCCCACAAGTAGCTGCCACTTGAGCTGTACTCACACATATGTTCACTGTCTCCATACCCCTGGTGGAAAGTAACTGAAGTATCATTCTGGGATATGTCTAGTGTATTTTACTTGAGTACATCCATTTTTCAGTGCTTTAATATACTGCTGCTCCATATACTGCTGCTATAATTGTACTTTTGACATCACTACAATAGTTTGAAAACTTTATATTCTAGTTATTTTGCAGATTTGGATTATCATTACAAAACATGTAACAACACTCACATACTTATACATCGGCTATTCAACAATCCCAGAACGACAATTTAACTCTATGCGTTGCGAGCTTGTGTGCTATTTTCAAAAGATTTGGACAAAATGGTGAAAACCTTCGAAAAATCGTGTGAAATTCTGCATAATAAGTACTTTTACTTTGGTTATTTAGGTATATTCTCATGTTACCTTTCTATTTTTTACTTAAATAGCCTAAACATACTGAACACCGGACATTTACTTTGTAAAAAGTGTATTTTCATATTGTGGTATTGTAAATTGTACTTCCGCCACTGATGTTCAGCCAGCTATCTCCATACTCTATCATCAGGGTTTCTAGAGTGCTCAGGCAACGAGCGCGCACCTGTTGACGCGTCTTAGAGAATTCTGCCAAAAAACACCCCGAGTATCGTTTTAAGTTGTGCAAATGAGCAACCTGCTTGCAGCCTCCCAATGACTTTGTAAAGGACTCTGCAGAAAGCGTCTTTCTTTCTCACATCAGAGTTTATCGTCAGTAGCCTGCCTGGGAGAGCTCCCATGCAGAGGCTGCAACAGTGGAGTTAAGTATCGACGCTGTCGGCCTGAAATCCTATCTCCATATTTTAACCTTTTGTAGTTTTTTTCATAAATGAACGCCCTACTACAGTGTCACACAAAAGCATATAAAATAGCAGATTGGCAAGCGACGTGTTTCAAGCTTTTAGATCTGCTACTTTTTGCTACTTTTTGAATTTGAATCGTGTATGGAATATGGATAGTTAAAATGTATCAGTATGGATCTCCATGTATGGAGATCCGTACTCCCACACATAAAGTAACTGACATCACGGACAGAACGGCCCATACAAGGATATACACATCAGTCACTTGGTGCGATTTTTCACTTTTACATTAACCACAAAATCTTGGCATCCTTATTCTGGGAGGAACATTAAGCTGAAAATAGCAGATCCAGTTTGTAGATCATCTATTTTCTGAGATTTGGTGCAGTGGGATAAAAGCGCTGACCAAGTATTGAGCGTTTAAGTGGTTAAATATCTGAAAAGCTATCCATCTCTGAAAAAGTTTAATCTGCAACGCAATTCTATGTGTAGCGGGGGTCCCTGCTTCATCCCTCTCTCTCTCTCTCTCTCAGCCAAGGGGTCCTTGACCCGAAAAACATGGAAGTCTCCTGGTCGAAGGCATATCAAACTGGAGGTCCTTGAAATGAAAAAGGTGGAGAGTTGTGTGTGCGGTACAAAATATGAAAAGACTGCGGTGTAAGCTACTCTCATTAGGCCTCTCAGTGTGTGTGTGTGTGTGTGTGTGTGTGTGTGTGTGTGTGTGTGTGTGTGTGTGTGTGTGTGTGTGTGTGTGTGTGTTTTTCTCTCTCTTCTCATGGTACAAACAAAAGCGCCCTTCTTATCAAAGTTACTGACTGCAAGATACTTAGGGTCTGACCTCTGTTGACCAGAGATTTAATAACACAAAACAAAACTTTGCCCATTAAAAGTAGTGATATTTGGGCCTTTATCATTATAAAACTTTTTTTCCTCCCTCGAATATGTGCCTGGCAGAGGGAAACTGCAGTAACTCCAAACAAGCCTGGAGTTGCTGCATGCTGCAGTATGGCCATGTACTGTAGTTTTGAGCAAATACACACAGGCTGGCAAGGTGTCGGCCCGGACACATCCTATCTCCATATTTAGGCTTTTTAAAGAGGTTTTTTCGTGAATGAATGCCCTACTTTGTAAGTATCAGTTTTGGAGATACAAGGTTTCCACCGCCACAACTGATATGCAATGATTTCCTACTCCCACCCTTAAACCACGACTACCCCATTCACCACGGCTTGTTGAACCACGACAAAGTTAATCAACAACACCACTTTTAAATATGATACGTTTTCCCCCCAGAAGGCCATTTCTCATCTGCGGTCTGTCCGCAAATATTTAAAAAGCAATTCACTTTATATTGTAATTTATTATACCGTGTATTACCTGTATTAGCGCAGGACTTCATGCATGGAAATGAGCCAGACCATTTTCTATATCAGCCTGTTTTTTTTAAATTAGCTATTGAGTTATTGTGTATATTAAGTAGCGGGGGCGAGTGTTTCAGTTAGCCAACTAGAGCATTGTTTTCTGGTCCACAGTGAGATGCGTGTTGAATTGTGTGCAATATCACTGCAAAAGTCGTACTTTTAATTTAACTCGTGACCATTAAGAGTACCTTTTAATGCTCTCTGGGAGTCTGGGGGGATTCAACGCAAAGGATTTTGCAGTGTGTGTGTGTGTGTGTGTGTGTGTGTGTGTGTGTGTGTGTGTGTGTGTGTGTGTGTGTGTGCGTGTGCGTGTGCGAGTGTGTGATCGGCTACTTGTATTTTCCCATTATGAGAGCCAGTGTTTTCCCTATCTGTTCCAGCATGCACTAGTACACTGACGGCACATAATGTATATACCTGAAGCCTAATTTATGCTTACGGCTGAGAAACAGCAGAGCTGCAAGCTCACAATGTGTTGCATTGTGAGCTTGCAGCTCTGCTGTATGTCTGCTGCATGTCTGCTGTTCCCGCTGTTTGCTTATGAGATTTAGTGGAGTTGAAGCCTTCGAAAGAATGACAAACTCAGCTAATGTGGAAGCATCACCAAAATTACCCAAGTACTTAAATACAGTACTTGGGTACGTGTACTTTGTTACAATTTCCACCACCTGGCCAGCAGGCTTAAAGTAAAGCTAATGAAAAGGCAAGACAGCGCCTGGCGAGAAAGGAAACACCAGTGAGATATGATGTCTCAGAAGGAAGACGGAGGAGGCTTATTAAGGAATGCGGGCGGAGGCTGATTGCATTAAAACTGATTTGGTTACAGTGTTGTTCTGCCTGGGGGGGGGGAGGGATTCCGAGACCTGTCGAATGTTGTTACCTTCTGTTGAGCCTTTTTGCCTCCACAGCAGGCACGTGCACACATACTGTAGACATCAAAGGGGGCCTGAGCCCCTGCCCCTTTATTCGTCTGTAAAAAGCGCCCTTTCCAGACCATAAATGCATAGATTGTACTATGGTGAAATAAATGCAAATGCGCTCTTTCAATGCCATATGAAGGCAGCATTCAAGAGAATTGCCTTGTCCAAACTCTCCTGAACTTGAATGCAGCATCTTTTGTTGAAAGAATTGCCCTCACTGTGTAGAAATCCATGCCATACACCACATATCCAGTACTGACATGATTATGCTTAGTTCAGTGTGGTATCAAGCACTGAAAATAGCCGACCTCCAAGCTCACAACGTCACGCAGCGCGGCGCGTTGTGAGCTTGGAGGTCTGCTATTTTTGATATTTTTCACCAATAGGTCCTTTTAGAAAATTCAGCCACTGCACCTCTAACATTCTCTGTACGTCCCTGCTCCATAGACACACACATACTGTAGGCACCGGTGGACGAATGTGAGTACTCAACCCGACAGTATGGAGTCCACAAGCAACCGATACAAATCTTGTAGTACTGTAGTAGGGAATGTCAAATGTATATTAAAAAACTCAAAATACTCAGGTACACATACTTAAAATACTTAAGTAGCCTACTCGAGTTAATGTACTTTTTTACTTTCAACCACTGCACGTATAGGGGCACAGTGTAGCAGTGCACACAGCTTGATGAGACACTGTTTGTCTTTGTCCATCTCAGAGACTTGACAGCATCATTACTGATGGTGGATGGTAGCATTCCATTATCCAGGAGTATTGGCGGAAGAGATGGAAGGGACTGGTGCACATTAAGCCTCTGACATACAGTAGCTTTGGATGTCATTATGCCCACGGATGTGTTGATAGTGTATTATGTGTTGTGGTGTGACGATGACAAATGGATGTGAATTTATAATGTGATGCCTGTTTGGAGCGTGGAAAGTAGTCACTTAGTAACTTTCCAACAAAAGACACCAGTATGTCTCCGACTTTAGAGGCTGTGTACACCTATGACAGATTTTGAATGAAATTCCATTTAGTTTTAGTCACATTTTAGTCACCTGAAATAATGTAGTTTTAGTCTAGTTTTAGTTGACTAAATATAAGATTTTAGTCGACTAAATCTAATCGATTTAGTTGACGAAAATTACGACACCGTGTTGGCGAAATAATGCCTCATTTACACAGCTGCATGCCGAAAATAGCATATCTGTGAACTTGTAGATCGGCTATTTTCGAAGTGCAATATCCTCACACAACCAAGCCTAAAATGACTTGACTTAGTTCCACTGGACCTCTTCTCCAGTAGGCTAGTACGGTACCTCCCTCACCTCCCTAACAATGTAGTCATATTTTTTGACGAAAATGTCAACATATTTAGTCATAGTTTTAGTAATCATTGCTTAGTTTTATTTAGTTTTAGTTACAAAAAAAAGATAGTCATCATAATTTTAGTCTACAAAACAAACTACAAACAATCAAAAGCGACAGAGAAAGGAGGATGACACAGCTTTTTCATACCCCTTCCCTTCCTTAGGGAAAGTAATAGTCTCTTTTCACCATTTTTTATTTGCTGCAGTGGCCGGAGGCCGGGATATAGAGAGAAAGAAAGGAGATGCAACAAAGGTCACGATTTAGATTTAAACCCGCAGAGCCCCCTCAGCCATGCTGGGCGCCCAGCCTGCCCCGCATGCTGAATGATCCCTCAAAATAAAAAATGAGGAATAATCCATTGCGCTGACCGCACCGTCCTCTGATCCCAACACGCATGGACCCAGGTGGCCGTGTGGTCGCCGTCGGGCAGAAATCTTGTATCTCCACCTTTTGCCATGTTCCATAATTTTCAGGAGTCGGTACGGCACTGAATTCCTCTCCAGAGTCCCCGTGCATAGGGCTGTCACGATATGACATTTTACATGACGATTAATTGTCACTCAAATAATTGCGATTAACGATTTAATTGTGTTTTTGTCGTTGATAATTACATTTCTGTTTGGCTTTTTGGCTTTGAAGTTGCACGTGGAAGATAAGACACATGACCTAAATATACAAAGAAATAATGGACATATTTGACAACTTTTCTACTTAAAAAATAACATTGATAGTGGAAATAGCCGATCTACAAGCTCACAACGCGCCGCGATGCGACGCATTGTGAGCTTGTAGATCGGCTATTTCCACTATTTTTTTACTTTAAAAAAAATATATCAAACATTTTCAACATTCACGATTATGACGATTATGAAAAATAATCGCGATTATGTAAAATAATTGCGATTAGATGATTATGTAATAATTGTGACAGCCCTACCCACGCATGTTTGTGTGTCGTCACTACCATCAGCGGTGGAAGAAGAACTGTCATTTTGTACACTTCTTACGCAAGTACTAGTATCAATAGCGCAATCTAGAAACATAAGTTTGTCATGTATAAAAATCTTTTGAAAATAGCCGATCTACAAGCTCTACAGGGGCGTCACAAGGGGGGGGCAAAGTGGGACTGAGTTACTAGGGCCCAAGATGGAGGGGCCTTCATTATTTTATACTTTAGCTATTGAAAAATAGCAGATATACAAGCTCACAGCTCGGCACCGAGTGCCGCGCAGCAAGATTGTAGATCCGCTGTTTTTGAAAAGTCATGAAAATGTGTGCAAATCTTAGAATATATGTTTTTTTGATTCTGGAACTAAATATTTTGAGATGGGTGTCCGTGGCCAAATACATATTATTTTGGGGTCCTTCACATGAAAAAGTTTTTGCACAAATGTTCAAGATTTTTCAGAAATAGCAGATCTATAAGCTGTTAAAGCCCAAAATAATGCATAATAATGGTTCCCCCCATGAAGAACATTAATGGGGGCCCGCAGTGAATCCTTGTACCCAAGGGCCCAGAATTTGTTGCGACACCCCTGCCAATTGTGTTCATATAGGACTATAGACACCCTACGAAGCCGCATGCAACACGGTGGACATCACAACCTCCGTGGTGGTGGGAAGACACTGCGCCAGCGGCGTAGCCACGGGTGGGCCTAACTAGGCCTAGGCCCACCCATTTTGATTTTGTGCCCACCCAAAAATAACGAAAACATTCACGGAGCGGTGCGGCGCGGCGATACGCGGTATGGCGCGGCGATGCGAGGCTATCTAGGAAGCAAAGAAAGACTCTTGACATTTTATCATAGTTTAGTCAATTATGAAGCGATTTTTTTTAATTAAAACGTCTCCATATTGCTTGGGAAGTCCACTTTCATGACACATGAATGTTTGCTATTTTAAAATAGCCGGTGTAAAAGCTCACATCTGTGCCCACCCACATTGTGCCAAGCCTAGCCAGTTGGTAAATCATGGCTACTACGCCGCTGCACTGCGCCACCCGAGCAAGCGCCCCATCTACAGTAACAACTTCCAATATCTTTTCTATTTTTACAAATGAATGCCCTTCTTCATCGCACGACAGAGTCGCACATAACTAACAAAAATGGCCGATCTACAAGCTCACGTGAGATTTCCACACAGGTTCCTTTTTTTTCTCCCATTCGTGTGAAAAGTAACGGATTTGGACATACAAGGTTTCCACCTGACAGCGACGATATATTATCATGCAGAATCTGGGTAATAGATCCAGCTGTGAACACGGGCAAAAAATGGAGCAAATCCCTCCAACCACTGTGGCTCTCACCCCGTGTGCTCCCTGCATCTGCATCATCCAAACTATGAACATTCACATGCAAAGGTCAAGGTACACTTTATTATCCCCCAGAGGCAATTTGTTACACAGCCAAAATGTAAATTCCACCATTATGTCCCTCTTTTATCCCAATTACTTAAGTTGCAAGACAAGAAAAAAGGCACCACATCATAAAAAAAACTAGGCATCACAGAGAATCACAAAAAAAAAGTCTTTTCTCAGGTTAATAATAATATATTCTTATGGACACTATAGATTTGTGTCTTAATTTGCATACGCCTCATTTTGAAGGTTGTTTCTCACAGAGATGAAAGCGCCTCCTCACATTTCAAGTAAAAAACTACAACTCAGCCATCTTTCTCGCCTGGTGATTTTTGGATGGCCTTAAGGTGAGCCTCCCATTTCCATTTCCCTGGCCCAGCTAGCTCCCACTTTGATGAAGCTTTATTAGATTTATTTATTGCATTACGCACGTCTTAGTCGCTCGGTTTCCCTTCCGTTTCTAAAGTTCACAAGGATCACCACGCAATCTATTCCGATATGAAACCATTACTGACGATGGCTCCATTGACACGAATGCCATCTCTGAAATGTTATTCATTGTGAGTCATGCAAATTAATGTATTGATTGTGCTCAAAAGATGTTCCAGTTCAAGTGTGTAAACGCATTGACGCATTTTAGAGCAGACTGGAAATAGATGCACGTTTGTTTTCTAAGGCACATTCACTGAAAGCTATAGACGCATGGAAATCATAATTATGTGCATGAACATGGGTTAGGAATGAAACGGGTGAGTCTGTACCATATTTCTCTGTTTTTTGGTAAATAATTCTATTTGATTAAATATGATGCTAGACAGATTAACTTGGATGTTTTCTTTGTTTCTGTCAACTTGACTTGGTTTGATGTGTATTTTAAGTGTAGGCCATTTTAATTATGATGAGGATGATATGAAGAAAACTGATAAGAAAAAAAAGGAATTGTGTTTAAAAGTCCTTGGCAAGTAGAAAATAAAATAACACATTCTTAAGCAATATAATATACAAACACAACATCGCTCTCCAGTAGTGAAATAATCATTAATGAACTATTATGAAAAGCCATTATCATCATGGACTGATGGAAATGTAATACACACAAAAAATTACCTTCCACATGTGCCAGTAAAGTCAGGCAGGTAAAGGACTTGTTTGACAGAGATGCTAAATCCTATGCACTATATTTAGCATATTCCTGTGGGCCATTCATTGACCTCCAAAAGATAAAGGCATGTACAGTACAGTAACACAAATATGCTTCATCATGGTGGCAACACATCGGTACATTGTGGGGACCTTTTTTCCTTTAAATTGCTGCTATCCCTTGCACCAGTTTTGCAGCCCAATAAGTAGGAACAGTTTATATAGTACAGCGGCTAAGATCTCATATTATGAGAGCTTGTGCACTTATTGAAAAAAGCATGACATTTCTACCATAGTTAGTAGTACATACCATAAGGTTTATTTTCAGATGTGGGGGTAAGTCAGATTTGACCCCTGAGGCCCGGGAGAGGTCAAATTCAAGATGGCCGCTAGTCCTGTTCAAACACACCTAATTTTGGAACCAAACAGAGTCGGAAAACACTCCTTGTGCTATGCCGCTCCACTAATAGGAACTTTGGCAAACTTTTGGTTGCTCAAAAAGTGCAATATTTGCCTCTGAGATGTAGTGTAGAAGTAAAAGTATTGAATATTGGAAATTTGAAGAAAGTAAACATGTGTACATTTATACTTGACAGTAAGCACTTGGGTAAATGCACAGGTTCCTTTACACCACTATTGACAGTGACACGTGAAAGTGACGTTTAACCACGCATCAAAATGCGTGGTTAAAGTGGTTAAAACGTGTTTAGGGCAGTGGTTCTCAAACTTTGGGTTGGGACCCCAAGTGGGGTCCCCAAATTATTGAGTGGGGTCCCCAGATGATTAGCTTGATGTAAAAAAAAAAAATCTCACTTAACAGTAAACAAACCAACATAAGTGTATACAGGGTATCTGCACATTTATAAAGTGACAATTTAAGGATTTTCAAGACCGTTTTCTTACCAAACTGTCAAATATTAAGTAAGCAAGAGGCGAACATTGTGAAAATAGCAGATCTACATGCTCAAAACGCCTCACACTGAGAGGCGTTGTGAGCATGTAGATCTGCTATTTTCACAATATTTATCTGTGCTGGGAACCGAGTCACATTAAATGTAATAGGCTACCTACAATTCCAATGCTTGTCAGGATGGGGGTCCCCAGTTCATATATGTTTATTTTTGGGGTCAAGGCCTAAAAAGGTTTGAGAACCCCTGTTTTAGGTTATATCACTTGCCTCTGTATTGGGACAAGAGTGTGCACACAGCACTGGCACTGGATGAAAAGAGAGATTATCTGACATATACTGGTAGAGTATATGACCCATTTTGTACCAGTATACTGGGCATATACCCACATTATTGGAAGTTTTCAGTTCAAGAGATTTTCAGGCATATTCCCCTGATATTCTGCCCCCAGCTAGACAAAGGCACAGCAGGGTGTGCCTTTGTGTGCCTTTGTCTAGCTGGGGACAGAATATCACCTATTATTTGCAGTTTACAGGGGAATATGCCTGAAAATCTCTTGAACTGAAAACGTCCAATTATGTGGGTATATGCCCAGTATACTGGTACAAAATTGGTCATATACTCTACCAGTATATGTCAGATAATCTCTCTTTTCACCCAGTGTGGCATACTAATACAATAGAATCAAGTGGTAACCTTTTCTGTATACAGTGTATATTCTAATAATAAATGTGTGGTTGTCATGAAATCCCCAGACACACCTAGTGTGCCTCCTCGGCACGCAGTCTGGGAGCCACTGGTCTAGAACAGTGTTGGTCTGTATGTATGAATGCATACTCTATGTCCCCTGAGTCTAGGCCACATGTACTGTACATCCCAACACTAGCACCAGGGGTGGAAAAAGGACTCACACTTTTTTACTGAGGTAAAATTACTAGTAAGACACCTCAGGGTGACTTGCGACCTCAGGGTGACACCGCGCCAATTCTTGGCCATCTGGCAAGTGATGTATATGGGACCAGTTACTCATATATGGAGACCCCTTCATAATTATGTCAAAACATGCCCATATATGGACATTACCAAATATGGGCATTCCCATTATGTCCTTAAAGGAGCTATAGTCAACCTTTTCATTGTAGGGCCGACACTTTGTTTACATCCTAGTCTATAGACTAGAATGTAAACAAAATGTCGGTCTGACAATGGCCAAAATGATTATTTTATCATTATTTCACACTTTTTGTGGTCATTTTTGAATAGAAACACATACATGAAGCTTATTTTTTTATAAAATATTTTCGAAACATTATTTTTATTTTAGCATCCGTTTTTTAAGAAAAAGTTGACTATAGCTCCTTTAATATTGATAACATAATATCCGTAATAATGTCCTTAATATTGACAATATAGGAATCTCCATATATGGGCATAAAACGTACGTTAATTAGTAATGCCAAGCATTGGCGAGTTAGGGCCTTGGTTTGATGCCTGCAGATCTTATATCCCTAACATTCTCATTTTCGGCTTGGGATTTATGACATCAGAAATTTCCATGTATGGGCATAAAAGTTTTTTTTTCTGAGAAATCTCGTAGCTTGTCTGTCAGTACAGGAAGTGATGTCCCGTGACAGTCAGACAATACTGACAGTCAGACAAGCTACGAGATTTCTCAGGGTATAATGAGACCTTCGGTCGCAATCAATACTGCAATGTAGAAATACTCTGTTAGGCTGAAGCCACACCAAAGTACCTATGACAGTGGAATCCCCATTCCGCCAATGCATTTCAATGGGAAGGCTTTCATGCCATAAGAGGATTTCTGCAAAAAAAAAAGCTCCATTCTCATTGAAATGCATTGCGGAATGGGGATTCCACTCTCATAGGTACTTTGGTGTGGCTTCAGCCTTACAAGTAAAAGTCCGGAATTAATAATTTACTTCAGTAAAAGTGTTGGTATGGTGGTATCAAAAAGTACTTGAAGTATCAAAAGTAGAACGTACTCGTTTCATAAGTTTACAAATGTATAAAATGGCCGAAAATGAAAATGGCAGATCTACAAGCTCACAATGAGTCGCATCACGACACATTGTGAGCTTTAAATCAGCTATTTTCAAAGTAACTAAAGTTTTCAAATATGTAGTGGAGTAAAGGTACACTATTTGCCTTTTAGATGTAATGGAGTAGAAGTAAAAGTGCTGAAAATTGAAAATACTCCAGTAAAAAAAGTAAAAATACCTCAACATTGTAATTAAGTGGATTACTTGAGTATGTACTTAGTTACTTTAAACCACACACCAATCACATCAACATACACAGTCCGGCTGATAATACTACACCAAACATTCCGTACAAAAGTAGTCCACACAAAACCAGACCAATCCTTGGTTCTCATCTTCCAACGCCCACAGTCCGGAACACACTAAGGTGAAGCTTGTAAGAACAAAGTGTATTGTGAAATCCAACAGCAGGGAAAGCAAACACTCTCCAGTACTCTTCTCTGTCCCGACCCCCAAGTCTCAGGGGCCATCAAAACCATAAATATAAAAACGTAGATACCTCATTCGTTGCTGTAGTTTAGTGGGGTGACCTGCATCACAGGGAAGGAGGAAGTGAGGAAGGCAAGCTGTCTGCCACTCAAAGTGACTACAGGCCAACCACAGCTCATCTTTTCCTGGACTTGAATTCAATTCAAAGGAGCCTTATTGGCATGAGAAAACAAACGTTTACATCAGGGTTCCCCAATAGGCGGCCCGCGGGCCATTTGTGGCCCGCGGGGGGCTACTGTCTGGCCCACACCAACCCCAGTAATTGCGACCGTAGGTCGCATTTACTACCAAAACCTCCACAGGCTGTCTGTCTGTCAGTGAGTGAGTCAGTGAGTCACACTTTTGCCCTGCTCATATCTCCACAACCGTTGCCCCCATCCATGCCACATTTTGCACACACACTCCTTACCTGGCAAACTACAACCTCCAAGGACCCCCGGAGCTCCAGGGACCCCCAGGTGTAAAAAAATGTCCCTCCGTGAGTGACACATCACACGTCACACTTTTCCCCTGCTCATATCTCCACAACCGTTGCCCCCATCCATGCCACATTTTGCACACACACTCCTTACCTGCCAAACTACAACCTCCAAGGACCCCCGGAGCTACAGGGACCCCCAGCTCCCTGGGGGACCCCCAGATGTAAAAAAAACCCCAAATGTGCAAAAATGACCAAATGACCACCCCAACGGGGCTGCTCACGGGGAATTCCCGGGGACCACCGACTCCTGGTGCTCCAGAACGGATGCAAAAGTGGTGGTGCCCCCAGTGGAGGACCCCCTACACTGCAGCTCACATAAAATGCCGTAACTCCGGCTAGGAGCGACCGGGAGAGCCGGGGCCGGTACCTATTCGTCCGCCTCGGCGCCGCGCAGACCCCACCCCTCATTTCTCACATGGCCCTCTTCTAGCGCCACCATCAGGCCGATTCTTGCAAAGCCACCTACGGTCGCTTATCTCCCGATTAGGGAGTCTTACTGGTAATGGTGGTATAAGAGCAGCAACAACACTAGTATATTGTCGTTGTCGGGTGGAAATCTCGTATCTCCAAATTTGTACGTTCTTTCGCAAATCATACAAGGCTGTCGCACAAAAGTAGTGAAAACAGCAGATCTACAAGCACACAACGCCTCGCACCGTGAGGCGTTGTGTGCTTGTAGATCGGCTGTTTTCACTAGTTTAAATCATTTTTTAAATGATAAATTCAAAACGAACAGTTTTGGACATACAAGATTTTCACCCGACAACGACGAAAAATGTTGTGGCCCTCGGCTTGGTACCCTAGACATAATTCGGCCCTTGGGGAAAACTAATTGGGGAACCCTGGTTTAAATTGTCAAAGCGAGTGCCTCTGATTGGCCTACCATTTGGTCCCCTTCTGTAACGTACACGGAAGCGTACTTCAGATTTCCGGAAGCTTAATTGCCTTACTGACTCCCAAGAGCTGAAGGAGGCGTCTGCCTTTTTATGTCTATGATCAAAACCTCCAGCAGGGTAAAAGCTCTTCCGTCCTATCTGCGCAAAAACCTCTTCCACCCTATAGTTTAAGCACGGTTTAACCTTTTCAAACCACAACCCCAAGGCAGTCAGCTGTCCATCCGTGTCATTATCCTTCGCCAAGAGATGAGTCAAAACATAAAGGAAGGGTAAGTAAGCTTGAAGACCCCCTGGCATGGGCAGAGTCGCCCGTTTATAGATGGGTCAGAAGGACCAAGCCCCCAGGACCGCGGGGATCTTTGAAGCAAGCCTGAAATAGTGGCCAAATCTGGTTTGCAAGTATAGCGGATAAAGCAGGGGTCTTCAACGTTTTCAGGCCAAGGACCCCTTTGTTGAGAGAGAGATGAAGCAGGGACCCCCACAACCTTTTCATAGATTCCATATAGTTTCATCGTTTGACAGCACAATCATCAGTGTATTTTGGATTCATGTCAATTTGTGTTTTCAGATATTTAACCACTTGAACCGTCAATACTCTTTTCCCCCTCTACACCAAAGCTCTTTACCGAAAATAGCTGATCTACAAGCTCACAACGCCTCCCATATTCCCTCCTGATTGCCTACCATTGCCTTATAAAGTTTGTGTATGCAACCTAACGGTCGCTTATCTCCCAATTAGGGAGTCTTACTGGTATAAAAAAAGGAGAAGAAAACGTTCTATCACTCAAAGATTTGGAGGACCCCCTGTTGAAGAGCCCTGCACATTGATATGCTTGCCTGTTTTTGTTTATAGAGTGTTTTAGGCAGGGGCATAGTTCTGCCGATTTAAAATGACTCCAATACGGAAGTAAAACTTCCTATGATTGGCCGCTAGTTGCGCAGTTTCCCCCCCCCCCCTGGCCGATCGCAAAAAGAATTGCTCTGCATTGGATCCCATTCATTTTCCCCTTTCGTTTTCTAACCTTAATTAACATTTTCATGAATACTGTATGGTTCCTATCGCTAGTTAAAAATTGCCTTTCAATCACCATCATATTCGTTTTGTTGAAATGTGGTCCAATTTATTTTAAAATAAATGATAAAGTTGCGGGGGGCGTAGCCAACTAAACTGATACCAGCCGGCTGTGTTCTTCTTCGTGTGCTGTATTTCGGGAGACTCAGACCACATTCTCCCATGTATCCCTGCGGTGCACGTGACCGTTGGCAGCCAATAGCATCTCTGATGCCTTTACAATTCTATGATGGCGACACCCATATTCCAAGGGGTAGAAAGGGCCATTTGCGCTGCGTAGAAACCAATGGCTTTGCTTCGTCCATATTTTTCTACAGTCTATGGTTTTAGGTTGTCGTTTTATCACGTTTTTATTGTATTGGAGCTTCCGAGCATATGTTTTTCTCATGTTATTAGCGGTACCTACGTACCGGACGTCCTTAGTAAGTTAGCATGGTTAAATGCAGAAGAAAGGTAGTGGAAAAAGGACGTTAAAAATATCGAAAAATAACCGTAAAAGTAACTCCTTAACAAGATTGTGCTTAAGTACAGCACTTGAGTAAATTAACTGGGTTACCTTTAACCACAGATTTTATAGACAGATAAAAACACGTCTAAAAGAGCAGAGGGTAATGGCGTGCTGTGGGGTGTTATGACTTAGAGGTGTTATGACTATGGCTGTAATCCCTGCATTCTATAGTATACTGATTTAAAGTTAGACATGATAATATGAGAGCACATACTGTAACAAAATCATACAAAATGGGGTGGAAACGGTTGTGCACCTTCAATTCACTGAAACTTGATTTGGAGAGTTTACACAATGTGATTTGGACTTGAGTTGTACTTGGACTGCTTTTTTCCCTCTACACCAAATCTCTTCACCAAATTGGCCTAACTAGCTCAAAGTGTTGCGTTGTAGATCAGTGGTTTTTGGCCAACGTTCCCTCAACAATTTGGATGAAAAAAAAACAATTTGGATGCTGGGGTTCAAGGTGCTTAAAAGGATCCCTGGCTAATGCGACAAATATGTCTTAAGGCATATTTGTCATATTAGCCAGGGATCCCTTTAACATGTTTAAGTGATCATTTGCACATGTTATTTTAACATGTTGTTTAAGTGTGAGGGAGAGTTTACACATGAGGAATCAGTGTTGCAGTCAGCAGCATCGAGGGAGGCCTTAAACTAAGGCATTAATGCAAAAAATAATAATGTTCCAGCACATTAGAGGAGCCACTTTCAGCGATGATGACATTAGAACCTTTTAGCAAAGTGATATACTGTACAGTACAGTATCAGTGGCATACTGTCTCTTATATTACCATGACCATTAAAGTTACTGCACGTCTGTGTTTTGGGGAGACATTAACCGGGCAATATTCTACAGCTAGTTATGATGATTTGTATGCGGAACATGGCTGGCTAGCTCGCCTGTGGTGTGTAAGCTGGTCATTTTGCATTAAGAGCACCTTATTTGAGCACACATGGCAAATGTTGAGATTTCTGCATCATCCCTCATGGCACTGAACAAGCCCTTTCAACAGCCCTTTAACCTCGTAAGCCCGGCCTGTACTGTATATGTCACAGTTTTTTTGAGTTTCAGTGAAATTGAGAACAGGAGCGGGGCGGAACAAGCGATCGCTTTGATCCACAACAACGACAACGAAGCGTTGTCAGGAATGATAGCGCCTCACCCCACAGAGGTTAGGGTTAGGGTTAGGCATAGTTTTACTGAGGTTAAGGTTAGGGTTAGGGTTAGAGTTAGGCATAGTAAGCTAATGGCTAAACACAGCTGAGCTAGGCTAGTAGATAAACAAAGAAAGAGAGGTCGCAAACGAGTGACGTCAGCGACTACACAAGTGAATGGCTGTTGTCGCCATCTCATGGTGAATACGCAGAATTACACAGGTGCGCTGATAAGAGACTATCAAAGTGAATTGATCCAGGTGGTGTTAGGGGTGTGAGGTGAACGACAAAACAAACGCTCCTACCCCAATCTGACTGAGTTACCCAAACTAACTGTAACATATATACTTTGAACCACAAACTAATGCCCAACTAAATCTCAGGAGGAGATCTCACAACGCCTCACACTGCAAGGCGCTGTGAGCTTGTAGATCGGCTATTTTCACAATGTTTGCCTCTTTATTATTTGACAATTAGAATTTTTTAAGTATTAAAAAACAGTCTTTGATGATTTGTCACTTAACTGTCTTAACATGGGAGAAAGATTGGATATTTCTAGCCGTTTTCAGAGTTTTCAAGCAATTCAGGGGCTGGAGCCAGGCTATGGACAGTGGCAGGAGTGTCTGAAAGCTCACTATAATCAATCCTCTCCTCACCTACTGTATTGAATGTGTTAATGAGGTTTGGAAATACCATTATGAAATCAAACCTTTTCATCAGTCACTGGAGGTTATTATAATTTTTCTTTTCTTCCTGTGTCTCTTGTTCCCCATGTTCCTCCCATCTTCACAGGATGTCGCCACGAATGACACACAAAAGTCAGTGAGATAATTGGATAAAAATTGATATTATATATTCAGCTTTTATACAAGCCTGCATTCTTCTCTGATCATCTTGTCTCAAGTCCTCTACTTACCCCAGATGTTAATAACACCCTAGCTCTTAAAAAGAAGAAAAACAACAACAAACATTGTATCATTAAACCATTAAAACCGGGAGAGCGTCTGTTTAAGGAAAGATTCAAGCATTTAAGTGTTGAAAAATAGCAGATATACAAGCTAAGCGCATCACTTCGTGTCAAGCGCTGCAAGCTTGTAATGCTATTTTTGAACATTTCTGAAAAATCTTGAAAGGGTTCTTTTGAATAACTTTAGTACACATCTTCTTAGGGGGGCCGGGGGGGTTCCTGGAACAAACCATTTTCAGATGGGGTACGCGTGCCCCATCATTTCGGGGGTCCTTGTCACAAGAAAGCTTTAGAAGGAATTTGTAGAACCGGTCTATTAAGCCTCGTAGACAGTTTTATGCCCCCCGTCCCCCTCCCCCAAGAGGTATCTTTTTCGGAGGCACTTCCGCTCCGCGTGTGAAGCGAGCTAAACAAGAATGAGAAGAATATACGCCGCCTGGAGGCTCTTTCTCACTCTCTCTCTCTGCAGCTACAGAGCTAGAAAGGGAAGTTCATGCCTGGCAGGGCCGACTTCACAACTCCTCCGCTTCCCCCATTAGGATCGAGCCGGAGCCGACCTCTGCCTCTTGAACCGGGGCGGCCCAGACTGCCGCGGCTGATGGGGTTCCACACAGCACTGGATCTGGGAGCGCTGCCAGACGCTATAGCTGCCTGCCATCACCAGGGCTCGTTTGGGAGAAGAGAGAGGAAAGGGATATACGGCTCCGAACTATCATTATCATCATCTCGGAGGGGACAGGGGGATATGGATGTGTTATATACCAGTGGTTCTCAAACTTTTTTCCATGTCAAGGACACCCCAAATTGATATGCATTTAGCCAAGGAACCAATGTCTTTCAAATATGGCTGCTATGCATAGAGCCTATTCTGACACTTTTTGGATTGGGTATGTGGGTTTTACCAGCTGCAGTGTCCTTGTGGTTCAGATGTGTCCCAAGATTAGGTCAGCCGTTGACGTAGATTAAAATAATTTCCTATTAGAACGCTTGACCGACATTGACATAGATCTACGTCATACATGTTTTCAGTGATTCCATTAGAGGGCGCTCTTCTGCAAACTTTGAGCGATCCCAGGACTCCAGAAGAACACAAAAAAGATCTACCCCGTCCACTGTAGCATCATCAGATTTAGAAAAATCCATTTATCTCGGATATATTTTCCCAGATTGCGTTTAGTGAAAACAAGCTATATTTAAATGCCCAAAGATAAGGTAAAATCATAAAAATGCTGCCAGAGATCAATACCTCAATACCTGGCAATGAATGTGTTAAAAATACATTCTGCTTGGCACTCAGCATCAAGGGTTGGATTGGCGGAAAGATCCTGCGGACATATTAGCGTACTACACTTGTATATATTGTATATCAAGCCGCATCACTCCACAGGAACAGTAGACAGGCTGCTGACCTATGGGCCACGTTGATTCCCAAGGCTACTTAGGCTGCTCATAACTGCATTTCAGGCTATACTAACCGCTAATTAACTGGATAATGTTGTTGGCTAACGGTTTACAAAACTATCCTCCCTAATCTGAATAGTGATGGATAAAGCTGCAATCCCAACAGAGAAACTGAGCGCCAAAACAAACAAACAAACAAACAAACAAACACACACACAAAAGGGATGGGGAGGGGTGCTAAGTTGTGTGGTGGATGATTAGCTATATGCTCAGCGGGTAAGAGGGAATCTATCCATTACTAATTAATTCAAAAAATATGATAGCGTTGAAGTTTAAAAGAGCCTACCTCGTCACACACCATCTCTCCCTGCCTCTCTCTCTATCCCTCAGCACAGACTGGCTTCCCATAAGCCCACTGTTTCATATGCAAATGAGCCTCCGCATTGCAACGGCCACCACTGTCGCAGAGCTAAACTCCACAGCCGTGTTGTGTGTGTGCGTGTAGTCTGTGTTTCTCGGTTTGCCGGTTGCATTCATTCATAGACGAAATTAATTCATACGCACACAGTTCATAAGCTCCGTTCTTTAAGCCTGCTGTTATCTACAACACTTATGCTCAAATGTGACAAACCAGCAGGGGAAATGGAACGAAATGGGGAGTAACTGAGCAAAAATAATATTGAGGTCACTTTTGGATTCCGTTGGAAATAACGACGCATCTATTCGTTTGAGTCAGAACACTTATTGAATGTGAAGCAAACTTTTGGGAACGTATTGACCAAATGCCTGGAGTGATTTAAGGGCTGTGTTCACATTAACATAATACCCTGTATGGAATGTCCATAAAGGCTTACGGCTCACTTGTAATTGTAAACACAGGAACAATATTGGCCACTATTCAACTTGGAATGTGAATAGGCCCACTGTGAATTAATTATTGCTTTCTCAGGTGTTACCAGTGTACCTTAACCACTTAAACCATACTGTATATGGTTCACCAGAGTCCCTCAGGGCTCTATACTAGGATCTTTTCTGTTTTCGGTTATTGCGAGGAAAACAGAGCTTGTCGATCTGCTATTTTCTGCAAAAGGCTTTCCCCACAATCCGCGTATTAACCCTGGTGTCCCTATTTGGGACATATGGACAGGTGTGAGGGCAGCATAGACCTGAACCTCTAGAAGAGCTTAGGTGGTTAAAGTGCTGAGAAAAGTGATGCGGATATTTCAATTTTGTAATGTACGTACAGTATATATTCAAAAAGGTGCTCGAATGCAAAATGACTTAGCACCACCACCTTACCCACAACTATAGCAGGCTAGCCAGCCATGTTCCGCATACTACATCACCATAATTACTCGCTGTGGAATTGCCTGGTTAAATGTCTCCCCAAAACACAGACGTGCAGTAATTCTAACTTTAACGGTCATGGTAATATAAGAGACAGTATGCCACTGTTACTGTACTGTATAGTATATCACTTTGCTGAAAGGTTCTAATGTTATCATCACTGAAAGTGTCTCCTCTAATGTGCTGAAACCATTTTGTTTTGCGTTAATGCCTTTAAGGCCTCCCTCCATGCTGACTGCAACACTGCCTCGTCATGCGTAAACTCTCACTCACACTTACCGTAAACATGTGCATGTGCATGTGCATGTTAAAATCACATTTCAGTGATTTGACGTTTCAGTACAGCCGTTCCCACCTCTGTGCATTTTGCTCCTCTGTATAGTCTTGATATAATTATGCACTCATAATGTAATATCTGGCATTACATCAGTTTACAGTACCTTATTACACCATGTGCGCCATCATGTATACTGGTGTGCATTTGCTTGCATGCATGCGCGCATGTGGTGATGGACTCGGACAGGTAAGGAAGTGAAGAAAATTATCTTAAAGGTCCAGAGAAGAGAGCGTGCACACACACACACACACACACACACACACACACACACACACACACACACACACACACACACACACACACACACACACACACACACACACACACACACACACACACACACACACACACACACACACACACACTAGCTTGCTCATATTTGCCTGATGAAGAGCTAAGGGTCGAAACGTTGCGCCATTAGTAAAAAATACGTTTTTGCAGCTTAAAAACAGTGGGCTGATGTTTGATCTTCTCCTGCATAATCCAAGCTCACACAATTACGTACAAAAGTCCGGCCACACGAGATGTTTAATGAGCACACGTCGAGTATAGAGCCACTCGCTGTATATGCTCTATGTGTGTTCGTTAAATATCGTCAATGGTCTGCCTTCTGTACATGGGTATAGGATTTTTACAAAGATTTTACAGTGCACAAACAAAAACATCAATCTTTGCACAGACAAACACCCAGACAGACTCCCTCTCTGTCTCTCTCTCTCTCTTTCTCTCTCTCACACACGCATGCACACACACATACATACACACATGCACGTTTGCACATGCACGCACAGTCTTTTTCCATCCACTCTTTCAATCCAGGCTGAGACTCAATATATCCTCAGCTGTCAGTCTTTGAAGAGCAAATCCTGTCAACGTCCAGCCCTCCATTTCTACCCTACAAGTCATCATACTGTACACCAGTGGAAAAGGTACTCACATTCTTTACTATTACTTACTTACTATAAGTAAAAGTGACAATAGCCTACTGCCATGTAGAAATACTCTGTTAGAAAGTAAAAGCACAGAATAATTTTACTGGCATCAACATGTATTTAAAGTAGCAAAAGTGAAAACGTGAAAACTGGAAATGGCCTACTCCAGTAAAATTACCTCAACATTGTACTACAGTACTTGAGTAAATTAACTTAGTTATTTTATGCCACTGCTGTACACACACACACACACACACACACACACACACACACACACACACACACACACACACACACACACACACACACACACACACACACACACACACACACACACACACACACACACACACACACACACAAATGCAGTAGTCTCTGTTGCTTTCGTTCATGAAGATAATGGTAGAGGATGATACAATCGCCGGCGTCCGTGGTTTCTCACAAAGGAAATTGAATGTTTTCTTGCCATCAGTGTCGATCCAAGAGAGCTTAGCGCTCCCTTCGCTGTGTGTTTACTGTGCGTTGACTAGTCTAGCGGAATCTTTGCTGTCACCCTCCATTATTAGCAGCGGCAAAGTTTACTTGAGCATGCCTAAGCCAGATTGTTTTTGTTTCTGGGTTTTGTCTGGCGTTAGACAAGCCCTACGGATGGAACCAAACTCTAACTCAAAGCGCTGTGTGCCTGTGTGCCTGTGTGCGCGTGTGTGCGTGTGTGTGTGTGTGTGTGTGTGTGTGTGTGTGTGTGTGTGTGTGTGTGTGTGCGTGCGTGCGTCCGTCCGTGCATATGTGCGAGTGTGTGTGTTATTTGCACTCCTAGGGGAACATGCGTGGCTGTCACATGGGACTATACTATTTTATTTGGATTCCACTTTCGTTTCCAGGCCCCAAAAGTACAGGTATACCGTATGCAGCAACTCCAAAACCACATCTTGGATGAAAGGGATACTGTGTGCTGCGAGTTAACGCTCACAAGTCTCACAAGGATGCACACACAAACAAACATTGGTTCCAGGCAGGGCAGGAATTTCACGGAGGCCATGAAGGCCATGGCCACCATTGCCCCTCAGTTTGGCCTTGTGCCCCTCAAACCAATGGCATGACCTGAGGCCACTGAGGCCTTAATGCCCCAGCTGACTGTACCACTTTCTCCTCTGTCTCTTTCTTGTCAACATGTAGACAGTAGACACCAGTGTCTCTTTCTTGTCATGTAGACACCAGTGTCTTCTTTTGTTGAGATTCTGAAATCTTAAACTTCCCTGAGTTCCCATCTTTAAACCAATCCAGTGACTGTAGGGCTGAGCATGGATCAGATTGTAAATACCATCATTTATCTATTTCACTGCAGATTTGGTTATCATCCCTAACCATTAAATTCAACATTTTTTTCAATTAACTGAAATCTTGTTTTATTTGATTGCCTTCCTGCCCTGGCATTTGGCCTTTGTGCCCTCAAAAAAAGGACAACACCAAGGGCCAAGTGGCCTTGCCCCTAAAATGACGAAATTCCATGCCTGGTCCCAGGGTTTATTATGGTTTACGAAACAATGAAAACTAAAATTGAGAAAATGCAAGCTCATAATGCACTTGTGGCATTAATGACTAACAGCGATAAGTTGATCAGCACAAAACGATGGTCATGTTTATTCATACTTTGTATAATATCTCATACTACAACTTCTAGATTAAACAGTCCATCTTCCCAGCTGCTGCCATGTGATGTGGCACTTTGCATAAACTTAAGCAGAACAGAAGAATTTACACGCCTCTCCAGTCCCCCCTCCTTTCATCCTGCTCAGCTCCCAATCCCCCAAATCCGCCCCGCTCAGGGCATAATCATGCAAACGTATCGTTACCCTACCTAACCTCACGAAACAAAAAATGCAGTCAAATCTAGGATCCTCCCAGTCCATTTGGTTCCATTTTGTACGCTCTCAGTTATGGAGGTCCTTGAACTCAAAATGTTTGACGCATTTAGACTGGGTATGCATTATTGCGCGTTATTATTTCTTGCTTTAACTATTAAAAAATAGCAGATCTACAAGCTCACAGCGCGGCACCAAGTGCCGCGCTGCAAGCTTGAAGATCTGCAATTTTTTTTTAACTGTGAATATTTGAATTTTGACCCGATTCTATACTGTAAGTGTCTCGAAAAACACGTTTCTATGTCAGTGGTTCACACATACTTTCATGTCAAGGACCCCTAGAAAAAATATGTATTTGACAGCCGACCCTTGTCTCAAAATATTTATATATATAGACCCCCCAGAAGCAAATATTTGAGTTGCAAATGTTCACTTAACTCTTTTTGCGCCGATCCCGAACTAGTTCGGCTTTATTTCGGCCTTTTTATAGTCCAGGGTGCGGATCCCGAACTAGTTCGGCCTTACTGATGCACCGGGCAAAATTTTCGAGCCGGCCGCCGGCAAGAGCGTCGCGCAAGAGCGTCGCGCCGCCGATATTTGCCGTCCACTCCAATGCAAACCAGGATCTTTAGAGCTCATTTTCTCTGTTCTATGCCTTTCTATGAGGGGCGCAAGGTTTAATCACGGCTAAATCGCTGAAAATTGGGCTTCTAAAATGAGTGGTAGCCAATAGCTAACTTCAAGCTAACTTCATCCTGTTCCTGTTCATGACACAAAGGAAAGTGTTCAGGCGCGTCATGGCTGCGCACGGCTTGTGCATATACAGCGTATGTCTATGGTGGATTCTCTGGCCACTGGGCGTTAAAAAATTAGATATACAAATATTTGCAAAGGTTTTCATGATTTTGCTTGCAGCGCGGCACTCTGTGAGCTTGCATAGCTGCTATAAAGCATTAGTAAATAATTCTAGGCCTAAGAACCACCGTGCTACACTAAAATGGAACATAGCCTGAATCAGAATCATTGGTAACACCTGTGAAGGAAGTAATAGGCAAGGGGCCCAATTTATTTCCGAAATGGCTGCTGTGCATATAGAGCCAATAACGCCGTAATCAAATCAACGGTAAAAGCATAAAGAAACCCGTTGCTGACTCTTTGTTTAGCCTCTCGTCCGTAACCTCCCAGGACACTAGAGGCCTAAAAACAACAAACTTCTGAACACATGAAATATTCAAAAGGCGAGCGTGCGCGGGGGGCTAACACAGCGTGGTTATTAGCAGGCTGACTGACACCTCATAATGTCCGCCGCGCACGCTGCCTCCGCCTGCGCTACGCCTGTTGTTTGCTTCCTCGTTTTCCCTCCCGTTTTATTATAACTCTCACCATAACTGGAGGAGTAGTGGAGACAGTGGGAAAGTTAGGCTGAGAGAGAGAGAGAGAGAGAGAGAGAGAGAGAGAGAGAGAGAGAGAGAGAGTTTGTATTACTGTACTTGTGAGGGCCAAATGTCCCCACGAGTATAGTTAGTAGAATATCGTCACTGTCGGGCAGAAACCTCGTATCTCCGAGTTTCAAATGTGTACGTTTTTTTGGTAAAGCAAAGCCCTGCTTCATCATACAAGAGTGTCGCACAAAACTAGTGAAAACAGCAGATCTACAAGCACACAACGCCTCGCGGTGCGAGGCGTTGTGTGCTTGTAGATCGGCTATTTTCACTAGTTTAGTTAATTGTTTAGATGATAAATGCAAAACGAACGGTTTTGGACACCACCCGACAACAACGATATGACAAAAATACTGTAAGCAGCGGAAGAAAAAGTATCAATAATGCAATGTAGATACTGTATACTGTAAAATACATATGTTACAAGTGGAAGTCCCCGTGTTCAAAATGTGCTCGAGTCAAAGTACAAAGGTGGGTGGGTGACGTGACGTAACGTTTTCGCTGTCCTCGGTGTCAAACATGTATAAATAAAAAATATATTTGTCAAAAACCTTCTGAATATTGTGCAGGACATTAAGCTTTATGTGAACTTACTCAAGATTAAAACATTTCATTCCTCATTTCTTCAGAATTTTCAACCAAACATGGCAAAACTCATATGGTGTGACTGTCCTGACCTTGTTTCTCAAAGTGGGAACTTGAATAAAACTAAGAAAAATAATTGCTAAAAATCATTTGAAAATGAATTTAGGCTAAAAAAAAATGTCTATTTGTGAGCCTATATCTTTTCAAAGTCAAAGCATAATGTTTTCAGTCATTTCTGATCAAAAACATTTTGTCCCCCAAACCAAAATCATTTGGTGTGACACTAGTTTGGACAAATTAAACAGGCAATTATTTGGACACCTATTGGCTAGAGAGGTCCTTCTTCTGTAAGGCTATTCAGCACTCCCAGCACAACTGCAAGACAGGTGTCTGAGGTGAGTTATGATTTTAACATTTTCATGAAATGCCATCTTGTTGAAACTTTGACAAACTCACCACTTTGGATGTCTGTTGGTGTGACACCTTTTCATTAAAAAAAGCTTAAGTTATTTGAAGTTTTGGTCATATTTCCATGTAGATCTAGGTTGCTTTGTTATAGCTAGCATGCTGTTAGCATGCTAATGTGTACATAGTAGCCTCAAGGTAAACCTAAATGCAGAAAACGTAATATGGTGTGACACTTAATCATAATGGTGTGACATGTCTGCTTGTCACGCCATATGACTTGATTGTCACACCATATGATTTATACTGTATTTAACTACATATATAACAATAAATAACAAAGTTCCATGTTTCTTTTGTACATTTAAACATTTGTTTTAAACATTTTTACATAAAATGTAATTTAGCTTCATTCAGTGATACTTCAAATTCATCAGACAGAGCAGAAACCCCTTCACAGAAACCTTAACATATTGTTTCAATCTAAACAATATTTTTTCTTTGTCTTAAACTATACATTCCATTTTCTTTTGTCAGCTGGAAAATGACAAGTGCTGAGAGAACGATAAAGTACAGGGAGAAACTAAACAATGACCCAGCAAGGAGAGAGGAGCCAAAGGGGCGAGACTGCATTTTCTACGAAGAGCAGGAGGTTGTCTGTGGCATAGCAGAACCGCAACAAGGCAGCCGGTTTGCTACCCTCACCAAATACGACTGGCTGATGTACAATACAGTCTAAATGTATAATCTAATCTGATCTAATACTTTTGTACTTTCACTCACTGGACTGGACAGTGGACAATGTTAAGGTAGGACCCGAGACAAAACTAGCGAAAATAGCTGATCTACAAGCTCTCAACACGTTGTGCTGCGAGAGCTTGTAGATCAGCTATTTTCGGAGTTGCGCAACCCAGCACTCTTTAGCTAGTGGAGATGTGGTGTAATGTCATGATTCCTAATTACATTTGTTCAACACAAAATGCTGTGTTCAAGTTCAGGAGACTTCGGAAAAAAGCAATTTACCTGAATGCTGAGTTCTGTTTCCACTAATTGGTGTTAATAAAATGTTGCCTTGGCTCCAAGTGTGGCTATGCGCCTTATTGTCTCTTTAGGATGCTTCTGCCGTGGGCCGGCAGAAGACTTAGGTGTGCGTAGCATTCCTGTGCACATCCTCATCATCCATCTACTACTACAATTCTTTCTTATCCCATGTTAAAGCCCTACAATAATATCCTGTTCAGAAATATTAAGGCCATGTTATCCTGGGTAATTGTTTAATCAATCAGTAAAGTTCAGTACTCACTAATAGGTAGGTTAAAACACAGTTTGCTTTGACACATGAAGATATGATCATACGGTGTGACACTAAATCATTTGGTGTGACATTCCAAATAGTGAAAAATCATACCTTTATTAATGATTAAACCAAACAAATGTTTATGGATTACATAGAGAATATTATCAGGAAGAGTCACAAATATTTGTGTAATTTTAGAGAAAGTTTTGACAGAATACATTTAAAATATGTTGTAAGATCATGAACATGGGCCTCACACAGAGTGTCGATTATGAAAAAAAATATACAGATATAATTAATTTTCAAAAAACTATAGTGGATCACTGGTTAGTTATGATAAAGGACTTTGATAAAGTGAGTAACTTAAGAAAGATGTACTCCATTTTCATTTTATGAACAATTATTTTCATGTCACACCATATGATGATTTTAGGCACAAGTACAACAAACTGCTGAATAAAGTCTGATTCCAATAAAATATCTAAAAACAAAATGTATTTCCATAAGGTTGAGAGTGAGTAGAACAAAAGTAAATAACTTTTATGCCTGCAATTTAAAGTTTTTTTAAAAACACATTTTTTGGGGCGTCACGTCACTGACCCAGGTATCAGCATCAAAAAGTCCAATATTGTAAAATACTGAACAAAGTAAAACTACTTCAACCTTGTACTTGGGTACATGTACTTAGTTACTTTACACCACAGCAAACAAGATATTGTGAGGACAATTATACCAGTCCTCACAAGATAGGGAGAGAAAAATTTTGGTTTCGTGGTTCTGTACATACATAGTTAAGAAAATAGCAGATCGACAAGCTCACAACGCACGCCGTTGCACGTTTATAGATGGTCTATTTTCGGCTTTGGGATAAGAAATGGCAACAACAACAAAAAAGTAATATAATCGCTGTCCTAAAATGGTGATGTCCTCACAGTTATAGTAATACAAACGTCTGTGGGTGTGTGTGTGTCTGTGTGCATGCGTGCGTGTGTGGGTGGGCGTATGGTTGCTTCTGACTACAAATGAGCGGCACGCAAGCGTACAGTATACAGTCTAATCCGTCAAACAATGTAATGAGCGTCTGTCCCCCGGTGTGCTTCTGTATCTAAGGGTGTAGTAACAAAAATGTGAACGCATGCACTTTTGTGTTACCATTCTTGCGAGTACATTCACATCTTAGGGTGGGAGATTTTATGAATGCCATTCCTAAAATTTTTAGCTGATTCTTTTTTTTTTAAATAGCCGATCTATTTTCGGTGCACGGAGCCGTAAATATGTACACAGTACCAAACATAACTAACCCGCAAAAACTAACCTCTAAATGTTTAACAACCAACTGAAATTCTACAATTTGGTACCACTCACAAGTATAGTGCTCTAACACAAGCACACACGCGCGCGCCGCGCGCGCGCACGCACACACACACACACACACACACACCTACAGTTTCCTGTGCCCTTAGGCCGGGTGTGAAACACATCCGCGGCGTGAAAATGTGTCTGCCACTGGGGATGCGGAGAATTGCTTTTTGTTCCCGCCCTCCCCTGAACTCCCACGCGAGGATTAATAAAAATAACACATAAACGCAAAAGGTGCCCACGGTTGCACTCACCTCCGCTAATGGGGAATACATGCACGCGGTGCAGAGTGCACACACACCCACCTGCATGAAACATTAAGCATAATTTATCGATGCTGTCAGGTGGAAACCTTGTATGTCCAAAACCGTTTTTTATTCATCATAAACATTAAAATAAAACAATTTAATATAGTGAAACTAGCAGATCTACAAACACACAATGCCTCGCATTGTGTGCTTGTAGATCTGCTATTTTCACTAGTTTTGTGTAACAGTTTTATATGATGACTTGGGGCTTTAATTTATGAAAAAACGTGCATATTTGAAACTTGTAGATAAGTGGTTTCTGCCTGACAAGTGTCAGTGACGCTATTAACGTCCCTACTTGATCGCACTACAGGGGTCACACAAAAGCATCAAAAGTAACCAATTTACGCCGCACCTCAAGCTTGCCGATCTGCAGCTTTTATTGTGAACACGGCAAAGCAACCGTTTTGGACATACGAGGTTTCCACCCGACGGAGACGGTGTGTACAGTCTTAGTAATTGAATATTCCGGGAGGGCCCTTGCTTGGTTCTTTGGCTCCCGGAGGGCGAGAACGTGCAGCGCACCTATGAAAGGCTCATGTTAATAAGAGATTAGACACACAGAGGGGTCACGCGACTGCCTTTAACTGCTGACTAATTGGGGGCAAGTTGCTGCAGAAAAGCACAGTGCCTCCGCACTGGCCTGCCTTGGCCTCTGCCTGCCTCTCTCCCTTTCTCTCCCTGCACACTGTACATAGTTTAACTCGGAGGTGCACAAAATCATGCAGAAAATAAAGGTCTGTGGTTAATGTTAATAAAGTGCCGGCGAACACGTGTATGAATCTTTTTTTCTGAACCCGACCCCAACACAGTGCACAATGCAAAAAAAAAAAAAAGAACGTAATAGAAATGCTTTTCTAATCGGCAGTGGGAAGCCTCAGTCGCAATATAATACTCCAGAGCTAATTTATGCATTTGTACCACAGCGTGTGTTATATTAATAACACACAGGGAATTGATTCTGTGTAACCTCCGGGTTAGCCTGCGAAATGACATCATTCCGGTTGCTCCTCTATTCCCTTTCTAACAAGCTGGGACCAATAGCATCTACTGTACACTGATTTAAACCAAGGCTAAACAACAATACATAGGTTCAGAAAATACATACAAAGTCAACAGTAAGACAGGGCATCCACAAGGAGTTTGTTTGACTGGCAGAGTGCGGGCATGGATGGTGGACTGAGCACAACCAGTTCTCCCTGACTGGAGTGAAGTGCATGCAGGGGCGTCACAAGGGGTAGGAAAGTGGGACTGAGTTACCAGGGCCCAAGGTGGAGGGGCCCTAGTAACTTTAGCTATTGAAAAATAGCAGATATACAAGCTCACAGCGCGGCACCGAGTGCCGCGCTGCGAGCTTGTAGATCTGCTATTTTTGAAAAGTCGTGAAAATAATGTGCAAATCTTTGAATATGTATTTTTTAAGCGAACATTTGTAACTCAAATTTTGCTTCTTGGGGGGGTCCCTGGTACTAAATATTTTGAGATGGGGGTCCGTGGCCAAATTCATATCATTTTGGGTGTCCTTCACATGAAAAAGTTTGAGCATCACTGACATAGAAACATGGGTTTCTTGCACACATTTTCACAATTTCACAAAAATAGCAGATCTACAAGCTTGCAGCGCGGCACTCGGTGCCGCGCTGTGAGCTTGTATATCTGCTATTTTTTCAATAGTTAACATTCATGGGGGGCCCCGCAGTGAATCCTTGTACCCAGGGCCCAGAATTTGGTGTGAGGCCCCTGAGTGCATGGCCTACTGTAAACAAAATGCAATAGAAAACATTCAGTGAACGGATGGATGGCTGCCTGGTTGTTAAGACTTTTCGCGTTTGACATTATGCACATGGTTCAGTCAAGTTTTGCGATTAATCTCCGTCAGGAGATCCTTGCATTCGACTGTGTCTCTCTGACCTGGAAAAACTCACCCATGCTTTTATTTCCTCCCGTTTGGACTATCGTAATTCCTTGTTTGCCACCTTGAGTCGCTCCTCTATTCGCTGCCCACAGCTGGTACAGAATGAGGCTGCTATAGTTTTAACTAAGGGTATATGCACATAGCCATTTTGTTCTACTTCCGGGTGTCTTTTGACTTCCTTCACAGGTGTTACCGATGATACTAATGAAGGGTCTGTTCCATTCTGCTCAAACAGTCAGGGTGCTGATATTGTGCATGTTGGCTCACTGAAAACACTCTGCTACACCAGTGGGTCTCAAAGTGTCCTTGAGTGGGTTCCAAATGTCCCCATACAGGTGTGTAACTCTGAGAGTGTACAAATGGAAGCAAATGGACCTGCAAGGGTCCATTTGATTCCATTTGTTGATTCCATTTGTACAGAGCTATGGGGGTCCTTGAAATTAAAGAACCACTGTACAATAAATCAAACAGAGCCTTAATTAGTATCATCAGTAACACCTGTGAAGGAAGTCGAAAGACACCCGGAAGTAGAACAAAATGGCGTATGTGCATATGGGATGGTGTTTTTTACTGGTGTTTCAGTCCGAGTGTGGGTAAAGGGTGCGTTCGGAAATGCGCACCGGACTGCGCGGGCGTTTATCGTGGGCTTGCCCGGGCCTTACGGCCTGGGCATAAATATAACGATTGCATTCACCACGGCTTCGTAACTCGCGCGGCGCTCCGCCGGCCGCGCGGCCCTGGCCCGCTCTTCGCGGCCACTCGCGCCTGCGGCGCTCGGGGGCGAAGAGCAGGACCAAGGTCCGCTGGCCTTCGCGCCGCTTGCAATGTCGTGGACAATAAAACGAGCGCACCCTTTCATACACTCTGACTGAATCACCAGTAAAAAACACTCTCTCATGTGCATATACCCTGCAGAATAGTTTTTAAATTTGGATCACCTATAAAGCTCTCCATGGGTTGGCCCCACATTGTTTGACTGAACTACTGCGCCCTAGGTCAAAGAGTATTTCTTCAGCCTTCTCAATGTCCCTACAACAAAGTTTGCAGGTGATCAAGCTTTTCCAGTGGTAGCCCCCAGAGTCAGTTGATGCCTTCAAAAAGCTGCTAAACACCCATTTGTTTCGCAATATTGTTTATTTCTACGTACTGTTGATTTCTATGTACTTGTAGTTTTGCTACTCTGTTTGTAACTCATCATATCGTTGCTTTATGTGATGTTCTTGTTTTATTGTGGCGTGTTTATTGTACAGCACCTTGTAACATTTGTTTTGAAAGGCGCCATCTATTTTACACCCATTGCAAAATGGCACAGAGCAACAGCACAGGTGTCACTTCTATAGTTTCCTGCCGATGCGGTTGTCATTGTCATGCCCAGTACCCACGCTGTGCAAGCACCAGATGTACTGTGTGCCCATGGGTGAGAGTTGGTCTTAAAATGATAAATGGAGTGTGGTCAGGCAAACTGTTGGCACATTGCTATCCAGTGTTGATTTTGTCGACTAAAACTATGACGAAAAATGTGTCGACTGCGTTTTGTTTCACTGACGGAAACTAAATAAAAACTAAATAAAAACTAAGCTGTGATGACTAAAACTAAGACTAAATATACTGAGAATTTCATCAACAAAACTAGACTAAAACGTTAGGGAGGGACTAGTGGAGGAGAAAGTCATTTTATGTTTGGTTGCTCTCACCTCTCAGGTGTTGCTTGCTGAAAATAGCAGATCTACAATCTCACAACGCGTCGCAGCGCGACGCGTTGTGAGCTTGTAGATCGGCTATTTTCAGCATGCAACCAAGTGTAAAATCAGTCATTACGATGCCATCACGGCCTGCCAAAATACATTTTGGCAAAATACAGTTGACTAAATCAACTGTAGATTTAGTCAACTAAAATCTCATGGTATTTAGTTGACTAAAACAACTTTTCAGGAGACTAAATTATGACTAAAACTAAATGAGATTTTATTCAAAAGACTATGACTAAAACTAAATCAAAATTTGCTGTCAAAAACAACACTGTTGCCATCTCCCCCCTACCATGACAAGCACTTGGAATTCAATTGTAGGAGTTGACACATTCAAATGTGTTTGCCTCTGTTCCATAGATACATATTGTGAAAATAGCAGATCTACAAGCTCACGAGCTTGTAATAATAGATACCTATTTCCTCCCGCAAGGGAAATTCAGTATTTTCAGCCCAACTCAGCTGATCCACTGCCCACAAGGAGTGTGTGAGCAATTAGGGGTTAAGAGTTTTGTAAGGGACACACATCGACATTGCTACCCTGGCCTGGAATCGAACCTGGGACAACCAGGGGCTCTGGTTCCCCAAGAGGGCTCCCTAACCATTCAGCTATGCCACCCCGCCCCTAGAGTAGACTGACCATTTTCACAAATGTTCTCTTTCTTATGTTATTTAACCATTTTTATAGTATGGTTTATGTATTACTTTTGATGCAGTAATGGTCTTTTTTCTTTTCTTTCTTTTTTTATGTATTAAAAAGGTCAAAGAAGCTCTGGGGACCCCCCACAAAATCATGTGGAGAACCCCACAGGTTGAAAACCACTGATCAAGAATGTGTATCAGAAAGCTATAGCGCCTTAGACCAGTCCAGTCCCCCAGGTGCAGCATTTCCCCCACTATTTAAAGAGTGCATTAGACAGTCGATTGACCTACATTAGGTGGGTTCAAAGCGCACGTACACTGCTTTGCAATCGAAATCCATCAGAATTCAACACATCACTCACGTTCGACGTGATGAATGACATCGCCGAGAGACTCGGCGTCGAGGTTCAAAAACACTTATTGATCTGGGCCAGATTATCCATATAGCGGCCTATTGCAACCGTAGCGCCAACTAAGTTGCTGTGCTGCGAGGCACCGAAAGCGTGAATCGTTTTGTGCGCAGTCATGTCAAGCTTTAATGCTTTCATTTGATGGTTTAAATCAGTGTTCAGGGCTCCCACGGTCATTAAATTCCTAGATATATTTTTAAATGAGAAACCTTTTCCAGGCCTGGGCTGGAAATGGGTCTGGAATTAATCAAAATGTTTTGGAAAATGTTTGGTTCGTTAGCCAAATAGTTTTTGGCTATTGGGTTTGTTAATAAAAAACATGTCTAACATTTACGTGAAATATTTAACGTTTTGTAGTGCTGCGCTGCACGAGAGTGGCCTAATATATACAGGACGTCACTTGACAAAATAATAGATCTGCAAGCCAAAAACATGTTGTGCCCTGATATTTTGTTAGCTTATAGATCCGTTATTTTTGTCATGTGACTCCTTAGCTCAAGTCAGTCTTGGGGCATTGATAGCACACTGATGAATGCACCATATACTGTATAGGCCTGATAATTAGAAAATACTTTAGAAAAGTTATGGGGGGAAAGAAAATCCTTGGTAAAAATGTAGGAGAACCTCGAGTGTTTCTCAAGGTGGGATTTGGGGGAGCCCAAGGGGTCCTTGAGGGGGTTCCAGTGGGTCCCTAGCTAAATAAGTTAATATACCTAACATATCTGGTTAATCGCATTAACTCTACATTTGAAAATAGCAGATCTGCCATTTTTCAAAACCATCTGAATATTTTCAGACGGTGGTCCGCAGCCAAATACATTCTGGTCCTTGGCATGAAAAAGTCTGCGAACCAGTGGTTTAAATGAAGAATGTAACTCACTGAGTGAATGTGACAAGATAATATCACAGATACTGTATATTGGACATAATGTATACAGCAAATGAGGAGACATTACTGGAGGAAGGTGTGATTCTGAAGTGCATGCTCAACATAATGCCAGCAGCAGCACTGCGGGTGGCCCCACCTCTCACTTCCACTGGAGGTTTTCAGGTCCTCCAAATCTTTGTGTGATAGAATCTTTTTTTCTCCTTTTTTATTTTAACCTCTTGAATCCTAACGAGAACTTTAGACAAAAATAGCAGATCTACAAGCTCACCACGCCTTGCGCTGCGAGGCGTTGTGAGCATGTAGATCGGCTATTTTCATCAAAAAGGTTTGGTGTAGAGCCAGTAAAGGGGAAAAAGAGCAGACAAAGTACAGAGTGAAAGGTCAAATTTAGACGGTTCAAGTGGTTAAATGTCTGAAAACACAAATTGACATGAATCCAAAATACACTGATGACATGTGCTGTCAATAGGGTTGGGTATCGTCGGCGATACCTTTAATGGTATCGATTCAATGACGTCGATACTATCGGTATCGTTTCACGTAAAAACGAACGATACCTTGTTTCGATACTTTTGACTGCACCCCTTGCCGGTCGCATCTGTAACAGTACTGAGAGTTTAATGACTGCTTTAGTAGGCTACACTCGTTACTGTGAAAATAGACGAGAATAGCCTATAATGTTTATTATTATGATAATGATCCAACGTCTATAAAATAGCCCATAGAAAAAGGCAAATAATAATTATTATAATAATAATAATAAATAAAAAGTATCGAAAATGGTATCGAAAAAGGTATCGTATCGATTCCCAGGTATCGAAAAAGGTAACGTATCGATTAAAAGGTGAACGATACCCATCCCTAGCTGTCAAACGATGAAACTATATAGAATCCACGAAAAGGTGGGGGTCCCTACTTCATCTCTCTCTCAGCTAAGAGGTCCTTGGCTCAACATAATGCTCAACATAATGCCAGCAAGAGCAGTGCGGGTGGCCCACCTCTCACTTCCACTGGAGGTTTTCAGTGAGAGTTTTTGTTTCCCCCGTCTCATGCTATGATTATTAATGCTGCTCTCATTGATAGCTATGCACAAGCAGAACCGTTTTCTCGGCAGAACCCCATTTGTGCCTCCTCCTCCGTCTTGCCAAATCAATCATTTAAATAGGAGCCAGATGCAGGCACACCTGGCTCTTGAAGAGAATGGGAGACAACACTCTCGATTTGTCTAGCTAATGTTATGCCCCAAAAAACACACCGTGACTAATTCAGAGATGAAATATAACCACTTAAACAGCTTAATTTGTGCCCAGATTACCTGCCAACCCCACAAGCAAAATTGGAATTGTGTTTTAGACCAGTGGTTCTCAAACGTTTTCATGTCAAGGACACCCAAACGGACATGTTTTTGGCCCATGGACCGCCATCCCACAAGAGAAGATTTGTGTTGTTAAAACATTTTACAAATGACTTTAAATTCTTTAAGGATTCTTCGAAATGTTTTGAAATTAGACAGTCTACATAAGCTCACAACATGTCGCAACGGTGTTAAGCTTGTAAATTGTCCATGTTCTAATAGCTGATGTATAAATAGGGTTACAGTTGGTTAAACTGCTCCTCAATTTGATGGGGTACCCCCTGAAACCTATTCAAGGATAAATCATCTAAATATGGCCCTTTATGTCTGCAAACATTCAACTCATTGTTTGAAGACAGTAGAGAGTATATTAGAGTAAATGTTACAATATAGAGTAAATGTTACAGTCAGTTTAGGACCTAAACATTTGTCAATGTTTACTTTCTCTTGCAGAGGACTTATTACACATTGCAACTGAAGAGTGGAATGAAATTTAAGTTGAATTTGTCCAGTTTCATAACCAAATGTGCCACATTTGGTGACCTGCCTAAAGGCCTCTACATACTTCGACCAAAATGTTCGGTGAGTTGTGTTTTCTGACGTGCAAATTTCCAAACTCTCATTCGGCCTAATGCTTTTCAGAAGTCCCCAGGGACATAATTTTATGGTCGAAAAGGACCTTTTGACCGAAATCTTCGGTTTCGGTCGAAGTATGGACAGCCCTGCCTCTGCGACTCCAGACATCTCTGTTTTAAGATACCATCAGGGGCGTCAGGGCTGCTGTATGAAATCCCTTCGACATTTATCATTTCATGTATCTCGGGCGCACTGGCTGCTTTTAATTTTACGGGCACTGGATCAGATTAATCTTAACGATTAAAAAGGCATACGACTATACAGGATGAGCTTGGTTCATTATATCAATCTGAAGTTCACTGCAAAAATGCTCACAGGCATAAAATGTAATATTAAAGATGTCGAATCATTTATTGAGAGAGAGTCCGCGTTAGTGTTTTGTCGCATTGCATAGAGACATTTACAAATATGCATTATGTTGTCGTGTTAACTCATTACTTTTTTTTATAATTCAGCAAAGCAGCACATTGTGAATCGTAGTACCACTTAAGTTCCTTTGCACTCCAACTTTGGATGTTTATTAAAACAAAATGTCCACGTGAGGTGGTCTGCTGTTGTTGTTAAAGCAAGGTGACTGTTATTGTCACTTAGACATTCCTTTACTTATTATTTTTCTTTTGCATTCTCAGTTTCCTGCCATAGAGTGCAACTGCAGGTGCTGTCAAAAATGTGAGCAGATTTCATCAGCCTGTGCAGCCACTAGTGAATGGAGTGCAAAACAAGATGTAGAGGCTTGTCCCTTTAGTTTGTATTACCTCAATACACTAACTGATCAGCTGGTTCCTGCTCTAGCCTCTTCATTATGTTTATGTCCATTTAGACAGATATACAGGCTGCCGTCGTTTACATGTACGGGGCAGATTTGTGTTCCCACTAGTCTGTTACAGCAAAAAGTTAACTGACACAAGTCATTAAAATGAGCATCCTTTTGCTTGGTAAAGTTTACTGTATCCATTCAATTCGTTGAGCTGTGCCATATCGTACTTGCCCACAACCGCGAAAAACAATGCCACCACATGCCGCCAAGACAGAAGGAACGATGTAGAGACTTAGACGATGGATGCATAGGAGAGAGAGAGAGAGAGAGAGAGAGAGAGAGAGAGAGAGAGAGAGAGAGAGAGAGAGAGAGGGAAACAGATCCTGCACAACTGGTGATCACGCACCACCATCGGCCCAAGATGAACACACAGTCTCACAGGGCTGCGTCCCTGGGTAAGGCCCGGGATTTTAACCCGGGTCTCCAAAGCAGGGGCGCTGGAACTCCCAAATTCCAAGGGGAGCTGAGCTTGGAGGAGTTCATGCGTGCAGCCCTTTTTTCAACATAGTTTATTCCCCAAAGTCAAATACATTATTTTTTTAATTTAGCTCTGTGTGTGTATATATATAGACCTATATCAAAAAAAAGAAAAGAAAAATCTCCTCCCCACCACCAGGGGAGCTGCAGCTCCCTCAGCACCCCACTTCCAGCGCCCCTGCAAGAGACTCTAAAGCCAAACATCTTGTGCACTAGCCTATAGAGGGTATGAGCGTGACATTATCATACCCGGAAGTTATGCGGGAACGCCTTCTAAGTGACAAAAAAGTACTTTCTGGCCTTGACAGCCCATACATCCAAACAGAAAAGTCCTATCTGATTGCATTAAACAACGTTTAACTCACTTTGTCACTCACTTTGCCACTCAATTTGCCACTCGATTTGCCATTCACTTTTTGCATGCACATACCCTCTATAAGGGGACAGAGCTACAAGCTCTGAGCTACAAGTGTGTGTTTGTGTGTGTGTGTGTGTGTGTGTGTGTGTGTGTGTGTGTGTGTGTGTGTGTGTGTGTGTGTGTGTGTGTGTGTGTGTGTGTGTGTGTGTGTGTGTGTGACGTGTGTGTGTGTGTGTGTGTGTGTAGGGGGGGACAGACGTGTCACAGAGTGTGGCAGCGCCTAAGGCAGCCAGGCTGCTGAACCTCCGGGACCCGGTGGTCAACAAAATGTCAGAAAAAAAGAATGCTTGTCACTGTAATTGTCAATAAAATAAGATGTCATCAGTGTTTTGGATTTTTTTTAACACTATCCAATAACAAAATCCATTCTTCACAAATCACCCTATGCAAACAAAGAAGGCCACTCAAGCATTGCAAGATGACTTTGCAGAGGGAATTGTCCATTTGAAAGGCTTCATTAAAAATGAATGTCTAACTTTGGCCGTGACCAAAACACGCCTTGCAGCCTTCATTTCCTGAACTCGTTGATCCAAAACCAAACGGAATTGACCACGGGAACAAAACAAACCGAGTCATCGTACTCGCACGTCTTTAGAAAGTGACTTGTTAAGGGAAACTGTAATTCAATGATTTTATTATTCTCCGCTCGAAAAGCAAGAAAGAACATCTTCTGAGCGAGAAGCCAGAGCAATTTGTTTCTTTTTTATTAATTGAGCTTTCATCAACTGAATGTGAATGTCTAACGCTCGATATCCACACTTAGATTTACATTATGTCAAAGACAAAATTAATAGATGTTGAGCCCCATCGTTGTGTGGCGTGCATTTTGTGTAATGAGTTTTTATTTTATTTTAGGGGAAATGTCTGTGCCTTTTCCTTCATCAATTAATTTCAAATATCACACATGTTATTTTAGAGAACTGGAAATAAATTGTATATGACAGCATTTAATGTAGCCGCCTGAATTTTATTTGATGGAAAACAGGCCCATTACAGATGGACTGTTCTGCCTTTGTCTGGATCTAATAAAGGCGCTGTCTATGGTGCTGAAACACAATGATGTGCTTGCTACATTGCCATTATTAATAGGGCATGCCTCTTGGTAGAGACCTAACACGTTGTAATCAGTTTTGGTCCCATGTGTAAGGTTACCACACCTTGTCTTTGGGCTGATGCCTTTTTTATTTCTGTGAAAAAGGGGAAAAACAGTATGCAGGTCCCAACCTGCTTGCAAAATTCAGAATCATCAGCATGCCGGTACTGTAGCTATATAAGGTGTGGGAACCTAATGACATTTTCAATTTCCTTTCAATTTAACATGGCCAAGACTCTTCCCAAGAGGAAGAATTTTATTTGGAGCGGAGGAGGATTTTAGTTTTTTGTGGAAGTCATTTATGGTTACACTCAAGTGGAATGGCGAGTTCCACTTGCCATTTGATTTCCAATTAAAGTTTAAGCAGTTTCTGTGAATGGAATTCACAGTGGGCTAATTCTGTGCCAATTGTGCCAGACAGGCCATTAACACGTGTATATATATATATATATAAAAAACGAGAGCTTTACCCCGTGATGCGTGGCAGGGTGTCAGTGGAGAGCAGAGCCAGCGGGGGTTTGTCCCTCTCTATGAGCCACACCGTGTAGCGTCCATTCTGCCTGGGGTGGAGGAAGACCGCCATGTCCAAGCTGCAGGGGCCCTGGGCCCCCCACAGCCAGGGACTCAGCACCCAGGGGCCCCCAAACGCCGAGCCGTTCACCCACAGGAACTGACCTGATGGAAGAGACAAGAGAGGAAAACACGGTTATGTTGGTTTGGGTGGAAACATTCAGTGGTGGAAAAAGTACTTTTTTAAAAGTAAAAGCATCAATACTGCAAGGTAGACATACTCGGTTACAAGTAAAAGTCCGGAATTCAAGATTGACTTGAGTAAAAGTAGAAAAGTATTGGTATCAAAATGTACTTAAATTACCTAAAAGTAGAACATAGGCTACTCATTATGCAAAATGTCCCATTTCACAAGTTTTCAAATGTATAGAAATTCTTTGAAAATAGCAGATCTACAAGCTCACAATGTGTTGCATCACAAAGCATTGTAGAGCTTGTAGATTAATTAATGAATAATCAATTAATTAATAACAAAAAACACAGACACACGTAAACCACTTTCACTTTACAAAAATGTTTCCAAAAATAGGCAATCTAAAAACAATAATAATAAAAAAAAAAAACGAATTTCCACTGCTTTTGTTGCGACACCCTTAATTTAAGGCTGACAAATATATACACCTAAAGTTGAAATATGGATTGATTCTACACAGGAAACATGATCTGAGAAATAGAGGTTGGTACAATAAAGGCATCAAACAGAAGCTTTCAATAACAGCAGGAAATGACATTTCAAAGTAAGAAAGAAAAAAAAAAAGGCAAAAAAGAGAGAAGAATATGTCATATTTTCCAACTTTGATAATGAAACCCTGTTTCACTTTGAAAACCATTGAGCTCAACAAGTAAAGTCATCAGAAACGGATATGTATTGGAGTGTGTGTATGTGTGTGTGTGTGTGTGTGTGTGTGTGTGTGTGTGTGTGTGTGTGTCTGTGTGCGCGTGCGGTGTAGGCTACAAAAGACTCGGTACTTGAAAGGGTGAGGGGGGGATCCATTTTTAATGGGCTCAGTTAATAAAAGTAACGTTGATGAGGGGCAGTAAAAGAAAACAGGAGGCAGAGAAAAGAGATGTCGGGAACGTCTCTTTCTTTTGAAGGAAGCATCCAAGAGGGACTCGACGGCACAATATAGTCTCTTGTTTACGCCGGGGTTGGCTTGCGAGAGGTGTGTGCTCACTAGCTACAGATCTAATACAGCTGTCATGCGAGGGTATCACTTTGTGATTGTACTTTGTACCGTGGTATTCATTGATGCTCCCCGGGTGTCACATGGCATCAAAGAACGCCGCTGTAAGTGGGTCAAACATGTGCCTTTGAGTAACAACCTCATGGGGGGGAGGGGGCAGAAAGCCACTGAAGCCACAGGATGCTCATAATGATGGGGGGGGCTGGTGGAGTTACAGTGGTGGAAGTAGTACAAAGATATGGATCGTCTCTGTGGAAACCTCATAAGTCCAAAACTGTTACTTTTCAGGATTCCAACAGCTTGTATATCTGCTACTTTTTATGTTTTTGTGAGACACAGTGGTATGATCAAGTAGGGCGTTAAATGAACACAAAAAGAAAACCAGTAAGACTCCCTAATCGGGAGATAAGCGACCGTAGGTGGCTTATCTCCACAAATAGGGAAAAAATTAGTTTTTCCAAAATCTTCCTGATCCATGAGTGTAGACATGCTGTGTAGTGATATTCGTGATTTTATGGCAAAAACTGTAGGAGCAGTGTCCAAAAATGTGTTTTAAAAATCGGCCTGAAGGTGGCGCTAGAATAGGGCCATGTGAGAAATGAGGGGTGGGGTCTCCGCGTTGCCTTGGCGGACGAATAGGTACCGGCCCCGGCTCTCCCGGACGCTCCTAGCCCGAGTTACGGCATTTTATGTGCGCTGCAGTGGCAGGGGGTCCTCCACTGGGGGCGCCACCACTTTTGCATCCGTTCTGGAGCACCAGGAGTCGGTGGTCCCCGGGAATTCCCCGTGAGCAGCCCCGTTGGGGTGGTCATTTGGTCATTTTTGCACATTTGGTCATTTTTTACATCTGGGGGTCCCCCAGGGACCTGGGGGTCCCTGGGGCTCCGGGGGTCCTTGGAGGTTGTAGTTTGGCAGGCAAGGAGTGTGTGTGTAAAATCTGGCATGGATCGGGTCAACGGGTGCGGAGATATAAGCAGGGAAAAAGTGTGACGTGTGACGTGTGAGCACATTTGGTCATTTTTTACATCTGGGGGTCCCCCAGGGACCTGGGGGTCCCTGGGGCTCCGGGGGTCCTTGGAGGTTGTAGTTTGGCAGTCAAGGAGTGTGTGTGCAAAATTTGGCATGGATGGGGGCAACGGTTGTGGAGATATGAGCAGGGCAAAAGTGTGACGGACTGACTGACTGACTGACGGACAGACAGCCTGTGGAGGTTTTGGTAGTAAATGCGACCTACGGTCGCAATCACAAACAAGTTAAAATATGGAAATAGGAGGCTTCTGCCCGACAGCAACGATATAGCCTACATAGGATTTTATTTTAGAAACGAATCCTGCTTTTCCTTCATTCAAGAATACAAAATAAAATGGTTGAGGCTACATTTCCTCCATTATGGTGATCTGATTTGGTGATCATGCATTGGTTCAGAACAGTGCGGTTGCGCACATCCAGTTCGACACATCAGAGTGACAGTTCAAAAGAATACAAGTCTGCACCACAGCATTGCTCCTGGTTCACATGCATGCCACTACCAAACACGTGCACAGGTTATAGATACAGATATATCACAGCGCTTTAAGATTTGTCCCCGGCTGCAGGTTTCTCACTCACACCACACTGTTTGTGTCAGTGTTTACGGTGATCGTCATTGACTCGACATAGGCTCACTCGCTGGTACTTATTTGTTTACAATACATCCACGGTTTGCTTCCCTCCTAACTTGTGGGTATTGGTGCATGCATATTGCTGGTGTTATGCACTTAGGGATGGGACGATATGACAATTTCATCGATATGACAATTTCATATCATGATTATTGTGACCAAAGAAATCGTGATTTACAATATCGCGATAATCAAAACATCCCCAACATCCATTATCCTGGTGGGAGCATTTGCCAAAAAATAGCAGATCAACAAGCTCACAACGCGACGCGTTGTGAGCTCGTAGATCGGCTATTTTTTGGCAAAGAGATTTGGTAGAGGAGAGTGAAAAAAATAATGTATACTACGTATACTAATAAGTATGTTTTACCAATAGAGGGTTTAAATGGTACTGGATATGCAGCTCGGCAAATAAAAGGTGAATTGATCCCAGTGCATGATGGAGGACGATTTCACGATAAATTAAATCTCCAGGATACGATTACTGTGAGTATTTTTAATCACGATAAATGATAATATCGCTTATTGTCCCATCTCCTAATTGCACTCTGGGTGTTGCCAGCCAATGAGAGTGACTGTGGGGTGGGACTTCAGAACCCTTCCGGGGGAAGTGACGGTGTCAGTGTCAATTGTTCTGAGTGTTAGACCTACACCGTACGTAGCGTAACACTCAAAACAACAACAATACGATGTACATGTTTACTGATCGAGTTCCATGTTTGTAAGTTGGGATAATACTCGAATTGTGGATTACATCTCTGCCTCCATTTTCCCCAAGTAAGATAAAAACAGAGTAGACAAACTACAGTATCACACAGGAGGAATACAAATAAGAATACGTCTACTTGATCCAAAAGACCTGAGGCGGTAAGAAAATTAATTATTTGTTTTGTTTATTTGGATAGACATTCAGTGTGGTCTTTCAAGGATACCAGATGGTCTATCGTTACACAAATATGAAAATGACTTGTTTTTCCTCTGATGATTATGAATAACACTAGAAGCTTTATGAGAGTACCGGTATGTTGGTGAACCAAATCAAATCTCTTCACTCTATTTTTTCATTTATTTTTTTGTTAATCTCAAGAGCATTATCATCACTCCACTCGACCACTTTTAATAAACGGAATTAACATAACTGTCAAGGAGTGACATGCCCCGGTGAACAAAACCATAGTCCCGCTGGAATTTCCTGAGTGAGTGGGGAAGGAGTTGGCTGAGGACACGATGACTGCTAGGCACTCGCTGGTACGCAACCTTCTCTCAACTAAGTACTTAACTCAAGTACTGTATTCAAGTAAAAATGTAGGTTATTTTTTACTAACCTGCCGACGCTGGTGAATGTTAACCTGGTGAAATGCTAACCTGCCGACGCTGGTCAATGCTAACCTGGTGAATGTTAACCTGGTCGGACCAACGGCCCGTCGGAATTATGGGTGGACCCCCAAGATCCCTGATGTGCCCGTATATGGACTTATTGTGTCAGTCTGTGAAGGTTGTACCTGTTCTGTGTCCATGCATGGCTAATCTCACTAGGTAAAATCTCGCTCTTTCGAACGACCATCATTTCGACAACGGAGCGTCGGGATGGTTAGTTTAGGCTTAGTTTTGGGTGTCGAAAAGATGACACATAGAAACAGCGAAACGCTCCCATCTCAAAAACCCAGTCCATTGAGGCACCTACTGTATGTCACCAAAATGGCATTACAAACGTGTGCCTCATGTGGTTGTATAAATAAACGCTTGCATCCTATCAGCCCTGCTAAACCTGTCACAGTAAAAACACTAATAGGCCTTTTATCCATATTGACAGAAATAGTTGTGTAATGTTACTTCCTTTAACAGGTGTTACCTATGGTACAAACTGTTCCAATTAGTGTAGCTGGAGCCTCTCCAGTGAGCCAACATGCACAGTAGCAGCCCCCTGCTGACTCTGTTTGACCTGAATGGAACAGAACATTAATTAGTAGCATTGCTAACACCTGTGAAGGAAGGAAATTAGCTACACGACTCTACATTAACTTTATGCTGGTGCACACAGCCTCCAGTCTTGCTGATGACCAAAAAGCCCAATATATCTCCCCCAGCCAAACCCTTACTTCGTTCAGAGGTCTTAATTACCAATGGTGCTAATGGTTGTGTTCTGTTCCATTGCATCTTGGATCACTGGAAACACTCTGCTCCTACACAAAAGGGTCTCTCCTGGGTCCAGATCAGGAGATACCCTCATTGTATTGAGGGGGATCCAAAATGCGTGTACAGTAACTCTGAAAGTGTACAAATGGAACCCAAAGGACCATTTGGTTCCATTTGTACTCTCTCAGAATGTTTTAGAACCACAGTGCTACAAATGGAACAGTGCCTGTTAAACACACACCGTAGGTAGGCCTATAGGAAATACATTGTATAAAGTAAAGTATGTAGGCCTACTAACATTATAGCTTGGAAGTGAGGACTGTATATTATGGAGTTGAGGTTATGCCCACAGGGCACAAGTCAAAGAGCAGTAGTCAATTATGACACTTGATGGCATTTTATGTGTTTTTATGTAAAGGATGTAGTTGGCAGACACAAACATAGACAGTGATGAATGGTATCTGAAAATACAGAATAATAACATAAGGATATGGAGATGGAAACAATGAACAATAGTTGTATCACTTAATAATATAGCACACAAGGATTTCAGTAAGATGCTAATCTTACTGAAATGATCCATGAACACATGTGTTAACATTGACTTACAGTATCATGCACTCACACACAGGTTATAGGTCCTGTAGCTTAGCCACTGAAGTTTAGCTAGCAGATACAGTTACAAAAACGAACTTTTTCAACAGATACATTCTGACACAATGAACTGTTAACATGAAACATTATTGCACTGTATAGACAAAACAACTCACTTTGTCAAGAACGCATTCTTAGGTGCATATATATGTTTGTGTGTAGCTGCACTCATGCATGTAAACATTTTTGGGGTCCTCTTTAGCAGTGCCCAAACAGAAGCCTGGGTCCTCTGAGGCTGTCTGAAGCATGCCTGCACTAAATTAATTAAGGCTATGGGGAATTTTGTACAACGGGTGAATGTTAACCTGATGAAAAGCTAACCTGCCGACGTGGGTGAATGTTAACCTCTATGCCTAAACCTAACCCAAACCCTGCCCCTAAACTCAGTAACCGTGACGCAGGTGAGTAGCTTATCTGCCAGCGCTCATAGTCGAAAGAATGACTCGTCGAAAGAGTGAGATTTCCCCGGTCAGGGCCTGGATATTAGTGGATAACCCTGCCACTCTGGGAATCAGTAAGGCAGAACTGCAGAAGTCATTTTTACTTGTATTATTTTGATAGTGACAGTGAATAGAGAGACAGGAATGAAAGTTAGGGAATGACGTGCAGCAAAGGGCCTTAAATCGGATTTCAAACCCAGGCCAGCTGCAAGTACTTTAGACCCACCAAGGACCAAAAAGAGAGACAGCTAAACAGCTAACAGTTTGAAATAATAAGCCAATAAAGCAACCTCTTCATTATTGTCGTCAGAATAAAGTTAATCTGTGTCTGTACTCACACATTCCATTTTTCGAGCAAGGTTGCTCAATCCTATTATCCTCTGCTAAGATGTACCTGATCCCTTGAGGAAAGTCAAACACTATTGTGAATCTGGAGGTCTTCCAGCTAAGCCTCATTTGCTCTCCCCTTCCTCGTTTGCAAGCTCCATAAACATAAGAGATGCCATGCAATTTTGGCAAAGGGCTGTAGGACGGATTCCAAAAAGTTTACACGCCATGTTGCCTGCGCACACACACACTTTTCTTGCACAAAGTAATTTGAGCCATTTGATGCAAAGTCACTTCGAGACAATAAGCCTAGAAAGGCCCGCGGGTCCAAAAGAGAGAGAGAGAAAGGAGGGGAAAAAAACGTCAACCGTTTCCATCTCACGCTGAGCTGAAGAAATACTGTACCTGCATGGTCACAATTATCGGCACGGTACAGATGTTTTGACAGCAAACTACAAAGTCAAGACAAGATTCCATTTAGATGTTGCTTCAATGTCTTTTCTTGCCTTTGGATATTGCTGTATGGTGGATGCATATACTTGCTGTTTTGAAGAGCTAGGGATCCACCCTTAAGCCTTCTGTGAGAAAAAGATCCCTCTGTTCTGCGTCCTTAAGTTATTGCATCACAAGGACGGGCTGAGAAAGACTATTCCCATGGGAATAACACAACTTATGCATGATGCTCTTTGATATGCCCGTGCATTGAAGACACGATGGCTCTGTAGTTTATGCTACCACCTGCGTTTTCCCAACAACAAACTCGGCTTTACTGTAGAATGGGTTGATGATTCTGCCCTACAGTAACTCGGGGGTAGACACAGATACACAAAGGATGTAATGTAACTCTAGATGAGTGGTTCCCTAACTTTTCAGATCAAGTCAAACCATGATCTGGCCTAGAATATCACCTGATTTCAACCAACATAATTCCTGCCCACGAAAACGGACGTCCTGGATTAATCAGAGAGGGGCCAGATAAATATCATAACTAGTCAGATATGTCCCAGAATATAACCTTACATGCTCATATTTCAACTATATTACAAACAATAACAATAATCCTATAGTCCATATGATGTCCTGGTAATGACGTCAAGATCATCCCCATATGGGCTGTGATCTGGCCTAGTTCTGAACGTCACCGGAGTCACCAGAGGACGTTATCATAACGTCATCATGACGTCATTTGGCTTGCAGGATGATGATGAAAAATGGCCGTCGACTACCTTTTGTCACTGACGGAAACTAAATAAAAACGAAATAAGAACTATAAGCTATAAAACTAAGACTAAACATATTGACAATTTTGTCAACAAATAAAAGCTAGACTAAAATGTTGGGCCAGGAATAGTGGAGAAGAGATCCAGTAGAACTAAGAGAAGTCATTTTATGCTTGGTTGTGTGCAGGTGTCAACTCTGAAAATAGGCCATCTACAAGCTCACAATGTGTAGCAGTGTGACGCGTTGTGAGGCATCCTGTACAGCTGAGTATAATCTCTGTATCTGTCATTCCTTGTCCCTTAATTGTATGCCCATAATATGGAGATCACTGATGTCATCAGCAGGGCGCTACAAGCCATTTTGGTGCCTGACTCACAACTGGCTGTTGGGTGCTTGTATGATGAAGCAGGGCTTTACTTTACGAAAAAACATACAAATTTGAAACTTGGAGATACAAGCTTTCTGCCCGACAGTGATGATATGCCCATGATATCGGCATACGACTGTATATTGGCAACAGACCAATTTATAAACAGGGATCATAGTACTTATAGAAAATGATACAGTATCATCCCTTATGAAGCATTCCTTGCAGTTCACAAAAAAAAGAAGAACATTTTTCACTTCTGTTGCTGGGAGAAATCTTCAATAGCCATGAATTTGGAGCACATTTACTGTAGTAGCCTACAGTTTGCTTTGCTGCAGCTAATGAACTTTGCTGGAGAACATTTCTCATTTTGCTATCTGCGACTTTACATAATCAACTCTGGTCACATAATGGAATTTTGTTGTTGATCGTTGCCTCGCCGAGGAAAAGAAAGTTGAGCCTTAAAAGCAGAAAAATAAATATTACCAATCCAAAGTGATAGCTGTATTCCGTGTGATCTCAACGAGCTAGTAAACACTTTTTTTTTGTAGCTCTGTGTGCGGATCCAGATTCAATAAACTGAGGCTGTTGTTGACATAGCATAACAAATCAGGCCAAACCGTTGGGGAGGGTTGCATTCCCTCAGATAATACCACCCCTGCTAAATGCGTGAGAGGAGGAAGAAAAACAAACCATCCAAATGCAGTATTCTCTTCCGAGTCCTATTATGGGCAAACAACTGATTTGCCCACGGCCACGGCAAGCTTTTCAGGGCCCCTTTGAGAGTTGGGCCGCTTCACGACAATACAAGTTATGGACCGTCCGTTTTGGAGCATTGTGACACTGATTTAAAATACATGCAATGTGATGCAATCGTGTGTAGAGTTCTAAACATAGAGGATTTTACTGTCGGTGTATTTGACAGTATGTCATGTTCACTAGCCACCGAAAATTCGAATAAAATGCTCACTTCATTAACAATTAGAATAGTGCTGTTCCGTTATCTTTTGATCCCTCATAACATGACATTCTTCTCCTTTCTTTTTTCTTTCGTTCTTTTTACCACAGATTATTAGAGGGGCTCCGACAGCTTTTATGAAGGACTTGTGATTGCTTCTAGCTTTTTTTCCTTCCTCCATTTCATTATATAAAGAGATCGTATTGTCTGTTTGCACAAAACATCTCTAGATAGTCAGCATTGAGGGGGTAGCTTTTTAAAATGCAAATACATTTGAGTAGTGGCTGTCAGTTTCAACAGTTGATGTCATCTTTTGTCTGCTGTCAGTGGCTCATTGTTTATACGTTGCTTCGTTTTTGCATAATATGCCAACCTTAGAGCTAATGATGATCGGCCACACTGCTTGTACACCTGTGTAAACAACCGTGTCCTGAAGTTCCCTCCGCTCTGCTGAGAAGCAATCTTTAGGGTTTTTTTTTTTTTTTGCCAACCGATGTGCACTTTGCATAATTCGGCAAAACTAATGTTGCGATATCATATCATACCACAATTGGTGACATTTGGGGGGTCATGAATAAATATGTGCCAGTCAGTCCTTTGTGGCCGTGGAAGGTTGCAGAGCCAGAATGATTTAACAGCCCAAAAATCGTCCATTTCTTCATCCTGTGCGCTGCACTACGTCACACTGCGTGGCGCGTGCGTTTACTTAAATTGGCCTCGTTAAAGTCACATTTTTGTTTGTGTGTCATGACACCGCTCACTGTCGTGAGCCCTAATTTGGCGTCGGTACGACGTGACTTGAAGCATAACCTCTTTGGCAATCATTTTCGTTTTTTTTTCTTTTCTGGGGGTCCACAGTGCTTGTTATTCCGAGGCACTCATCCGTGTCTGGACCACCTGTTTGTTTGATTTCCGTCAGCAGTCGGAACCGTCGGTCTGACACGCTGCGCAAACAAAAAAGCTATTGGCGCTGACAACACAACCCAACGCTCACAGAGCAGGAGATGAGAGGGCACAGGGGCGGCAGCGGGGCTGCTCCACCCAGAACAAAGCGCTTAGCGTGAACGATCAGCGCTGACTGCAGACACGAGGTGATACACTTAGAAGATGTTGTGGTTGTTGGTTCCCTAACGATCAGTCATTTAGCTGGGGACCCCCTGGAGCCCTCTCCCCAAGGACCCCCCCTGGAGCCCAGGCTGCAGAGAAACCGGCGCTCTATAGTCTATACATCAGGGTGTCTCAAAATGTAAGTAAGTACTGTACATTTTATGTATATAGCACTTCTCACAGAAAGGACTCTCAGAGTGCTTTGTGCAGGGTTTCCACACTTTCTTTACCAAGGATTTTCTAAACTTTTCCAAAGCATTTTATTCTGTATATATTTGGTCCTTTAGGTATTAGACTGCTATCACGCAGCTCGTGCAGCGCAGCACTACATGTTACTAAGTTACATATTTCACGTAATGCTAGACATGTTTTAGGACATGTTTTATCAACAAACCCAATAGCCAAAAAAAAAAAACGATTTGGCTAACGAACCAAACATTTTTCAAAACATTTGATTAATTCCAAACCTTTTCCAGGCCTGGAAAACTGTTTTTCTCATTTCTAAATATATCCAGGAATGTCATGACCGTGGAAGCCCTGTTTGTATAACATAGAGAGAAAAACACAGCACAAAGCATTCATAAATGTTAAATCAAGTTAACACGCAACAAAACAGTACAATTCATCTCTTACAAGAAGACTGTAGACACATATTACACACGTGTAGGATAAAATCAAGGACTTTCTGCACGCTGCTTCTTTAAACTAATCTGTTTAGGTGGTTCTTAAAAAAACATATCCACAGAGGCAACAGACTCTTAAGACCTGTGAAAGGGCATGTTTAACCACTTTAGGTTGAAATGGTTTAAAAAATAGTATTCCAAATGAACTAATTGGCAGATTTTTGGCCTGCAAGGGGGAAGCAATATGGGGGGTGGGGTGGGTTGGTGGAGACTCAAACAATCATCATGGTCATGATGTTATTGATGCATTTGTCACTGTTCACTTACACATGTGTGCTCCGCATTTACCCATCCTAACTATTAGGAGAAGTGGATGCTATTCATACAGCACCGGGGGAGCAGTATTACATGCATGTGACCCAGGGACATGCTGGGCCCCTGATTCAGCCCGGGAAAAAGAGTTGTAGAGGCCCTCATTGCGCGCTATAGAGAGAGATCTCTCTCTATAGCGCTGCTGCTACTCAAAGATTTGCCATTTCAGATCATGACAAGTGACAAGCCAGTGGGCCAATTACTGTACATGAGTTATATTTCGTCGTTTTTTGGGTGGAAACCTTGTATGTCCAAAACCGTTTGTTTTGTATTTATCATTTTAAAAATGATTAAAACTAGTGAAAACAGCCGATCTACAAGCACACAGTAGATCTGCTGTTTTCACTACTTTTGTGTATGATGAAGCAGGGCTTTGCTTTGCGAAAAAATGTATACATTTGAAACTTGGAGATACAAGGTTTCTGCTCGACAGTGACGATTTACTTTGTTGGCCGCCCACCCCCCAAAATGGAACGAAGGCCAACATTTTATTTTGCATTTTTTCCTAATGGCCGGCCTGGACAGGCCGGGAATGAACCGGCCGTTCGGTTGTCCCGCTTTTCCCAATGGCCAGCACGTCCCTGTGCATGTCACATAAAAAGTGCATCTCATATGCAAGACAGTGGCAGAACAATGCCATTCTAACAGCATTTTGGCTTAGGTTCAGCTTCAGCTAAGCAATATAACTGCTCACATCCATCTTGAAGAAGAACGGCAGATTGCAGATTTGCAAAATCAAATCTGAACTGTTTTGCCCCCGAAAACCTCCAGAGGAGTAATACATTGAAATAAATGAGGGGATTTCTGAGGCCTCAGTGTGAGACTAATGCTCGTTTCCAGTCTAACAGTCGAGAATTATTTGAGAAGCGCACCCCAAAATTGCTCTTATTTATACTAACACATGGCGCAGTCTTGAAGCGTTATACTGCATCACTCAATCAGCAGAAGGTTCAATATTATTCTCACAAACGAAAAGGACTAAGGGCAAAATACACTGAAATGTTTTCATTCTGCGAGCTGAAGTCAAGGAGAGTTCATTCAATTAAAGTGTGGGATTTCATTTCAATCCAAACTGAGTTTTGTCATAGTCTGTGTCACAAGAAAGATTTAGAACTAAACTCTTTGTGAAACAACACAACATACTGTATTTCAACTGAGTGGTGGATTTACTCAAGTACTGCGCTTATAAGGAGCACCGTGTTCAACCTTAGCTAGATCAGTGGTTCTCAACCTTTTCAGGCAGCGACCCAAATGTTCACCAAAATAGGTGAACATTCACTGAAAACATTGATCATTTTCGGAGGAAAAAGTAGGGCGGCCGAAGATAGAGCACTGCGGAACCCCAGTCAATTAAGGTAAAGATAACTAACAAAGATACTACAGTGTTTGCATAATGAGTACTCGTCGCCGGTGAGTGTGAAACATTTGTTTAAAACACAGCAACGAGTTTGAGAAATAAATATTTAAAAGAGTGTGAGCTATTGAACGTTTCTGAAAGTTGTTTGGTTTCCAGAATCTAATTACTGCAGTGAATAGATGGCCTGTATTTAGAATACATTTACTGTTGTAAATAGCTCCCTGCTCACCAGAGCAACGTTGTGAATCTTAATTAAACTGATTATAGAATCCATTAATTTAATGTGCACGGGAAGACCATTCAGAATTCCCGTTGTTAAAAACAAAAAAGTAAAACAAAACATCGGATAAGCAAAGGATTCTGCTGTTCACCAACAACTGAATCACAGACTGCTTGATGCCAGATTGTGCAGTTACATATCGGAGGAATTTGGAGGGCCAAACCGTGTTAATTAATTACATTTTGATTAAATTGCCAATCAGCAGAGTTCACATCCCGACTATAAAGACAACAACAGGCATAAACTATGTAGTTCGGATCACTTTCACAAAGATTCTATGAACTACACAAACATTCACACGACAGCCAATCGGTGTTATCGGTCTCACTCCACCTCGGAAAGTTTTGTTACAAAGAGGAGGTGATCATGAATTGCTGAGGTAATAGCGTATATAGAGGATGAAGAGCGTACTCTTCATCCTCTATATGGCACTGAGTGCCGGCTTGATCATGTTTTTGATTCTCCGATCTGCTATTTTCAAAAATAAAGTTTGACCTTTTTATATGTAGGCTATTAACCCTTTCAGTGCCCAGAATCTCCACTAGAGGGCGCCCAATGGCCATAGAATCCACCATAGACATACGCTGTATATGCACAAGCCGTGCGCAGCCATGACGCGCCTGAACACTTTCCTTTGTGTTCTTTGCGTTCAACACAATAATCCCCCTCAGACTAGACCAGGGTTAGGGTTAGGGTATAGCCGATCTACAAACTCACAACGCCTCGCAGCGCGAGGCGTTGTGAACTTGTAGATTGGCTCTTTTTGGCAAAGAGCTTTGGTGTAGAGGAGAAAAAGAGCAGACTAAGTACAGAGAGTGAAAGGTCAAGTTTTATAAGTATTGACGTTTCAAGTAGTTAAATATCTGAAAACACAAATTGACATGAATCCAAAATATACTGATGATTGTGCTGTCAAAAGATAAATCTATATGGAATCTATGAACAGGTTGTGGGGGTCAGTGCTTCATCTCTCTCTCAGCTAAGGGGCCCTTGGCCTGAAAACGTTGAAGACCCCTGGACTAGACACCAATCTCTCAGGAGCACAGCCTGTGCAGCTGGTTCCTTTCAGAATGACATCAGGTGGTGAGGATGGGAATAACTAGAAGTTGCAATTGGAAATTGCAAGTGTGGTTGCCATGACGTGGGTCACACTTGCAAATCTCTCTGTAGTCTCTCTGCCAGTCCGTGTCCCTAATTGAGCGGTGCTAACCATTCCACCCTTGTCCCTTTCATGCCCATATATGGAGATCCCTGATGTCATCAATATTAAGCCCATATCTGGGAATACCCATGGGCATACTGTGTCAGTCTCATGTGGTCTACTGTATGATGATGTCAGACATCTATGATGCCAGTCATCTCCATATTTGGGAACATTTACATTTTTAATTAAAGTCAATGGAGAAAATGTATTCACAAATACATTTATATAAATTAAACTATGCAACCTATATATTTAAAAAATGCAAGGAATCAATTCCCGATGAAGCCGACTCAATTTGACATGGCCCAAGTGCGTGCCACCAAAACTGTGGGAGGAGTATCGTGGCAAAAAAAGGGTTATTTTACGGGGGGGAAGATGAATGGATGGATGGAATAAAGTCGGGGCAACCACACTAATAACCACACCTTCAGCACAGTTCCCCAGGGATGAATTCCAAGCCCACTTCCTGTACACCTACAGTATGACTGTGTGGCCATGCACATTTCCAACCAACTGGACACGTTTGCGGGCAACACCACTGTGATAGGCCTGATGCTTAACGCTGATGACGAGACAGCCCATACAGGAGAAAGGTGGGGAACCTGACACAATGCTGTCAGGAGAACTATCGGCTCTCAACGTTGACAAGACCAAAGAGGCCATAGAGAATACATGGGCCTTCACTTAATGCGGCCCGCAGGTTCATAATCTGAATACTGAGATATTGATTCCAAACATGCAAACATGACCTGCTTTAATTACTTCAGTCTATAGTATAGTAGCTTAATGACTACTAGACGTTTTATGTCCAATGTATTTGTATTTAAGTTCATAAAGTTAACATAAGAACATACTGTAATTGCATTTGAAATTAAATAAAATGTTACTTTTCAGGATTCCAATTAAAAAATAGCAGATCTACAAGCTCAAAACGCATCACACTGCGACATGTTTTGAGCATGTAGATCGGTTATTTTTTTTTATTTTTTATTTTTTTTAAAGATTTGTTTTTGGGCTTTTATGCCTTTATTGGATAGTACAGTAGACTGACAGGAAACAGGGGAGAGACATGCGGCAAAGGTCGTCCAGATCAGGAATCGAACCGGCGACGCCGCCAGGCATCAATGCCTATATGGTATGCGCCTAGACCAGTAGGCCACGAGCGCCCCAGATCGGTTATTTTTGACTGTATATGCATTGTGGCCCTCTGGAGTGAGTGTGAAAATATAGTGTCCCTCTGCTTGCCTGGTTAATAAACCAGACCGATCACAACAACACCCCCTGGCGGTAGTGGTGTTGTAGTACGGTCTGGCACCGATCCATTGAGATTCTATTTCCTCAAACAGCTTCAAGGGTTGGCCAATCAGGGTTGTATGCATCCCCATTAGCCACTAGCTGCTCTTGCCAGGCGGCCTCCAGCCCATCAAGTAGACATAACCCAGCATGGCAGCTGTGGCGAACAGCACAGATAATATCTGGTTGCGTCTCTTGTGGGGCTCATCGTCCGAGTCGCTGGCGGTGCCTGCCTGAGCCGGGGGCTTTTGGCCCGTTGAGGGCAAGTCTTGGATGTTGGTGCAGAACTGATTCAGGTTTTCCAAGGAGTCGAGGTGTTGCTGGAGCTTCCCGTTGGGCATCCTGATCTTCAACAGAGGCCCGAGGTGGCCATACACGTAGGCGTCCAGCGTGGATGGGGAATCACCGAAGAAGAACTTGTGGCGGCCGAGGCGCTGAGAGAGCAATGTCATACACTCCAGAGCATCTTCTTCCACTTGTCCTCCGGACTCCAGCATGGGATCTCCTCTGACCAGCTTCAGCTTCTCCAGCTGCTGGTTACGCATGCGGTCCGCCAGGAAGATGCTGAGGGGGAACAAAAAGTTCTCTCTATACCAGTGCTGTGTCACGTCCGCATAGTTTCTGGCGTCCACCCATTTGGAGTAGACCAACGCAGGGAGCAGCTTCTCCTCCAGAAGAGAGATAAATGCCTGGCTGTCCGCACCCTCCTTGGTTGAGAGGAGGCAGTCAGCATTATAGTTCTGTTTCTTGAGGTGGGTAATGACATTACTGGCTTTTGAAACAATGCCTTCGTCCGCGGTCTTCAGTGCAGGTAAAACACCTGTGGGGCTTGTCCAAGGGTTGGTGATCTCGTGGATTTCAACAGGAGCACCAGCAAACTTGCAGTACGCCAGTACGATGAGAGAGTCTACATCGAAACCCCAGTCACCTCCCCAGCAGTACAACTCCATGGGGTCGGCCATCTTGGATGTTATAGTCAAAATATCAGTTTATCGTACAGACGTAGCCTGGCTCTGACGCAGGCTTGTTTCTCACCGGCAGAACCTCTGACGGATGTCTGTTAGGACTCTTCAATGCTTAGCCCGATCTAAACTTCTGGGTATATTGCTCTACTAGGTCAATCGAGAATGCTATGCTTAGCTTAGTGATTCTTCCTGTGGTCAACTGGAGGAGAGTCTCTGGAATCTGACCAGCCCAACTGACACGCTAGGTTTATATACACAAGGTTTCTACGTGTGACGTGGCATGAAGCGTTCTCCATCAACCACTCCTTATACGGTTATTGCCATTGTACGGTTTATGATGTCTGCCCGGCAACGCATGCTGTCTATGACACTAGTCTCATGTGACATGCCATCTATGACGACAGTCCCTGTGACATGAGGGATCCTCTCCATATATCTCCATACTTAGGGTTCTCCAAGTCTCCATGTTTAGGCCAAAATGCCTAACGTTGAGCTTAACACTGAAACGTCCTTAACACAGACTACCAAGGGCAGAATGATAACTAAAATCAGCCCGGGAATTTAAATTACAGTGGCCCTTTAGGCTAGTCTGTGACATCAGTACAGCATGAAGTTCTGACACGGCAATATGGGAGAGTCCATATTTGGTCCAGACACACTTAAATCAACTTTATAGAATTAGGCCTGTGCCCGGGGGGGTGCACAGTATGGGATTGAATATAGGAGTCTCAGAAGTAATGTTGGAGAACCCAGACCGGTGCCTGTTGGGCAGAATAGTCACCATTGATGTCCAGTTGTCCAATAGCCGTTTGTTTCCAACTGTCTGTCTGGCTCTCTTTTATGCCCATATATGGTGTTCTGTGTCCAGGCCAGTCTGTGACATCATCTCAAAGCTGGGCACTGTAGTGATGTCAGTCAGTGATGTCATTGTTTAACGTCTGTCTGTCATGCTCCATTTTATATGCTCATATAAGGAGATCCCTGATTTCATCAATATTAAGCCCATATCTGGGAATGCCCATACATGGACATAATTATTGTGTCAGTCTCATGATAACCAGGTGGTTGCCGGCTTGCCGCAACGCGAGTCATATTTGCAAATGAATTCTGTCCTTGTCCCTTTTATGCCCATACATGAGATCTACTGTATATATATTTTTATGACAAGTGAAGCATGACCAAAAGCTTCACTTTTCTGTTGCGTATAGCCTTACAACCCGGATAACATCACTCAAAAAGTTTAGAAAACACAGGTTCACTTTCTGGCAAAAAAGTCTCGGGCCGAATACAATAGTGGGATGCCTATAGCAACCACATTAACTACTAAATGAAAAAATAAATAAACTGGGTCTAATAAAAATAAATGAACTGGGTCTAATAACGGCATGGCATCTACGTGGATGTCTTTGATGACGTCACTCCAGCCCAAATATAGAGGGGCGGGAGCCTGCGCTCATCGGTGTTGTCAAGGCAATCACCAGAATTGTAAACAGCCAGGAACAAGGAGACAAAGATGAACCAAAATCTTACAGTCATCAAAAGTTTATCAAGGCTTTAACTCAACCAGGAGAAGTAAAGACACAAAAGCTGACTTATACAGGGAGTATAAGTCAGCTGACTTATACAGGGAAGAAAACTCACATCTGTAAACAATGTGACAAGAGTTCCAGTAAGTTAGGTGTCCAGAAGAGGCAACTGCCAATCCACACTGGAGAAAAACCTTTCTATTGTATACAGTGTGAAAAGACTTTTAGACAGTCAGGTGAACTGAAGAGTCACCAGCGTATCCACACAGCAGAAAAACCTTTTCACTGTAAAGACTGTGACAAGAGTTGCAGTCAGTTAAGTAACCTGAAGATTCACCAGCGTATCCACACCGGAGAAAAACCCTTCTATTGTAAACAGTGTGAAAGGACTTTTAGTCGGTCACGTGAACTGAAGATCCACCAGTGTATCCACACAGGAGAAAAACCTTTTCACTGTAAAGAGTGTGACAAGAGTTTCAGTGTGTTAGGACCAGCGTATCCACACTGGAGAAAAACCTTTTCACTGTAAATAGTGTGACAAGAGTTTCAGTCAGTTAAGTAACCTGAAGATTCACCAACGTATCCACACCGGAGAAAAACCCTTCTATTGTAAACAGTGTGAAAGGGCTTTTAGTCGGTCACGTGAACTGAAGATCCACCAGCGTATCCAGACAGGAGAAAAACCTTTTCACTGTAAAGAGTTTGACAAGAGTTTCAGTATGTTAGGACCAGCGTATCCACACTGGAGAAAAACCTTTTTATTGTAAACAGTGTGACAAGGCTTTTAGACGGTCAGATGAACTGATGATTCACCAGCGTATCCACACTGGAGAAAAACCTTTACACTGTAAAGACTGTGACAAGAGTTTCAGTCAGATATGTCACCTAAAGAGACACCAGCGTATCCACACAGGAGAAAAAACCTTTTCAGTGTAAAGAATGTGACAAGAGTTTCAGTCACCAGCATATTCATATTGGAGAAAAACCCTTTCACTGTAAACAGTGAAAACCACCATCTGCATAATGAAGAAAAACCTTTTCATTGTAAACAGTGAAAACCACTATTTGCACAATGGAGAAGAAATCGCACCAGTGCGAAGTGAGCGGTTCTCACTTCGCATGGTATCAAACACTATACACGTGCACATCTCCTTGTATTAATATTTATTAATAATAAAAATCAAACCTCGGTTTGAAGTGAAGCGGTGAACATTTATTCTATGTGTTCTAGAGCTTAAGAATTCTGAATTCTGAATGATGAATGATTTTATCTGGAGGGCCGAATTGTCATGTGAAGCTTGACCAATCCTCAAAGTATGGTCTCATTGGACATACTTTGTGTAGTCTACACACATATTCTGGACGTACGAGACAGATAAAACCTGTTCATTCTGGACTGAAATGACCATATATGGACATGAGGGGACACACATGGAACACACATTTACGGACAGATAAAAAAAAAACTGTTCATTCTGGACTGAAATGACCATATATGACCATGGGGACACACACATTTACAGACAGATAAAACCTGTTCATTCTGGACTGAAATGACCATATATGGACATGGGGGACACACAAAGCCACTCCTTGGAAGCGGCTTTCACCGCTTCAAAAATCAGGTAGTCATTCACTGCCTGTCAACTTACTGTATGTGTTTTGGTACGATTGATGCACGACTACCTAACCTATGTATTTGCCATTTAGTTGTTTTTTTATTCAGCATAAAGCCAATTACAAAACATATCAGAATCAAAGTATAGGCTACTAATGGCACATACTGTACCATGTCGAAATAGCAAATACGATGTAAATATGACTTCGTAATTACACTGTTATCAGAATGGCCATTCATGTGGCGTACAGTGTTTCACAGCCCAGAGGGACACAGAGAAAGAGTGGGAGAGAGCAGACCATTAACACTGTCATGACACCGGTGGCAAGCAGAGTAAACAAGAGAGTCAACAGAGATCCCTTAGTGGTAATTTAAGGAGGGCTAGCAGTGCCTCTCTGCCTCAGGGAGGGTATAGAGCACACCGGGGCCAGGCTATAACTGACTGATTTAGTATCCTTGTTTATGGCAAGCGCTGACAGAAAACATATACAGCAGGGGAGGAAAAATGCCATGCCACTCAATGCCATGCCCTGGGCTAAATAAACATTGAATGAATGTGTGTTGCATGTCTGTCTGTCTGTCTGTTTATTTGTTTGTTTGTTTGTTTGGTTGGTTGGTTGGTTGGTTGATTGATTGATTGATTGATTGATTGATTGATTGATTGAGTGACTGACCAAAACCAAAATTTCCATGTTAGAAACATACAGTAGCAAAGGTATTGCCCTTCCTGTCACAACCAGATGCAAAATAAACACATTCATGTTTCACCAGTCATTTAGAGTCTACATTTTAGACAACAAAACTGTCCTACTGTACTAAACCATTGACTTTATTCCGGGTCATTCTTTTTTTATATATATTTTTTAGGGTTCTATTTGAATGAAAGAGTGCAGTTGTGTGCTTTCAATTGTTTTCAATGGAAGTAACCGGCAGCAGCTTGACGAGTTGCTGAGCGTCTATTCTGCCCTGCGTGTTCACATTTAGAATGTTATTGCGACCGTCGGGTCGCAAGTTACTTCACCGGAAAAGCTCCACCGGCTGTCAGTCAGTCAGTCATTATGTCCGTCAAGTCAAACTTTTGACCCTACTCTTATCTCTGCCACAGTTGCCCCAATCCATGCCATATTTTGCACACACAATCCTTGGCTGGCAAACCACAACCCCTGCCCCTGATTTCTCACATGCCCCTCTTCTAGCGCCACAATGATGTCGACACGTTGCCCCAATACATGCCAAACTTTGCACACACACTCCTTGGCTGGCAAACCACAACCTCCATGACCCTCTTCTAGCGCCACCATGAGGTTGCCGACCTGTCGGTGGCTTATCTCCCGATTAGGGAGTCTTACTGGTTATTGGCTCGCAGAGTGTTCAACTACTCTGGGCATTTGTAAGTGTTTTTAGGATAGCGCCTTGCATTCTCGGCTAGGAAAAAAATGCTTTGGTGGACGCGGAGCCTTTGGCCAATGATAAAATGTTGGATCCTTATTATGTTTTGGTTATAACTGCTATCCGGAATTGCAAACGTGTTCATTATGTCATTCATATATTCTAGCCACAGTTCAACATTTAGACCATGCAGCCAGTGCCTTCAGCCTGAGGGATGGAACGTCAGGGCCAACTGACTCATCTAGCAAAATTGTTTACAGCTAGACTGACAGAAGAAATAAGCAATGCTGCAGTAGCAGCATGTAACGCACTGGCGATTCATATACTGTATATCACTTTTTATGCCATGTTTCCAATATTCAAAAATAAAACTGAACTCAACGGAGTGTATACTCGCTGAGCAATGAATGCATGCTTGCAGATCTGGTACTGTATCTTCACCACTTTTGTGCGACACTTTTGTATGATAGTACTTTAATTTACAATGAATAAAAAAGAAACTTGGAGAAACAAGGTTTCTGCCCGACAGTGATGATATATTTGTTTTCATTTCACACATAAGTGGTCAGATGGTGGTCCGTGTGCAAGCTGGCAGCCTGACCGCTCAGGGCCGCAGACCGCTACAAACCACCTGCAAAGAGCAAAGACAGCAGCGACAATCACTGGCACAGAACTGCCAAGACTTCTGAACGTTTAATCCACTCGCTGCAAAAAAAAGGAAAGCCAAAACATCATTAAGTACAATAGCCACCTGCGCCGCTCTGTTCTGTTCTGTTCCTGCTACTCACGTCCCCCCCCCAAAAAAGTATTGTTTCCGGAACACTGACAGTGTCTTTCCACAGGCAGACAGCTTGCTGGACAGCTGATGCACCAATATACACCACGCATTGTCACTGTGTTATTGTGTGTAGACAGACTGTTTGACAGTGAACTGTAATGCTGCTGCTGCTGCTCTGCTTCTAATTGTATTTGTTCTGTATATATTTTTTCTGTATATTGTTGTTGTTTTTTCCTTATACTGTACATTTTATGTTAGCTGTTTTTATGTGTATAGAGGAGCAAGATGGAAAATATTCCTCAGGGCTTTTCTTGTGTTTTTATCGTCGGCAATACTGTATATACTTGAATGCTTTTTTCTTTTTATCACCATATACAATCAGTCAATCAGTCAGTCAATCAATTTCATTCTAATGTTAACATGCCTACTTACAGTATAGTGACTTATATACTATAAAAGTTCAAGTGTGTGGCTTGCGCACAGATACAGTATATGCCTATATGTGGACTGAACATTTGCAAAGCAACCACCCCCGGCAACAATGTCCGATATCCCCGATCTCAGTGCAAATGGCCATTGTTGGGCAACGACTTCTGTTGTTGCTAGACCAGAACTCAATCAGTGTGTGGGAGAGAGAGAGAGAGAGAGAGCGAGAGCGAGAGCGAGAGCGAGAGCGAGAGAGAGAGAGAGAGAGAGAGAGATGAATGCATAGGGCAGGGGTGGGCAACTTTGATGATGGTGAGGGCCACTATGTCCACCTTCACTCCAGAGGGCCACATAGCATATTGCTACGTCCTACTTTGTCATTCTAGTATCTCATACAAAAGAAGCCTCGGCTATTTTTGGCTCCTTTTGAATTGGAATCCTGAATAATTTTTTGTTATTTTTTAATTGGAATCCTGAAATGTAACATTTTGATTTAATTTCAAACACATTTAATTATATACTCATGTTAACTTGATGGACTTGAACACAAATACATTGAACATAAAAAAATACATTTTAATACTACTATACTAGTCATTAAGCTACTAATATAGACTGAAGGAAATAAACCAGGTCATGTTTGGAATTGTAACAGCTGAAATCAATAATATATCAGTATTCCGGTATTGCCCATGTATGGCATAGGGGATAAGGAGATGGGGAGAGAGAGAAAGAGAAAGAGTGTGTGCGTGTGCGTGTGTCAAAAAACATGACGGCCCATCTTTGTTTGGACCACATCACACACAACTATAGATGGCAGGCTGTTGCTCAGATCTGGGCGCGTTCTCCTCTGTGTTGCCAAAACATTGTCATCTCCTTCTGATCCCCTTTCAAGTTGTGACCTCCAGGGGGGGACGTTGTTGTAAGGATCTGCCTGGTACCACGTTATGTTATGCGTGTGTGTCTATTTATGCAAAGATCTTAGAGTGCAGGAGCCATGGACACGATCGGAGCATCTGTCTTCATGTGCTTGTCTGCTCCATGCCTCTGTCGATTGGTTCCCACACTGTCCAATCAGCAGTACCCTCGCCTGCATAAAGCCTCTATCAGAGTCCAGGGTGAAGAGCTATTCACCTAGGCTTTGTTATGTATTTTTAGGTGATAACTAGACCGCGGAGGAGTGAATAGCTCTTCACCCTGGCCTCTGATAGAGGCTTAAGAGTTGGCCCGGATTCTCCGGCTCGACCGGCTGTCTGTGTAAACTAAAACTAAACTAGACTCGATGCTGCCTTGAAACTAAAACTAATTGTTTATTGAGAGACTGTCAAGTGGTTATAGGAGAAGTCCTTATGCACGCCTACAAGGACAGGTGTGTCGGAACAGTGACGTTGATAAATGGAGAAAAGGACCTTCATCGATCCCTGATATGAAGGCCTGAACGACCGAAACGTTGTAATAAAATTCGGATCGTGTAAAAGTGTAGGGCAGTTAGTTTTTTTTTCTTGTTTTCAGTTTAGCAGACGGACAGATAAATAAATAGCTTCGGGTTTGTGTTGACAGGTAAGTGTTGTTTTTGTCTTTTTTTTGGGAGAGGGGGGGGTCTCTTTGTTTTGGCACCTGCTCAGCACTGTTCATCGTTGCACTATTTTCCAACGAACTGTTAATGGCCTTCACTGCTTTCTTGCACCAGATATATTGATGTTTAGAGACGGTTCAGCACACAAAATATCACACGCATGCTATCAAACATGTCACACGTGCATATCTCCTTGTATGGGCTGTTCTGTCCGTGACATCAGTTATCTCCATACATGGAGTTCCGTGCTCATACGCAGGGACGTGCAAAGAATGCTAGAGAGGCAGGGGCTGACATTTCTAATAGGGCCTTTTGCTGGAAATATTGAAAATAGCAGACCTCCAAGCTCACAACGGATCACGCTGCGACGCGTGGAGAGCTTGGAGGTCGGCTATTTTCGTTACTTGATCCTGAACTGAAAAGCATTCAAGTGAATACTGTCTGGAGATGTGGTGTAACGGCATGGATTTCTACACAGAGAGGGCAGTTCTTTCAACATAAGATGCTGCATTCAAGTTCAGGAGAGTTTGGACAAGGCAATTCTCTTGAATGCTGCCTTCATATGGCATGCATTTGCATTTATTTCACCATACTGTGGTGAAAACTGCATTCATGGTCTGGAGAGGGCACTTTTTACAGATGGATAAAAAGGCAGGGGCTCAAGCCCCCTTTGATGTACAGTATATGTGTGCACATGCCTGCTCATACGGACACTCATACATAGGGCCCTGCACACAAAGCCAGACGTAGGAAAAGCTTACAACTCTGCATCACACCACCGATGTTGTGTTGCGTCGTCCCTCACCCCTAGACTCAGAGGGTCGTAAACAGGGTCAATCGTCCACATCTGATTCCATTATCCACACTTCAATGGAACGCTTAATAAGATGTAAATGTTATTTAAATGGGATATCTGCAACCTACAAATGTGATGGGAGGTTTGTGAAGTGGAAAAAGACGATCATAACGTTGTCGTCGGGTGAAAACCCTGTATGTCCAAAACCGTTCGTTTTGCATTTATCATTTTAAAAATGATTTAAACTAGTGAAAACAGACGATCTACAAGCACACAACGCCTCGCACCGCGAGGCGTTGTGTGCTTGTAGATCTGCTGTTTTCACTACTTTTGTGTTTGACAGCCTTGTATGATGAAGCAGGGCTTTGCTTTGCGAAGAATTTTACGAATCTGAAACTTGGAGATACAAGGTTTCCGCCCGACAGTGACGATATACTTGATGGCGGGTTCGTGCATAATGAACGTACTGGGCCCTTGACATGCCTTTGTGCGCTTTATTAACTATCTAGATACAATAAATGATAATGTATGCATACTACTAAACAATACTACTAAGTGATAATGCACTGTATGTGTACTACGAAATGAAGTCTGAGGCTTTGTGAGCTTTTCGATCTGCTATTCTTTAAGCGGTGAAAGCCGCTTCCAAGGAGTGGCTTTGTGTGTCCCCCATGTCCATATATGGTCATTTCAGTCCAGAATGAACAGGTTTTATCTGTCCGTAAATGTGTGTCCCCCATGTCCATATATGGTCATTTCAGTCCAGAATGAACAGGTTTTATCTGTCCGTAAATGTTTGTCCCATGTGTGTCCCCCCATGTCCATATATGGTCATTTCAGTCCAGAATGAACAGGTTTTATCTGTCCGTAAATGTGTGTCCCATGTGTGTCCCCCCATGTCCATATATGGTCATTTCAGTCCAGAATGAACAGGTTTTATCTGTCCCGTATGTCCAGAATATGTGTGTAGTGTCCGTCCCGGTCTGATGATTGGATGATTAAAAATGTCCAATGAGACCATACTTTGAGGATTGGTCAAGCTTCACATGACAATTCGGCCCTCCAGATAAAATCATTCATTCATTCAGAATTCAGAATTCTTAAGCTCTAGAACACATAGAATAAAAGGTTCACCGCTTCACTTCGAACCGAGGTTTGATTTTTGCTTAATGTCCGCCTGTTTTAGCTGAATGTGGGGCCTGTAAACTAATTCCTTTTGAAACCTGCCACACATTTCAGACACTACAGGGTCGGTCACGGTCACGGATATCAACCCAAACTCGATGTTATGGTAATTCTAGAGCTCCATACATGGAGCTGACTGATTTGTCTGCATTTTGATGCCATGACGACATATTTGGGCCTACATTAGCCAATTTTAATGCAGTACATAACTCTTGGATTGAAATATTTAGCATACATATCTATGAGTGTACAGTATACAGATTTTGGCATCAAGGCTCTGTCTCGAATCCAGGAACATGCAGAGAATGTAAGAGAGGCAGGGGCTGAGATTTCTTTTGGTGAAAATATCTGTGCATGGAGGTGGGCTATTTTTCGGTACTTGATACCACACTGAACTATGTATAATCAAGTCAATACTGAAGATGTGGTGTAATGGCATGGATTTCTACACAGAGAGGGCAATTCATTCAACATAAGATGCTGCATTCAAGTTCAGGAGAGTTTGGACAAGGCAATTCTCGTGAATGCTGCCTTCAGGTATGGCATAGAAAGGGTATTTTGCATTTCTTTCACAATAGTAAAGACTGCTTTCGTGGTCTGGAGAGGGCACTTTTTTAACAAACGAATAAAAGGGCAGGGGCTCAAGCCCCCATTTGATGTCTATGCGTGCACGTGCCTGCTCGAATCATTCCCTGTTAAAAATAAATGTAATAAATAAATCTGCCAAATGACTGAAATAGCAAAACCCCCTAAGGAACAAGGACCCCAGGTGCATGCTGGGTAGACGGTGAGAGTACTAAAACATCATGAGGCAGCACAACAAGCAGCGCAGCAGCAAGATACATAGATAGCTCTGTTGATCCCACAGGGGGAACCCAGGCACCAGAGACAGCACAGCAGTGAACGTTACAGATACAGGGCATTAGAGGAGCCAACTCAGGAGTAAATGTACCCTACGCAGGGGTCTGGGACCCCTAGGGGTTCCTCAGAGTTACTACAGAGGGTCCTCCAAATCTTTGTGTGATAGAAACTTTTTTCCTCCTCCTATATTAACCACTTGAACCCATATAGTGTCCATATTCTGAGAACTTTAGCCAAAAATAGCAGACCTACAAGCTCACAACGCCTCGCAGCACGAGGCGTTGTGAGCTCGTAGATAGTAGATCGGCAATTTTCGGCAAATAGCTTTGGTTTAGGGGAAAAAGAGCAGACTAAGTACAGAGTGAAAGGTCAAGTTTATTAAGTATTGACGGTTCAAGAATCCAAAATAGGCTACACTGATGATTGTGCTGTCAAAAGATGAAACTATATAGAATTAACAGGTTGTGGGGGTCCCTGCTTCATCTCTCTCTCAACTAAGGTGTCCTTGGCCTGAAAACGTTGAAGACCCCTGCCCTAACGGGTTTGTACAATCTGAGTTAAATTAGCAGAGATTTTACAATATAAATGGGGTCTATACCATTAAATGGGGGTCCGTAGCCTATAATGCATGTCAAGCTGGGGGGGGTCCTTGAAATTAAAATACGTGGGAATCACAGCTAGAGTCGTTAAACATCTCATATCGGGGTTCCTGGTGTATCTTTTCCTCCTTGACAAAAAGGTTTGAGAAACACTGCTCTAGATTGTGTGTGTGTGTGTGTGTGTGTGTGTGTGTGTGTGTGTGTGTGTGTGTGTGTGTGTGTGTGTGTGTGTGTGCGTGTGTGTGTGCGTGTGTCTTGGATAGACACATGGACTGACAGAGAGACGGACTGACGTGGGCATCCACGGAGCCCTGCCAAGAACAGGCTAGCAACAGCTGTGTACCTCTCATAACAAGGAGACATTTTGGCAGAAGGGTGGCACTACAAACTACTACACAAACAGACAGTCCCACTGACCAAAAGTGTTATCGACACACAAATCAGAACAACGTTTTACAAGAACAATAAAAGAGCCGCATGTTGCAGGCCATGAAATAGAAGAGAAGTTAACCCGGAACCACTTTAACCATTATTTTATGCTTTAACTATTAAAAAATAGCAGATATACAAGCTCACAGCACGCTGCAAGCTTGTAGATCTGCTCTTCTTGAAAGATCGCAAAATTCTTTCATTCTCGGGGGTCCCTGGCTGATACATAATATTTTCAACATGGGGGTTAAAGTAATAATGCATTCCAGCCAGGTCTTAATGGGTAAATAAAAAAAGAAAAAGTCTGGTAAAGCCTTTGGGACCTTGTTGCAATAATGGCAAATTGAGACGTAACTGTTACAGTATCCTGTAGCATCCTGGTTCGAATATAAACAATAGCAAATGAAGAACCGTAATTAGATAATCCTGATTAATTTGTGGAATTAAAAGCCAAAGTTCTGCTTCGTTGCTCCTGAGCTATTGCCTTTCATCTCCCTCGTCCCTAGCTATTGAGCGGATGATAATAAAAGTGCTCGCTTTCATAAAATGTTCTGCCAAGCAGACCTCGAGACACATTTCCCTTTCTAATATCGATGATAGGCCTATTGGTACCGTGACCTCAACTGATATTAATGTCGATACGGTCTGGTGGACAGCAGTATTAACTATAGACACAATGTGGCCTGTGTTTTGCAGATAAGAAACAGAATGGGGCAAGAGAATCATTCACAGTGGTGGAAAAAGTACCCAAATGTTTTACTTAAGTAAGTATCAATATTGCAATGTAGAAATACTCTGTTACAAGTCTGGAATAGAAAATGCACTCGAGTAAAAGTACAAAGGTATTGGTGTCAGAATATACTTAAAGTACCAAAAGTAGAAAGTACTCATTATGCAGAATGTCTCATTAAACAAAGTTTTCAAATTGATAAAATGTATAAAAAGCTTTTATAAATAGCAGATGTACAAGATTGTAGATCGGCTATTTAAATATAGGACTGAAGTGGTTGATGTATGTTTTGTAATAATAATCAAAATCTACAAAGTAACTCGTATCTAAAGTCTTTATTGTAGTGGAATAAAAGTGGAATAAATAGTGGAATAAAAGTACAATATCTGCCTCTGAGATGTAGTGGGGTAGAAACAAAACGTATGGAAAAATGGAAATACTCCAGTAAAGTAAAATTTTAGTACAGTACTTGAGTAAATGCATTTAGTTACTTTACACCACTGACCGTTCGTCGTATCTACTTTGCCTGTGTTCTCTGGATGGATATCTAAAAGAGAGTTGTGTTTTCAAGGCAATGGAGGGATGAGCTCACATCCCTGGTGGGTTCCACAAGGACGCGGGTTAAAGGAGTTCACCCCCCCAACCCCCATGAAGCCTACAATTCATGGAGATCGGTTTTGTTTTTGTCTCATTCCTAAGCCAATAATTTGATGACCGGCAGAGCCTCAAAGAGTACAGAGTCTCCTATTGAGCGATGACCCGCTCATCGAATTATTGACTTAGGAATGCGGATTGAGTCGATGCCTTGATGCTGTCGCACAGAAACCTTGTATCTCCATATTTCCGCCCTTTTTTAATGCCCTACAAAGCAGCAAAGAATTGCCGATCTACAGGGCTCAGGTTTTTAAAGAGGTGGTGCCATAAATGGTAAATGGTAAATGGTGCATTTATATAGCGCTTTTAATCCAAAGCGCTTTACATAGATTGTGCATTACATTCACCCATTCACACACACATTCATACACCGGTGGCGGAGGAAGCCATGCAAGGCACCAACCAGCTCACCGGGAGCAATTAGGGGTTCAGAGTCTTGCCCAGGGACCCTTCGACATTAACTCAGGGGGAGCCCGGATTCGAACTGGGAACCCTTCGGGATTTATACCCTTCGTGCTCTAATACCAGTTTCTCTACCCCTGAGCTATGCCATGATTTTCCCCCCTCTAAAACATGATTATCAGGTATTATGATTATACTAGGAGGAAGATTTTTTTTCCCAAAAGTATACAGAAAGAATTAAAATTGGGGTTTTATGTGGCTACGCCCCCAGTTCATTAAAGGCCACTTTTAACCAAACAGATTCGTGGCCGAATCGGCGGCGGATAGCGGCGGAAAGCGTCTGTTGCCGAATGGGAGCTCATCGGTAGGTTTTCGGCAGCGGGTCGGGAACGCTATCGACCAGTATCGGCGGAAAACTGGAAGACTGGACTTGCTCAGTTTTGTAGAGTCGCCCCTGGACGTCGGTGAATTGTAGCGAGTTGTAATGGACCATTAGTTTGCTACTGCTGCAGCAAAACCAAGCCTAAATAAGCCAGAGACATTTTCCTGTTGCACATTTTAACTAAATAGCATATTCACAATCTCAACCCTCAATTTCCTATACTAATCAACTCCAAGGCAACGCTAGTAATAGTGATGTGTGTTGTTTTGGTGTGAGGAGAAGTAAACACCGGACAGGAAGCATCTCCGCTTCTGCTCCCCGGTTGCCAGATTCTGTGAGTTAAACAAGCGACCAGGTCTATGAAAACAAGGCCTAAAGAAGCATCCAGTTTCACCTATTGAGCTCTATTACATTAGCTATTTTCTAAAAGAATGTTGAAAGCAAGGCCAAATAAGCAACTACAATTCAGAAACATGCCCAAACAAAAGTAACCCACAACTAGCAACATTATAGGAAAACAGGATCAAAGTCGCTTGTAACAAGCCGATATGGCAACACAGTGCGCATGCGCAAAACTGTACAGTAATTACAGTCGGCATACAGTCGGCTGGAAAATTCAATGTGCTTAGTTTTTTGCAGTTCTTTGCTGTTCTTTGCAGTCTGTGAACAGTTTGAACAAGTTTCCTGTAGTATTTTCGGTGTGGAGGCACCTTAAGTATGCATGGATGTCATGGTGGGTGGTGACCCAGCTGAAGTTAGCCACACCCCACAGTGTTGGGTGAATGGTAATTAGGGGAGGAGTTGTTTCTGTGATGTAATCATATCTGTGTTTTTTTAACTGACACTTTTGACCACAAGGTGGCAGCCTCCAAGAGAAAACAAACAAATACCAAGAGAATACATAATTGCTCATAAAAACCACACCAGGTGGTCTAATGAAGTACTGTCAACCTCCTAGACACATGAAAAACAGAAAAAGTACCAAACTATGGCACCACCTCTTTAAATATAGAAGTGAAAGGTCGCCAGGAGTATTGTATATCAATGCGTCTTCATCATTGCTGTGATGATGATGTGTCTAAATATATTATACACTGTATATTACATACTGTTAACTGACAAGACAGTCTGTGATACTGTACACTAGGGCATTGGTTCACTAGGCCCTAGGGCATTGGTTCACTAGGGCATTGGTTCACTATAGGGCATTGGTTCACTATAGGGCATTGGTTCACTAGGGCATGGGTTCACTAGGGCATTGGTTCACTATAGGGCATTGGTTCACTAGGGCATTGGTTCACTATATGGCATTGGTTCCCTAGGGCTTTGGTTCACTATAGGGCATTGGTTCACTATAAGGCATTGGTTCACTATAGGGCATTGGTTCACTATAGGGCATTGGTTCACTATAGGGCATTGGTTCACTAGGGCATTGGTTCACTAGGGCATTGGTTCACTATAGGGCATTGGTTCTCTAGGGCATTGGTTCACTATAGGGCATTGGTTCTCTAGGGCATTGGTTCACTATAGGGCATTGGTTCACTATAGGGCATTGGTTCACTATAGGGCATTGGTTCACTATAGGGCATTGGTTCACTATAGGGCATTGGTTCACTATAGGGCATTGGTTCACTATAAGGCATTGGTTCACTATAGGGCATTGGTTCACAAGGGTATTGGTTCACTAGGGCATTGGTTCACTATAGGGCATTGGTTCACTATAGGGCATTGGTTCACTATAAGGCATTGGTTCACTATAGGGCAGTGGTTCACAAGGGTATTGGTTCACTAGGGCATTGGTTCACTATAGGGCATTGGTTCACTAGGCCAGGGCATTGGTTCACCAGAGCTTTGGTTCACTAGGGCATTGGTTCACTAGGGTAGGGGTCTTCAACAGGGGGTCCTCATAGTTACTACAGGGGGTCCTCCAAATCTGTATGGGGTGCTTTTTTATATTAAGCATTTGAACATTATCGTCCATATTCTGAGAACTCCCCCCCCCCCAAGTCAGTCAGTCAGTCAGTCAGTCAGTCAGTCAGTCAGTCAGTCACACGTCACACTTTTCCCCTTCTCATATCTCCGCCACCGTTGCCCCGATCCATGCCAAACTTTGCACACACACTCCACACTCCTCCACCCCTCATTTCTCATGGCCCTCTTCTAGCGCCACCATGAGGCCAATTCTTGCAAAACACATTTTTGGCTCCTACAGATTTTGCCCTAAAATCACGCAAAGCAGTACACAGTATGTATACAGTCATGTCATCAACATGGATCTGTCCCATTTAGCGCCACCATCAGGCCGATTTTTACATGCGACCTGACGGTCGCTTATCTCCCGATTTAGGAAGTCTTACTGGTAATAACTGCAGTGTATCCATTGAAACAGGTTCTCCCCCCCTGCCCCATTTCCTGAAAAGTAACCATTTTCAATATACAAAGTTTCCTCCCTTACAGCGATGATAGGAAAAAAACTAAACTAAATATTTTTTAAAAGCGTTAAGCACCTGAAGCAGCTACTACTGTACCTCTTTCACCAGATTTTAATCACAAGATTTAAAGGATTTTCTCCTTAATTAAATTTCACCTAAGAGGCAAGTTGTGCAGCTCCCCGGCCAATTAGGAACGTCTGCGTCGGTGAGTGATAGCGTCAGGGGCGTCACAAGGGGTAGGAAAGTGGGACTGAGTTACTAGGGCCCAAGGTGGAGGGGCCCTAGTAACTTTAGCTATTGAAAAATAGCAGATATACAAGCTCACAGCGCGGCACCGAGTGCCGTGCTGCAAGCTTGTAGATCTGCTATTTTTTGAAAAGTCGTGAAAATGTGTGCAAATCTTTGAATATGTATTTTTTAAGCGAACATTTGTAACTCAAATTTTGCTTCCGGGGGGGGGGGGTCCCTGGAACTAAATATTTTGAGATGGGGGTCCGTGGCCAAATTGCAAATTCATATCATTTTGGGGGTCCTTCACATGAAAAAGTTTGAGCATCACTGACATGGAAACATGGGTTTCTTGCACACATTTTCACAATTTTTCAAAAATAGCAGATCTACAAGCTCGCAGCGCGGCACTCTGTGCCGCGCTGTGAGCTTGTATATCTGCTATTTTTCAATAGTTAACATTCATGGGGGGCCCGCAGTGAATCCTTGTACCCAGGGCCCAGAATTTGGTGTGACGCCCCTGGATAGCGTTGCTGTCAGGCAGAAACCACGCGTGTCCAAACCTGTCAGGAAAAGTAACCGCTGTTCCAATGCATCCAACTTAGTTATTATTTTAGTCACAGGCTCTTGTTAATACCGTTTAACCAATTAAGAACTGAAAAAATACCAAAAAATGTCCTTTAAATCCTAATTGTTTTCTGAAAAACGTTTATTTCTTTATCTGTGGTGCTCACCGTTTTTAATGTCAAGGACCACTAGAATTAAATGTATTTGACCGCGGACCCCCCATCTCAAAATATTTTGTTCTGCGAATATACCCATAAGCAAATTTGAGTTAAAAATGTTTGCTTTAAAATAATGTATATTCAAAGATTTGCACACATTTTCACGAAAAATAGCAGATCTACAAGCTTGTATATCTGCTATTTTTGAATAGCCAAATAAGATTTATTTTTTTAAATAATTGTTTAAGTTGTTACATGACATACAGTAGATGCTTTCCCACTCTTAATGAGTTAAATATGTATAATGAATAGCGCGTCCGTTTCTCTTGATAGACTACTGCTGCTGTGCTTACATATTTAAAGAAAGTTCATAAGAAACGAGAGAGAGAGAGAGAGAGAGAGAGAGAGAGAGAGTGCGGATATTCCTTTCACCATATTAAACATGTATAATGCCTACAAGCTATATGCACATTTACAGTGTTGGGAAAGTTCACTTTCAAAATGAACTAGTTCAAGTTCAAGTTCAAAACTTCTAAAATGAACTAGTTCATTCCATAGTTCATAATTCTACATGGTTCATGGTTCCCCAAAATGAACTAACTTAGTTATTTTTCGTTCTTTTTTTAACCATAATATTTTTTATACGTTTGGCTATTCAAATGTATTTTTTTTATTCATTGCTGCAAGCTATTATTTGTCAAAATTATTGACACAGCCCATATAGAACCACATACAGCAATTATTTCATCCAACTTAACATTGAAGTGCCCACAATATGTAGATGCCCACTAGTGCCCAGTCGTCCTAGATTGTGAAGCATCTGCATGTTTCCGCATTGGTTAAAATAGCTGATCTACAAGCTCACATTGTCTCGTGGATGAGCTTGCAGATCAGCTATTTTCGGCATGCAACACACGTCATACGACAAAGTATAGACAGGCTTTACTTGCGAGACGTAACGAGGCGGAGACTCACACACTGACACACAGCACTTGATGTGAGAAGCACCCAGGCAGACAGCACCGCGGCGCTCACATATCAACTTTCACGAGGTTTGCGAGGCTGCAGCTGGGTGATATTGGGGCATGTGAATGAAAAGAAAGATGCGAGGACAGACCCGCACGAAAGAGCCGACGAGCGCCGTTCATGGACGTCAGAATGAACGCGTTAGAAAATATCGTTCATCAAGCGGAAAAGAAGAACGTTCAGTTCACGTTCGCCCAAAATTATTATCCACTGCAAAAGAGCAGTGATGGCTGAGTGGTTAGTGTCCATACCTAGGACTCCGGAGGCCCCAGAGGTCGCAGTTACGATTCCCCGCTCCAGCTATCACTGCTCCCCTCCCCCTCGCGCTCCTTGTGGGCAGCACTGGGTTCAGCTTGGTTAAGCTGAAAAAAGCAGCTGGGTTGGGCTGCAAATATCTGAATTTCCCTCGCGGGAGGAGAAGGTAACTATTATTATTATTATTAAAATATGAACGTGTTCATGAACAATCGTTCACTGAACACGTCCGGGTACAACACTGCACATTTATAACCACTTTCAACCTGACATCACTATTTTGGACATTTCAGTCAATCCATCAATCCATCATTGCTACGGTGGGGACCAGGGGCTGGCATCAGGCGACCTTCAGAAGAACATATTATGACCACCTGCCCCCTACTCATACCACCATCAGAAGATCATATCTTATGAGCACCTGCCCCCTACACTATAGTCTTGTGTGGCCAGACAGTTGACTCCTGCGATTTGCAAATGCTCCCGTCATATAGTCTGGGGCGACGGACGGATGATGAGTATCCGGATAAAGCGGAAGTGAAGCCTCCTCCCCCACTTCCGTTTTGTTTTTAACATTGCGCACATTTATCCTAATATTTACATATAAAATCATCTAAGCATATTTTTCAAAATATATTTTCATGAACGGAAACGTCGGCTTCCATCACTCGCCGTTCAGGAGCTGTCGTTCCAGACTCTATCTAGCATTCGGAGATTGTGGAAGGGGCTTGAATGTATGAGGGATTGAATGTAGGAGGGATTGAATGTAGACTGTAGGAGTCCTCTCCAAATGTGGGCACTGTTCCAGCATGAGGCTGTTACCATGGCGGGGACGCATGTGCAGTACAGGCGGTGGTATCAGTGATGTCAGAAATGTGGGCACTGTTTCACCCATTTATGCACATATATGGTGTTCCGTGTCCAGGCCAGTCTGTGACGTCGGTACTATGACGTCAGAGTACCATAGACAGACAGCGGACAGACATTCGGTAAATTAATAGTTAGATGGTTTTGGACGTACAAGGTTTCCACCCAACAGTGACGGTATACAGTAGCTTTGTGCACAGCAGGCAGAAGGAGTCAATGCTGTCAGGATGATCAGTCTACACTGCATTTCTGTTTGATCACACAGAGATCGAAGTGTTTGATATCAAACACACTTTCTGAACAGCAGACTCGCACAAGTTTATTAGTTGTTGCTGGCGATGTTGCGCACGCACGCTGTCTGTCAGAACAGCTCGTGTTCTGCGAGGTTTGCGATTCCGCAGTGAGGACAGTGGGCCCTACAGCTAGCAGAGTGTAATGTCTACGCCAGGGGTCTTCAACGTTTTCAAGCCAAGGACCCCTTAGTTGAGAGAGAGATGAAGCAGGGACCCCCACTACATATCGTATACGATTGTGTAGCAGATGTTCATCGATTTCTTATACAGCTTAGACTACAGTTTGACAGCACAGTATCGTCAGTGTAGGTTGGATTAATGTGTATTTTCAAACATTTAACCACTTGAACTGTCAATACCTTCTAGTCTGCTTTTCTTTTCCCTCGACACTAATCCTCTGTGCCAAAAAATCTGCGAGGCGTTGTGAGCTTGTAGATCTGCTATTTTTTGGCTAATGTAACACTAAAAATATAGGGGTGATCAAATGATTAATGTAAAAAACATGATCCTATTACACAAAGATTTGGCGGCCCCCCTGTAGTAACTCTGAGGACCGGACCCCCTGTTGAAGACCCCTGGTCTCTACGTTAAGTATTGTAGGAACCGCATCAAAGTACAGCCCTTGAGTAAATGTACTCTGTTACTTTCCACCAATGTCTAACAGAATGCAGAGTAGTGGGAGGAGCACGCTTTCATCAAAGATTTAAAGAGGCAGCCTCACGTCGAGCAGACTTTGAACTCCAGGGTGCTTCAAGGAGTGTGGCCTAAAACGCTCATTAGAGGGAACGTGCCAAAAACATTGCAGACGGACTGGTCAAAAAACATATATAATAAATGAAGTTAAATAAAACCAAGTCATAGATGAGGAGTTTGGTGTGCTTGGGTGGGAGCGTTTGGAGCAAAAGGAAAAAAAAAAGGAAAAGGCATGTTAATAAAAGAAGACAAAAAATGGGGACACACTGCCTTTGAAGTGGAGACAAAAAGGAATGGAATCCATAAATTAAGAAGACGCTCAGAGAAGCAAAGCACCAGAGGGTTCAAGTATAGAAGGGGAGAAAATATATAATAAATAAATAAGACATATATCTCTTTCTGCCAAAAGCTCTCTGGCCCAACAAAACAAGCATGCACAGTTGTTTATGGAATACAACGAGAGAGGGGGTGGACCGGGTATAGGGCCTCGGGCCGGCCCATGTTAGGGCCGGGCCTTCATTTTCAGCCCCGTTGAGAACTCTAGGTGTGGGTGGGCAGCAGACCTGTTGATCCAATGTATAATTTCTCCCTCCAGTAGTAGCCTACTATTAGTGGACGTTACCTTTTGTAGTAAAAAGAAAATAGACTTCTGGTATTATACAGTAATTATAAAAGCATGAAGTGAAAGCCTGGCCAACTGGAGGAAAAAGAAAAAAAGTGTGGATGGTGTGGGTACATTATGTGTTGATGTATGTGTGTGTGTGTACATGTGTACTGTACATTATGTACAATATTGTTGTTGTCGGGTGGAATCAAAGAAAATCATACATTTTTTATTTATCGTTTAAAAAATGATTTAAACTAGTGAAAATAGCCAATCTACAAGCACACAACGCCTTGTGGTGCGAGGCGTTGTGTGCTTGTAGATCAGCGACGGTCTTGTACGGTGAAGCAGGGCTTTACCTTATGGGGAAAAAAAGAAACTTGGAGATACAAGGTTTCTGCCCGAAAGTGATGATGTGTTTATGTACTGTACGTGTGCATACATCTGTACAGTACATTATGTACAATATTTCAGTCTGCTCATGAACATGCAGGCTTACATCATTGACAGGCAGTGTGTGGGCTCTGATACCCATTATAATGATATTATGGAATATGTATGACTTAAGGCGGTAGTTCTCAACATTGGGGTTCGGGCACCCTCAGGGTTTTGATTGATTGATTGATTGATTGATTGATTGAAGACTTTATTAGAAGTTTGCATAGGAAAAGGTACAGTTTCATGACGGTACAGTTCACTGGTACAAGGTCTACTAAAAGGAGATCCATGAAAAGACTAAGCTTATTTCCACTGGAAACCATTGAAGTATCTCATATAACATTGAATGACAGACAAATAGAACACAGTACTATGCAGTAGATATGTATAGAAAAACAAAAAAGAAGACAGTAAGTCTAAAACAAACAGTATATACAAAGAAGGGGCAGGGGAGGGTAGGGTTGGGCTAGGTTCATTTTTTACCAGTTGCGAACGGCTGCTGCCTGTAAGTGGTTTTTCAGGGCAATTTTAAAGGATGCTAGTGATCCACACTCCTTTATGGCCTTCGGTAAGGCTTTCCACATTTTGGTGGTATAGCAGAAAAAAGAGTTTGACCCTTTGTTGGTTTTGACTCTGGGTTGAAAGTGATCTGTGGCACTGCCTCTGGTGTTGTGATTATGGACATCCTTAATGTTTATAAAGTATTTTGATAGGTACTTGGGTATCATAGTGGTGTAGTGTATCTTGTACACCAGGCCCATTGCAAGTTGCTGTACTCTGTCATCTACTCTGAGCCACCCCACTCTTAACTGGTGAGTAGCGGTGAGGTGAGTCTGATAGGGAAGGTTAAGCAGGACCCTAATTCGTTTATTTTGGGCTGTTTGGAGTTTAGTTTTCAGGGCTTGTGGGGCGTCACGATACCATACGTGGACTCCGTAGTCAAAGAGGGGCTGGATTATTGCACCAGCTATGGTCTTCAGTGTGTTGAAATTGACCATCGGGGTGATCCTCTGTAGGAAACGAGTTCGTTGGTTGATTTTATTTATTACTTTAGAAGTCATCTTTTCACTGGAAAGATTAGCTTCAAGGATGCATCCTAAGTAAGAGATTTCGTTTTTTCGTGTTATGACCTTGTCACCCACTTTGATTGTGAAGTTATCGACTTTTTTGAGGTTATGATTTGATCCAAAGAGGATGGACTCGGAGAGCCGAGTCATCCGCGAACAGTAACAGGTTGCAGTCGCAAGCAGATGCCATGTCGTTCACGTATATTAGGAACAACAGAGGTCCCAGTATGCTACCTTGAGGAACACCACAGCTTACTGGGAGGGGGGGGGACAGGGTACCGTTAATCTCCACCACCTGTTCCCTCCCCACCAGGTAAGATTGCATCCAACTCACTGCTGCGCTGTCAAGACCGATGGCTTTTAGTTTCTCAATCAGAATAGAATGATTTACGGTGTCAAATGCCTTCTGGAGGTCCATCATGACCATGCCGCTATATTTGCCGTCATCCGCTTCGCGTTTGATTTGGTCGGTCAAATAGAGAAGGCATGTGTCGGTGGAATGAGATTTTCTGAATCCAGATTGGAACTCGTAAATCAGATTATTCTCATCGAGATATCTTGCAATCTGTTCGTAGACTATTTTCTCCATGACTTTGGATATGGAGCTAAGAATGGAAACGGGACGGTAGTTTCCAGGGTCTAGTTTGCTACCTTTTTTTATGCAGGTGTCCTTGAAAGGGGTTCCAAGGGGTCTCCCTGGCCCCCGCCAGCTAAAATATTGATAGTATAGTGAACCAAATGAGCTCCTATGTATTTCTCACTCTGGCTTTCTAAAGCCTTAACTTCTGAGAGCGTGCGAATGGAAACAAATGGACCTGTTCCATCCGCACGTTCTCAGACTTGAGGCTTTTAAACTCATTTACTGCCTATGACGAGTATGACGAGCTGTCAATGTGCTTTAATCGCTATAAAACAATTAAAGTATGAACGCCGATCCTCCATTATTTTTTCTCCATAGAGCCACACTATCCACTGAAACCGGATACGGATGTTCCGAGACCGGAAACAGCGGGGCGGGACAACAACCCCCTGTATCCTGTCTCCGAACGCATTCGCTTCCTTGTTACGCAACATACACGCTGCATGCAGACACTATTGCTATGGAAAATGGAGGGCTGTTGTTTTGTGTTGCTTATGGCAGGATCGTAGAGCGGACGCCGAACGGGATCTGTGAACCGTTGTGCACGATGTGCACGCACGTGCCCACGTTAAAGGTACTGTAAACAAAATGACGGCAGTTTGTCGCATTAGAAGGTGGGTCAAAATGGCGGTCAATGAGTTCTTAATAATAATAATAATGGATTGCATTTTTATAGCGCTTTTCTAAGCAAGTTGCAAACTCAAAGCGCTTTACAATGGTCCATTCATTCATACATTGGGAAGTGAAGCGGCGAACATTCGATGCCAGCGTCCTCACTTCCCACACCAATAGTGGCAAGCTAGTATCGACCAACTAACTCATTGGAGGCAATGTGGGGTTCTGTGTCTTGCCCAATGACACTTCGACTTGTGTACCGGAGGAGCCGGGATTCAAACCGCCGACCCACGGATTATTGGCCTACCTGCCAATACAGGGCAGCTTGTGGTCCTATACAGTACACAGACACAGTGTTGTGTTCCCACAGCACTGTATGTGCTGTGTCCTCCAGCCAGGTGGAAGGGGGCCTGATGGCTCACTATACCCAGGGGGAGAGCAGCACCTCTGTCTCTCTCCCTTGCCAACAGCACCTCGGGCCAGGCAGGGAGGCAGGGAGTCAGTCAGGCAGGCAGGGAGGCTCTCCAGGTTATATGCCTATACCTTCACCAGCATGGAGCCTGGAGGCAGCTCTCTGACACAGCAGCCTCAGCCTATACTATCATCACAGGCAGAGCAAGAACTCTCACTGTTAAGAGCCAATGGGTGAAACATATAGGATGTAAATGGATTTGTGTGACCACCATGGGGTGGCGCTGTGGTCTATATAAGTGTCAGGTTCACTGCAGGGTGGGAGGATTGACCCGGAAGGGCAATGGCTTTTGACTGCAGGTTACCGCTGTTCAAGCTGTGGCGTGAAATGCTTGATTCATTCATGATTCATTCATCATGATCTGTTTGTGGAACCCAACATTGTTTTGCACGGTGAAGTAATAAATATACGTGTTTGCATTGAGAACTCCCTGAATCGCATCTTTTGAACTTTAGCAAACAGTTTGGAATCAGATCAAACAGATCCAGAACCAGGTCCAACTACGAAGTCAACCCCTCAGTATTTTTTATTATTTTACTTTTTTAAGTAAAAACGTGTTGTACTTTTTCCACCACTGCCTAATTACAAGCAAGCCCCGTGGCCATGGGGAAGCAACCAGCTGTGATTACACCATAAAATACAGTACAAAACAGAAAGCAAAGAATAGCAAAGCAACACAGAACTTACACATTCATACAAATCCAAGTTAAAACAGCTGCAGAGCTCAGATTTTTTTTAAACATCTCAAGTAAACTTTCTTTTCGATTTTTAAAACCACCCGAAGCAACGAACTGCTCCAGTTTCATGTCACTCCAGGAGATGATTCCAGGACCATGGAGCGTGAAAAAAAGAAAACTAAAAGCCATCTTCCCAAATTCAGTGGAAGAACGAAGGGACGGGAAATAAAGAAGTGTCAGGGTCCAGGGAGCGGGAGGAGGTTATAGGAATTTGACTTCCAATTAAAAAGGCAATTTAAATAGCCGGGGAGTCGCCCAATGATAGCGCTATCAATGACATGCAGTGTGTGCACTTATATACCTATAGTGTTACGGTGAAATATGTATGACTTAGGGCGGTGGTTCTAAAAGTGCGGCACGGAGACCCCACTAGGGGTCCTCGAGAGTGTTCCAAGGAGGTCTCCCGGCTATAATGATAGATATTTATGAACCAAAATGTCTGTAACTCTGACGGCGCACAAATGGAACCAAATAGACACTAAGGATATTACAGTGTAGATCGGAGCCCTACAGACATAAACTGTGTTAAATCGGGTCTGTGGATTAATGCTGGGGACAGGATTTACTGAAACGAACAAGACTGAGGCTTTGAAAAATAATTATAATAAAAAAAGTAAAAAACAATAACTGAAACGGCATTGCTTATTTCTCAGCTCCAATGTTTTCAGATAGGCCTAGATATTTTAATGTACCATTTGAAGCTGGCATCTTGAGATGGATAAAGAACGTATGCCCAATTGTGTTTCCCTAACAGGTGTGAGAGGAGGAACGTGAGCTATGGGACTCAAACTGAATCAAGATTCATTTATATATTATGTATAAAGGTCTATGTCAGGGATGGGCAACTTGATGGCGAGGGCCACTATATTTCCACCTTCACTGCAAATTGTTACGTACTACTTTGTCATTCTAGTATCTCATACAAAAGAAGCAAAAAATAGCAGATCTACAAGCTCAAAACGCATCGCAGTAGATCGGCTATTTTTGCTTCTTTTGAATTGGAATCCTGAATAATTTTTTGTTATTTTTAATAGGAATCCTGAAATGTAACATTTTGATTTAATTTCAAACGCATTTTGTTATATACTCATGTTAACTTTATGAACCTAAATACAAAAACAATGGACATAAAAAAATAATTTTTAATACTACTATACTAGTCATTAAACTACTAAACTGATGTAATTTTAACAGCTGAAATCATTAATATATCAGTATTCTGGTATTTACCTGCGGGCCGCATTAAGTGAAGGTGGGGGCCGCATGTGGCCCCCGGGGCGCCAGTTGCCCATGTATGGTCTATGTCATAACACAGTACGTTTGTGTTTACAGAAAGTAATTCAAAATCGAATTTTAGGGACGTTTCCAGACACAGAGTGTTATGGAGGTTATACATCTCTATCAACAGACTGACACGATGATAAGCAAACAGTGGCCCTGCGTTAAAAGCTGGGGCAGTAAAGATGATTTGGTTGCTGTTGTGAAGTCCACAAGGAACACTTAAAGCAAACACTTAACCTGCTGCAACCTGCACACAAGAATGTAGCAACTAGCCTATCTGGAGCGACCTCTGAGATCCATCAAGGTTAATAAGAAGAAGCTAGAGATCTCAGAGAAAAAATAAAAAATAAAATAATGAAAAGAAAAAGTAGGTCTCTGTGGCCTACAATCTGACTGAGATCTAAAGTGTCCTCTTTGGCTCAAGGGCTGTGAAACCAACACCGCACCGCAACATTATTAAAAACATTATTTAAAACGTGACCTTACTGTGCCAATGTACATGACCTGTTTTGCTAGATGGCAGATATTTTGTTGGACAGAGAATATTTGTTTTGTTTAAAAGACACAATAAGAGTGTACACTCTTTTTGCAAGACTACAACAAGACAATGGAAATCAAATGTGTTCAGGCAAAATAATTTGGCCAGAACCCTTCTGTTTTCTTCCTTATTAAAGCCCTTTTAACTACTCATACGATGAATATGGAGAAAATAGCTGTACACGGTCACAATGCGGCACATTGCAAGGTATTGCATACAAACTACTTTAACTATTTTAGCTATTTTAGACATTTCTATGAAAAAGGTCACAATGCGGCATATTGCAAGGTATTGCATACAAACTACTTTAACTATTTTAGCTATTTTAGACATTTCTAGGAAAAAAAATATAAAAAAATATGACCCTAAATTATCATTTTCTGCAACATGATATGATTGGGCGGGGTCCCTCAGGGCTCTATGCTAGTGTCTCTACTTTTGCTCTACATTGATCTTCGCAGAAAATAGCAGATCGATAAGCTTACGTTATGATGCGCTGTTAGCTTCCTCACGACTCCCCTATGATCGTCCCCCCCCCCCCCCCCCCCCCGGCCCCCCCACTAAGGGGGGGCCCACGCGGGGCCCCAGATGGGGATCAACACGGGACCATAGCAACCTTGACTGGATAAAAGAAACCAACACATCCTCCCATCCAGAACGCAGCCAGTTGCATTGCAACGGCAGGGGAAGTAATTTAGCGGCAGCAAACAGCATTGATTAGAAGCTACTAGTACAACAGCGTTCAGTCATGCTCAACAAGTCCCTCTGCTTATCAGCAGATGGTAGCGATCACTTCATACTACGGGTGACAAAGTCTCGCTCTCTCGCGCATCGACATTTGCACTCGTTTGTTTTCCTGTGGATGTGCGCACGAGCGCGCACACACACACACTCACACACACACACACACGTTTGTATTACTATACTTCTGAGGACATCGAATCTTTTAGGATGACATTGATATTGAATAGCTATTCCGCTGCATGACACACGTGCACGCGGTGTGCGCACCTCACAACTAACCAAGTATAAACTATGGAAAACTCTTACCCCAACCTCTATTTTTTTGTTTTGTTTCAACCATAAAACCAACCATTTCTCTTGGAGCAGGAAAATTTCCCTTGCGATTTCATTTTTTTCCCTACTATACTTGGTTTGCTAGTGTTGGGCGGGAGGAGTAGGACGGAGGTTCTACTACACACTCACAAACACACAGATGTTTGTATTACTAAACTTATGAAGACATCAACATTTTAGGGTAGCTGATTTTATGATTACCAAATTTGACCAATGTTTTAAGATAAGAAAACTTTACTGTCCATTAAATTTAGCATATAACATGGAAATGTGCCTTTGGCAGTCAGTAAGTTAAATATACATACACAAATGCGTTAAAAACCATATAAAATGCATTCCATATACATAGCAGCAATGTTCAAGGGCTGTAGGGGTTTACTCTAAGGACAAAAATCACACCCAGAGTGAATGAGCACTGCAGGCTGTACAACAGTCCGCTGGGTGGCTGCAGCTGGTTTCGCCATACTCATACAGACATAATATAGACAGACAGACAGACAGACGGACAGACACACACACACGGTCAAAAATCTTGGAGCGGGAGGCACTGCTCAAAAACAGCCAATCTACAAGCTCTCAAGGCGTCGTAGCTTAACACCTCGTGAGCTTGTAGATCAGAATTCGGGGCACAGCAACGGCACGGAACTCAACTAAGAAGCATAATGCTGTGAGGACATTGGCCCAAACACATTGGCCCTCACAAGTATAGTAATAAAAGTGCACGCACGCACGCACACACGCACACACACACACACACACACACACACACACACACACACACACACACACACACACACACACACACACACACACACACACACACACACACACACACACACACACACACACACACACACAGTGCAGCTTCCCAGATACGTACACAGTGGCACACAAGCTAATTTATTTACCTATCCTGCCAAACAGGCGTTGCTTCTTTTAATTACTTCTGGCCAGCAGACCCTGCCAGCTTGCAGAGGAAGAGCGTCACCGCGGACATGCTTAACTAACGACTGTCACATTATTTGTTAAGTGAAGCTGAATATTGCCGGCCGAGCCAAAATAATTAGATGCCAGTCAAAAGAGTGGAGTGCACGGATCAACTTAGCTGTCAATTCTAACACAACTGCACGCTGGAATGCTAAAATGTTCCTCCCTTCATGTTTATAATGTTCCTCTGTGTGGACTTTATACTGTACTTTCCCTGTGTGACGTTTCTGCCCAGTGTTTTTTGGACTGAAGATACCAATCCCGGTCCTACAAAGACAACAAGGATAAAGTGTAATTTGCATAGCTTTTTGATGATTGGGCTGATATTGACAGCCAATGATATGCTTACAATTGTTCCCATGCTCTGGGTGGGCGTGAAAGTGAGCCACAGCAGCATGATAGTGGAAAAAAGCGCCGTTCTGCCAAGTCCCGGAAAAGATGCGCTGTGATTGGCCAGTAGTCACTTTGAGGCACTTTGAGTGACAGTTGGGGCAAACGCTCACCCCAAACATAACTCGAGTGGCACAGAGTAGGCTCAAGCGACCTTCACAACGCTTGGCAAAGAAACTTGTCGCTTTAGCTCGCTTGGTGGTGCCTCTCATGGCTCAAGGTTGCTTGAGACTGCCAATCGAACGCAGGCAGGGAGGCGCTTGGCAGAATGGCGTTACGTTATATATCACGCGCCACAGCACTCCTCAGAGCGGACACAGGTGGCTTTTGCTGGCCGGAGCTGGGAACAGACAGGACAGACAGGACAGTCACAGCTTGTTTATAAACAAACTATTGATTTTAGCTGTCGTATATCCGGTAGTTGTTCAGTACTGATTAATATTGCATATACAGCCTCTTTTGTTGTTGCCGTGTCCACATCCCCGGGACACCCACCAGAAAGCAATAAAGACAAAAGCGAAGCAACTGTGTTTATTTGTCACATTGTATGCTGAATGTGACTGTGAATGTCACCAGCCATGAATTCGATAGGGGATACAATGTTTTACAAACAGCAAAAAGAAAAACGATTGAGCTTTACAGAAAAAAATAAACAAAAACATTCACCCACTTCTTGAAAACCAAGTGATGTGACAGTAAAGTTGATTCTGGTTATTTTCTGAGAATGTACAAAAGGGCAGAAAACAAGACCGGGTTTGATTCTGACTAGACATGCAGAGTGCATGCTGTTCTGCATTCGGCAGGCCTGGTGTTAATAGTTCACGGAGCCATGCGTATGTGAGAGATAAAACGGCAGGGATAGAGAGGCTGGAGACATCTAAAAACCTTTGTCAGCATGGAGACTCGCAACACAAGTCGATCCTCTTAGAGACAAACGAGGACCACATCATATAAAATATCAGCGGGAAGGGTGATTACAGTTGGATTGGCCTCGTTGGATGGCTGTGCTCATGAAGGGGTATCGATTGCCGTATCTTCATTGTGTGCTTAACCCGAGTTGTACTTTGTTGCGTGTAGTAAATGGTAAATGGTGCATGTATATAGCGCCTTTATCCGAAGCACTTTACAATGTTGCATTACATTCAGCCACACACATTCACACACCGATGGCGGAGGAAACAACAAGTCACCGACCTGCTCGTCGGGAGCAATTAGGGGTTCAGGGTCTCTAAGGACACTTCCAACACTAACTCTGGAAGAGCCCGGGATCGAACCGGGAACCTTCCGGTTCACAAGCGGCCTCCTTAGCCACTGCCACCATACAGGGTGTGCCACCCGTGTGGGTGTTGCACACCCTAAATATACATCTAGAACTGCTACAGTATTTTCAGTGCACAACACCGCGAGCAACCAAACATAAATCAGGCTTTGCAATGACACACTGGTTCTGATGCACAGTCTTACTGTGCACACTTTCAAGGGAGTTAAAGAGGTTCTTGACTGTAAGGACGCTAAACACATTACAGGGTACTTCTGTCCAATAAGGTATAATATATGATGGTATACGTGCAAAGTAAATAAATAAATTAATAAACAAAAAAAATATTTCAGAGTTACAGTAAATGAATGCTTCGGATTTCCCAGAGCACTTGGCTGGTGCATCTACTGTACGGCACTGGAGACTCCAAAATGGCCATTTCAAAAGGTCTTTTTAGAGTATTCCAATTGAGTTGCAATACAGGTAAGTGACCCATGTCTCTGAGTGCTTAAGCATTCAGAAACCATGCCTGCCATATGCAACTCTAATATTAAAACTACAGTGGCATTCAGAGACAGAATAGTGCTAGTGCAGTCCATAATCCATGTCTCCTTTGCACCAGGTGGATTATATAGCTGATCTGGATGTGGCAATTAAACTGGGAAACAATGGTATTCACTGTCACGCAGAAACCTTGTATCTCCATATTTTGCCTTTTGGTAAATCAGCGCCCTAATTTATCAAACAGGAGTGTCAAACTAAAGTCGTGAAAATAGCAGATCGACAATCTCACAACGCGTCACTACGTGCCACTTTGTGAGCTTGTAGATCTTCTATTTTCACTATTTCTGATCATTTCTGTGCCATTTCGTGAAAAGTTATGTTTTATGGACATACAAGGTTTCCATCCGACAGCGGCGATATAGGGTACACGTGCACATATGTGGCTAGAAGCACTGCCTTGAGTCCCGCACACTCCATCAATATGGCTCATAAACAAGGCGTTGGCCCCCTCCCACTTAAAAAAGGAAATAGATTTCCACTTTATGAGAGGCTGTATATATTTTTATACAGTACACCCCCGAGCCAAGTCCAGCTCTGCTACACCTAAAACCCACCTGTATTCCTCTCCGCTTTAATGTGCTCCTCTGAGGGAGGTTTATCCATCTATTTCTCCTCCTGTTCAGTGGTGGAAGGTGTGTTTTACTTGAGTAAAAGTAGCCATACGACAATATAAAAATACTCTGTTAGGAGTACAAGTCCTGTAATCAATCTTAAGTCAAAGTACAAAAGTGATTATACTTAAAGGAGTAGTTCACCCCCAAAATGACTTTTTTTCTATTGATTAGTCACACCATGGAGACTAGAGTTCAATAATATTTTTAGTTTTTTGTCGCATTCCTAAGACAAAAATGTGATAACAATAAATGTATCACCATTCCTTCCGAATGGGGACCCGTTTCGAAACGGGTCCCCATCCGGAATCAATGGGGGTAAATTTACTCGAATAAATTTTTTGTCTTAGGAATGTGACAAAAAACTAAAAATATTATTGAACTCTAGTCTCCATGGCGTGACTAATCAATAGAAATAAAGTCATTTTGGGGGTGAACTACTCCTTTAAAGATGTGATGACGCACCCTGAAAAAATGTACATTATGAGACAGTAGGTCACGTGGTCTTTCTACAAACAGTCTGAAAAGGGGGCGGGACCGTATCAGCCTCTACAATGATGCAGTAATATACTTAATCCATCGTACGGTGTTGTACACATAGAAAATAGCCGATTTACAAGCACGGTTATTTCCTGTTACCACATACACACGCACACGCACACACACACACACACACACACACACACACACACACGCACACACACACACACACACACACACACACACACACACACAGAGTGTATGAGCCGGGGCTGAACAGTCAACATCTACCGCAGGATCCCTCCGGTGCTTCTAGTGGAAGAGACGGGCAGAACATGGCCGCTAAAAGTGTTCCATGGGAGCAGAAAGCGAAGCCGGCCTGTTACATAAATGTAGTGGAGTAAAACACCTGAGATGTAATGGAGTAGATGTATCAACTACTGGAACATTTTTAAATGGTAAAGTAAGTTTCAGATTTCCTCAAAATTGTACAGTACTTGGGTGAATGTAATACTTTCCATCGATGGAAAGTAAGTCAGAGAGACAGACAGAAGATGTTATCACTATGGTGACAAAGCACACTTTGGCTGGCATCTGACCAGAGGGCATGCAGGCCAGATCCAGCCCCTCCCCCCTGTGAGAGCACAGGGGTCAGACTGCTCTCTCCACTGTCAAGGTATCAAAGCTGTGCTATACATGAGACAACCATCTCATTGCCATTCCTCCCCCATCCTAACCTGACTTTCGCCAGATAGTTGCAGCAGTGCGTAACGCTCTGCCTTACATCTGGGCTCTCTCGGGCAGACTCGCCATTTTTTGAATTTCTGTAGCAGGTGATTGGATGTGGCCGTTTCTATCACAGTCTGGGAGTGCCAACTCCAACCACTCATATTGGCCTCATGCATGACGTTGCACCCAGAATCCGCCTCCTGGGTTTCCACGTGGTCTGCAATCAGACTCTATTGGCTCAGAGCCGCTCAGAGCCCGCCCATAGCTGCCGCTGATTGGTCCGGCCCGGGACTTTACGAGTGTTATCAACTCTGGCCGAGCAAGCCCAGATGGTAAAAGCAGAGCGTTATATACGCAATGCTGCCACCATCTGGCGAAGGTCAGGTTACCCCCATCCCACTGACCTGAGACCTGCAGGCCACTGGTGGTGGAACCAAGTACTACACATTTTGGATTTTTTTGAGTTGCTTGTACTTACAATTTACAGGCGCTTGTACTTGCAATTTTTAATTCAGGCATTTAGCAGACGCTCCAGAGCGGCACTTTGAGCGCACCACATTTTGACGAATTGTGAGCTTGTAGATTCACATTTTTTTGTAATAGCCAAAGTACAAAATAGGGCTTAATGATAGAGTATACTTGAGTAAGTGTACTTAGTTACACCACCCACCACTTACATTGCTATTCCTTCCTCGTCACATATACCTGACACCTGCCGGCTGTCCATGCAACGCACGCACGCACACGCACACACACACACACACACACACACACACACACACACACACACACACACACACACACACACACACACACACACACACAGAGAGAGAGAGAGAGAGCTGTGCAAACAACTGGAACCAATAACGCAACAAACACACACACAGCATTCCAGATCCTACCTGAGTTAAATGCCAAAAGCCAAAGGGAGGAGGAGGGCTGTTTATAAAAGATCAGCTGATAAATATCACCATATGCTAAGCAGCATGCTTTTTGTTTTGTTTGTTTTGTATGAAAGGGGGAACGTTTGCTGATAAATTCTACATGAATCCCATTGTGGTTACTTTGAGGAGGAAATGGAAATCTGACATGATGCTCCCTTTGCCGTCCAGGCAGAAACCTTGTATCTCCATATTTTAACTTTTCGTCGTTGTCGGGTGGAGACCCTGTATGTCACACAAAATGATTAAACAATTATGAAAATAGACGATCTGCAAGCACACATTGCAGTGCGAGGCGTTGTGTGCTTGTAGATCAGCTGTTTTCACTAGTTTTGAGCAAAAGTCTTATGATGAGGCAGGGCTTTGCACATTTAAAACTTGGAGATACAAGTTTATCCCGGACAGTGACGTTTTATGGTGTTTTTGTTTTTTTTGTTTTTTTAGGAAGGAATTTGTAGAATCAGCCTCAGGTCTTGAATTTGTAGAATCAGCCTCAGGTCTTAATGGGTTAAAATATTTTGTATGTTTTTGTTGTGAGCTTCTAGCTTCTTCGGCTAGCTAAATTATAAAATAGTCTGTAAGTGGTTTCTCTTCCACTTTCTATCTTTTTTTCTTTTCTTTTCTTTTCTTTTCTTTTCTTTTCTTTTCTTTTCTTTTCTTTTCTTTTCCCTTCTTTTCTTTTCTTCGTATCATCAAGTGTGCAGAGGTCCTGCAAAACAATTCCTCAGTTTGAGTCATTTCTCAGCAAATGGAGAGAGATGCTCATTTATGTGAATTACTGGCGCACAGACACACTTAAAGTGGGAGGACTTTCAAATGCCTGTTCATGGCCTGAGGGGGAAATAGACCTCCCTGATATGAGACACATTGCAGTGATGTACCTGGTCCTGAATCCAAAGTGATGTTATTCAGGAGAGCACCAAGAAAGAAATGCAATGGAGACAGGAGACAGATGTGTTTTCTTTTAGGATTTGGGGAAAACAAGACAAAGGTGTCTATAATGGCATGCCTTTCATAGGGGTGCAGTTAATCAAACTAATAAATTCAATTGATTATATTATTATTGTATAATTATTATTCGATAATATTGGGAAGAGTTGTACAAGAGGAAGGTCAAATTCAGTCCTAAGTTGTGAACAAGATTTGAGTCTCACCTGATAAGAGATTCTTCTGTTTTTTTTGAAAACCCACAGCTGAGCAGAAGCAGAGCAGGTGCCAGAACAGAGTAATGATTTGTTATCCCAAAAGTACTGTTGCTCCTGATTCCAAATTTTAAGGCTATTTCTAACTATAAAGTCATTGCATGAAGGGCATTATTTATAAACAGCATGTCCCAAAGAACATACTCACATGATCCAGAAGTCTCCAGATCAAGAAACTCACTGCTCTAATCAGCTGTGCGTGTTTCAGTCGTCTACCGATTGTATTTTTTAATGCACATAATGTACTTTTTTCCTTTCCTGGAAATAACTGCAGTCAAAAATACAATTTGTCTTCGAAATGTAGTGGAGAGAAAGTAAAAGATACTTAAATAAATTACAGATCCTATAAAGGAAAGGAAAGGAAAGAAAGAAAGAAAGAAAGAAAGAAAGAAAGAAAGAAAGAAAGAAAGAAAGAAAGAAAGAAAGAAAGAAAGAAAGAAAGAACGTAAGTACAGCACAGTATATTATATTATAGTATAGTATATATTTACTTGTGTGCTATTGGTGAAAATACTGTAGGTGATCCAGCAGTTGCCCAGAACCTCTGATCTGACCGTTCTGCCCATATATGTGAATGCCCATATATGGGACCGAGTCTGCCTTATCCAACAGAGTTTGAAGTTGGTCGGTCCAACCGAACAACAGGTACTCTGACAACGTGTATAACAGGTAAATACATTAACGGTTGGGGCATGCATTCCCAACATGCATCGCTCCCGAGTATTGGACACTGGTCTAGTAAATAAAGGCTTAAGTGTTCATAATGCACATTTTCTCCTTCCCTAGGAATGTAGTGCAGTCAAAAAGTAAAATATTTGTCTTTGAAATGTAGTGGAGTGAAAGTCAAAAGTATTTAAAAAATACTGTTTAGGATTCAGCTGTTGCGATTTTCATTATTTGTGTCGATCGTTAAGAGCAGCAGACAATGAACAGTAATTATGGAGTCAGCGGCTGACTTCACATACTGTAGCACTTGAAGAAGGGCAGATAAGGTACTTAAACACCTGAGCACAGTTTTAAAAAACTTTACAGATATGAAAAACACTAATCGGATTCGATTAAATATGAAAATTGGATATTTCAAAACATATAAATGATGCTGATCTTTCATACCGGGATTTGTATTTTGTGATCCATACCTTTAATCAAGCTTAACTGCTGTTTCTGCATTTCTCAAAACCAGAGATTAGCATACATTTGGTTCCGAAAAAAAGAGGATAAATAGAAAACGTGGATTTAGGGATGACTCAGTGAAATGATGGGCCTTATTGTTACAGAAAGTGTTGCAAAAGGTAGGGAGTTTATGGTTTAACTTCAGTATGTAGGAATCATTATTTTTTTTAAACACTGTACAATATCTCATACTTCATTCATGTGTTCTTGGCCAAACAACATTACACACACAGGCGTCATATGCTTAGGGCCCACGCAAGTCGGGAATTATTCGATGATTCCATGTTGGGGAATGCATGCCTCACCTGGTTGCGCTATACCTGTTGTACCCAGCCAGTGTACTACCCAGTGTGGTAACTACAATGTGACGGTCAACTAAATATGGAGATCCCTGTATCTCCATATTTAGTCGATCGGTCAGTGGTAAAGTAGTTCTGCCAATAGGCAATATTCAGGGATCACAGTTTTGTACTCAAAGTACAAGCTGAACCATAGCAAGTTAATTAAGCTTTACCAAAACAATAGCTACTCAGGCCTAGTGAGACATCTAGACTCTTACAAGTAATCCTGTATCATGATGTATCATTAAGAACTAGATATAATCAATGAACATCATAAAAGATCAGCTGATAAATATCACCATTATGCTAAGCAGCATGCTTTTTGTTTTGTTTGTTTTGTATGAAAGGGGGAATGTTTGCAGATAATTCAACATGAATCCCATTGTGGTTACTTATAACATCACACATACTCAATCACGATAATAATATAATCTTCGGCAGGGAGTTTCAGGTCAATCGGAGGGAATGTGCCTGAGTTATGCCCGGGGACAGACATACACACAGAGATTTTGTGATTAGACAGGCAAACAACCACTTACACAAATCCACATTCAGGGCCTGAGCACGCACAGACACGTGCGCACGCACATGCACACACACAGACAGATGCACATTATGTGTTATTTAAACACATCGCACACAGACAGAGCAATAAGGATGAAGTTACGTTGCATGCCTAAACGCAGTCTGTGTGCTCACCTGTTTGTGAGTAATTTAGCACATTTAAGCCAATTAGTGTCTGGTAACACAAGACCGCATTTGCATCTCACAGGAGGGCATTTGTATTCGTTTAATGGTCTCAACATGAAATAATAGAAAAACCTCTGGAGAAAATAAATTTCTCCAGGTTTACAGAAAAAGGTTCAACTTTGCTCGCTAGCAACGAACGTACTGTTTGTTCTTTCCGATATTAAGATGAATTCATAAGACGTGTGCCGTGGAGGGAAATATATTCCTTACTGAATGGCCCACATCTGACTAAATGAAATGAATCTTTTTTAGTTAACCCATTGAATTATGGGCTACACTACACACACATGCCTTTGTTCTCACGCATACTACACAGTGTATGCATTGGAATCTTTACAGTTCTCACTTCTCATTATCATAACCACTTAAGCCTGTGTACTTTGTCTTAGATGAAAGCGAAAATTGCCAATCTACAAGCATACGTGTGTGGATTGTAGATTGGCAAATGTCTTTTCTTTTTTTCTCTCTTTTTTGTTTAATATTCTGGAATATATACTGTATATATTTTTAAAAGCTTTGTTTGGGGGAAAAAAACATTTGAAATCTGGATTAGAACTTTGAATCTTTGAACGAGTTGTGGCCATTTGAAATAATAAACACATGCTGTAACATATTGGAGCAACGCGGCCGGTGTGATTTGGCCCCTGATAGCACACATGTCCCATTGTGTGACTATGCTTATGGCAGTCGCCTGAACAGCGGTTGTGACAAGTTTGGCGCGGATCAGAGAAACGGTGCACCTCGCAAGTCCCGATGTTACGTTTGTGACGTCCACTGTCCACCCATTAGTCTATTTTACTATATAGGCTAATGAACAGGGCTCATTGCCGTGTTGGCTTGTGGACATTTTTGTCAAAAAATTATTTTTTTGCCACAAACATACAAAATGAGCAGACAATAATATTAGCAGAAACATAGAGATATCCCTGAATGACCATAGGTGGTTAGGTACTTTAGTGGACTCCCATAACGTGCTATAATGTCGGAGTAAATCACTGTCATACATATATTCTGAAGAAACCCTGTAGACTTGTTCATTAATTGGGTCTTATGTTCAAAATGAGAACATTATACAGTATAATGTTCTGTAAAAAAATCTAAGATTTGCCACGGACAAGGCCAAGTCATGTACAGCCATATTGATGAACCCTGTTAATGACATGCCCAAAATTGGATGCCTGGGTTAACACGAGATTCAACCCCCACTGTTTATGAGTCACCATGAAAGCTGGTGAGCAGCACTAACACGTCACCAGACTTTCCACCTCGGAGGAAAGCCTGGTATTTGTTCTAATACTAGCCGTGTGATCCGGTAAAATAATCTGGTTGGTGTTGCAAACCAATTTTAGACTAGGGGAATCATTTTGGATCATTGGGTTCTGGCTTGTGGTTCCTGCCACCTGAATACCAAAGCAAACTACAACACAACTTGACGTAAAGTTCTTTCCGCTCCCGGACCGGATTAGAAACCCGAAAATGATATTGATCCCAGGCTAGAGAGGCACAAAGGTGTTTGCTGTAGACAGAGCAGAGTATGGTCTCTAATCAGTCTGGCTGCTCACGTCTCGTGTTGTCCTCACACTAAGGCTCACGCGCTCTCTTCCTTTGGGATTTTAAGGAGCTTATTTAATGGATCACTAGCCAGGACTCACTTCAGGACATCCAAGCACTTATTGTGGCAGTTATCTGTTTTATTAGATTTTTTTGTTTGCCTTCCCAAAAGGTGTCAGCATTCTTCCTGTTAACAACTTTAGCATAGGTCAGCTGTTAGGGTGAAACGAGCCCTTATCTCTCACAATGATTTTAGGCACTGTAGCTTTACCTGTGTTACCCGTGTGGCAGAGAAGTAACAATAAGTAATAGCCTACAACTATCTCAAAGACTTTAATGGAAGGGGGTTTTTGAGGGAAATGGGTCGATTCCCTAATGGCTCTGCACTTGCAAACAAGGGGTGTATGCCAATTTCTAAAAAAAAAAAAAAAAAAAAACACACACTGCAGAGTTCCAGTGTGTTTTGAGTTTTTTCTTTTTCTTTTTTTAGTATAAGCAAAATGTGTGTGCTTTGAAGTATGGTTTTGGATGGTAATCAGTGAGGTAGAGCAGCTATCACACTGGGAGCCCACACTTTAACCTTGTTTCAACCTCTTCGTTGATTGCCATGCTCTCAATATAGAAATACTCAAATTACAAGTAAATGTCCAGATTTCAAAATGAGTAAAGGTACAGTAAGGGTGCCCTCACACCAAAATACCTAGAGTGGAATCCGGCAATGCATTTCAATGAGAATGTAGCGTTTTTTTGCAGAAATCCTCTACTGGCAAAAAAACGAATTGAAATGCATTGGCGGATTCCACTCTAGGTATTTTGGTGTGTGGGCACCCTTAACACATCGGGTGCCCCTGGATTGCCCCATTTATCCCCTCTCGCTGCCCAGGCCCACCACCATTGTATTGAATCCGGCCCTGCTGCGTCAATGCATGCGTCATGACGTCACTTGGTCACATGAGCGCAGACAGGATGTTGTTGTGTAACTTTCTGTATGGACCAGTGTTGATCATAACTGTTCATTGCCGATCAAAATTTTGACATTTTGCCGCACCCCGCCACATTTTTAGCCATAAAACAAACATCAGAGATAAAGGGTGTTAAAGATGGGGAAATGCATTGGAGTATATGGAGAAAAACGGCCGCGCGATGCTCTCAACGTCGACTCGAAGCGACCAGCAGCTAATGGGCTACATCCATGCGTAGCCCCAACCTAACGGTGAGATTTAAAGTTAATACTGTAAATACAGTAAACACGTCAACGCGTCGTGGGCCTCCAGAAACATCAAAGAGATTGGCGTGTAGACACCTCGTGGGCATCCCATGAGTTGATGTACAAAAGTATTGGCATAAGAATGTAAAGTACCAAAAAAGAATTTAAAGTACCAAAAGTACAAAATGTTTGAAAATAGCAGATCTACAAGCTCACAACGTGTCGACACTTTATGAGCTTGTAGATCGGCTATTTTCAAATAGCTTACATCTGCAAAGTAACTAGTAACTAAAGTTTTCAAATAATTGTAGTGGAGTAAAAGTACAATATTTGGATCCAGGATGTAGCGGAGTACAAGTAAAAGTATTGGAAATTAGAAAACCCCAAGTAAAGTACAAATATCTCAAAATTGTACTTAAGTACAGTACTCAAGTAAATGTACTTAGTTATTTTACACTACTGCTCTCAACCCACACTTTGTCTGCAGCGTGCACATTTTCGTCTTCCAGTACTGGCTTTGGACAGCTATACGATACAAAACAACACGCACACTGTTTTTATTGCAAAAGCAGTGCACATTGAAATGGATGCCAGCTACTGTATAAAATCCATACACAGTATAATGTACGCATTTATTAAACATTATACAGTAGGTTTAACTGTAGGTTTAACCGCTTGAACTTGTACTGTATACTGTATACCTGCTTTCAACTAATGCCGTCTGTATACATTTGTACATCTTTATTTGTTCCATTTAACCAGTTTTTTTCTATCTCTTTCCCTTTGAGATCTCACTCTACCTATATGCCCTCTCTTCCCACAGAATGCTACTAAATGATGGAGCGCTCCCAGAAAAATACAAATAAAACCGTCCAGTGATTTATGCCCGTAAACCTGGGATTTGACAAATAAGACTGATTCTGATTCCGTTTCAGATTGAACCCTATGGTCCCTAGGCGATACGATGGTTGAGAGCTTGTAGAGCGGCTATTTTCGAATGATTTAGAAAATGTTGCATGAGTATGTTCACTTTTGTTACTGTACTCTAAGCATATTTTGATGCCGATACCTTTGCACTATTCCTCAAGTACAATTTTGTTGTTGAATGTTTTACTTGCAACAGATCATTTGTACATCGTAGTTTTGTTACTGCTTTTACTTGAGTAAAAGAAATGTGTACTCTCCCATCACTAACCAAAAACAGCAGATCTACAAGCTCACAACACGTCATTGTTGTGAGTTTGTAAATCGAATTTCTTTGCTACTTTAGTGTTACGCAGTATGATGAAGTATACAGCAGGGGTCTTCAACGTTTTCAGGCCAAGGACCCCTTAGTCGAGAATGAGATGAAGCAGGGACCCCCACGACCCATAGATACCATATAGTTTCATCGTTTGACAGCACGATCATCAGTGTATTTTGGGTTCATGTTAATTTGTGTTTCCAGATATTTAACCACTTGAATCGTCAATACTTAAACTTGACCTTTCAATATGTACTTAGTCTGCTCTTTTTCCCCTCTACACGAAACCTCTTTGCCAAAAATAGGCGATCTACAGGCTCAGAACACCTCGCAGCGCGAGGCGTTGTGAGCTTGTAGATCTGCTATTTTTGGCTAATGTTCTCAGAATATGGACGCTATAGGGTTTAAGTGGTTAATATAAAAAAGGAGAAAAAAAGGTTTCTATCACTCAATGATTTGGAGGACCCCCTGTCGTAACTCTGAGGACCCCCTAGGGGTCCCAGACCCCCTGTTGAAGACCCCTGGTGTACAGTGTTAAAAAAAACATACAAAGTTGGCATACTGTACGGAGATGGGAGGTTTCTGCCCAGCAGCAGTGATTAGCATGTTCATGTATAACTTGACTAATCTTTCCCGTTACTCTCGTCCTTTTTAGTCCTTCTCTCATTATTCCCGCAGCGTTCAATGTCAGCCCTGAATTGGAAATGCCGTAATGCATATGCATGTACACACCCAGCCCATTTGTTCTGTCTTTCTGGCACGCACGCACGCACGCCGCACGCACGCACACCGCACGCACGCACATAAGACGTATTATGTGACTGAACTGAACGTATATAGGGACTAGTGGGGTCATAGAGTTTTGCATGCCATTCATCTTCAGTTCATGTCAAATCTGACATTCTACAAAATTAAAATACCGAACAGTTTTGGAAGTGCAGCTCACTGATGTTTGGGGAAATACAGCTTCACGGTTTTGACAAGCATTATATCGGTGCCCCGGACGGCCTACTCGGGAACGGTGCAAAGTCAGAAACAATGCCACTTGTGAAAGCATGCACCACCCCAGTTCGGCAAATACCTGCTGTGCCTGTTGTCAGAGTACCCAAAGTTTAAATTCATTTAACGCTTTGAATAGCAGCAAGTCCCCTTGTGTTGAACGGTAGAGGTTTGGTTAATTCCCACACAGGAGACCGGGGGGGACAGACTATTGGGGGGTGTGACACACGCATCTGTTCATATCTCTGCTGGTATATCCAGGCTCCACCACAGCTTATCCCATGTTTGCCTTAAATGTAATCTAACGTCAGCAGGTTGAAGCCGTGCTGTTGTGCTGGCTGTGTAAATGCCAAGAAAAGCACCTTTAACACACACTGCTGTGTTTGCCTGTGTGGGCCTTGGAATGGTGGAAAGTACATTTACTGTACAAGTACTGTACTAAAGTAACATTTTGAGGTGTTCTTTTTCACCTACCAACTTTCACCTATACCCTGTTCAATCTCAGAGGCAAATTATACTTTCCACTGCAATTATTTGAAAGTGTTAGCAACGAGTTGCTTTTTAGATTTAAATACTATTGCATAACGTACATTAACCACTTCAGTCCCATAGCCTATAAACATTGTGTATTGAATATAGCCAATCTACAAGCTTGCTTGTTGATCGGCTATTTTCAAAGGATTTTTATACACTTTAAAACGTGTGAAATGGGACATTCTGCATAATGAGTAATCTTACAGTACTTTTTTGATAAGTATATTTTGATGCCAATACTTTTGTACTTTGTACTTTTGAATACCTGACTTTTACTTGTAAGGGCACGGTCACGCCGCACTTTGAGGGCAGATGGAATGGAGCGGTTTGCTGCCATTCGCAGGAATCCGCTCCATTCCCAGTGAAATCGGCACTAACAGGTAGAATAAAAGTGCGGTGTGACCGTGCCCAAAAGGAGTTTTTCTACATTACAGTATTGATACTTTTACTTAAGTAAAAAATGTGAGCACTTCCTCCATCAGTGACATGCACACGCACACTTGTCCTTAGAAATGGTCTAATATCCTCTGCCTCCCTTCCCACCGGTGTCTTGTCTCTCCATCTGTCTCTATGGTCATCTCAGCAGGGGTGTCACAAGGGGGGGGGAGTGGCCCAAGGTGGAGGGGCTTTAATTATTTTACACTTCGGTGCCGCGCTGTGAGCTTGTATATCTGTTATTTTTTAAATGTCATGAAAATGTGTGCAAATCTTTGAATACATTATGTATTTTTAAGCGAACATTTGTAACTCACATTTTGCTTCAGGGTGGTCCCTGGAACTCAATATTTTGAGATGGGGATCCGTGGCCAAATACATATACTTTTGGGGGTCCTTCACATGAAAAGGTTTGAGCACCACTGACATAGAAACATAGGCTTTTTCAAAAAACCTTAGAAGGATTTGAAAAATATTCAAAGACTTGCACACATGCTCACGATTTGGGAGCGTGTCGCTGTTACTACATGTCATCTTTTCGACACCCGAATCTAACCCTCACCTCCGTGGAGTGAGCCGCAAACCCTCCGGTCGATATGATGGTCGTTCGAAAAAAGAGCGCGATTTCCCCCACGATTTTTCAAAAATAGCAGATCTACAAGCTCGCAGCGCGGCACTCGGTGCCGCGCTGTGAGCTTGTATATCTGCTATTTTTCAATAGTTGAAGCACAGGGGCCCCGCAGTGAATCCTTGTACCCAGGGCCCAGAATTTGGTGTGACACCCCTGCCATCTCAGTGTCCTCTTCACATCCCTGTGCTCCTGTAACAATCCTCGGAGGTAATTTACAGGTCCATTGTCAGACTGACTCAGAGTTGAATTACACACTGACTTTACCCTGTTACTTTACTTCCCTCATCTCTTCATTCCCCTCTCTATCTTTACCAGCCACCATTTCAAGCAGACTTGTTCCTCAATTCTGTCTCCTTTCCGACAAGACCAGGGACGTGATGGCCATTGGGAAAAGCGGGACAACTCCCGAACGGCCGGTTCATTCCCGGCCGGTCCAGGACGGGCCATTAGGAAAACATTTAGAATAAAATGTCGGCCTGCACATCGTTCCATTTTGGGGGCTGGGCAGCCAAAGTAAATCGTCACTGTCGGGGCAGAAACCTTGTATCTCCAAGTTTCAAATGTATACATTTTCTCGCAAAGCAAAGCCCTGCTTCATCATACAAGGCCGTTGCACAAAAGTAGTGAAAACAGCAGATCTACAAGCACACAGCGCCTCGCGGTGCGAGGCGTTGTGTGCTTGTAGATCGGCTGTTTTCACTAGTTTAAATCATTTTTAAAATGATAATACAAAACAAACGGTTTTGGACATACAAGGTTTCCACCCGACAATGACGAAATATAACTCATGTACAGTAATTGGCTTGTCACTTGTCATGATCTGAAATGGCAAATCTTTGAGTAGCAGCAGCGCTATAGAGAGGGCTGAATCAGGGGCTCAGCATGTCCCTGGACAAGACCGCATGCACGCATGCACGCACGCACGTACACACGACACGCACGCACACACACGGCATGCACTCACGATGGTGTTCACTTGTGAGGAAAAAGAACATTTTTGTCATAAATGCAATTTTTACCTTTTTGTTTTGCCATTTTAAAGGACAACTTTGTAATTAGGGAAAAGAAAAGTGTTGAAATGTTTCCATTTACTGCTTTCTATTGTTTTAGCGATTCTAGTGGTTGGGGGCATGCGTACAAGTAGCTAAATATGTCTTTTTAGACACAATAAGCCGGCAAATTCTTTGTTACTATACACCAAGTCACATCTGCACATGAAAGATTTCGGTGCATCTTGGGAATGGGCTTATTGTGTCTAAAAAGACATATTTAGCCACTTGCATGCATGCCCCAATGCTGGGGGCATGCATGCAAGTGGCTAAATATGTCTTTTTAAATTCGTTAAAATCACTAAAACGATAGAAAGAAGTAAATGAAAACATTTTAACACTCATCTTTTCTTTTCTCTAATGACAAAGTTGCTTCAATATAGAAATACTTGAGTAAAAGTATGAAAATGTTTGAAAATAGCAAAATAGCATCTACAAGCTCAAAACGCGTCGCAATGCGACTAGATGTAGTGGAGTAGAAGTACATGTATTGGAAATGGGAAAGACTCAAGTAAACTACTGTGCGAATACCTCTACATTTTGATATACTGTAGATGTACTTAGTTACTTTACACCACTGCTCCTCAGTCAGCCAGTCAGTCAGTCAGTCAGTCAGTCAGTCAGTCAGACAGACAGACAGACAGACAGACAGACAGACAGACAGACAGACAGACAGACAGACAGACAGACAGACAGACAGACAGACAGACTGGCAGGCAGGCATAGGAGAAGGTTGTCACATAACAGAGAGATGCCTCTGGCTTTTTTCTTCTTTTTTTTTTAAAGGGAAATGGCTGGATCTATAACAAGTCTGGTTAATTGGATGTTCACTGGCTCGTAAATATTTCACAGCTTATCCGGAATACATTATTATCATAATTAAACAACAAACCATGCATTTGTTGTTTTCTGAAGGTGTACTGCAGCCTTCTAAACCTAAACCTAAATGTCTAATTGACTGAATTATTAACTATTGGTTGTCCAGTTGGCCTTTAACAATTAACTGGCCAGTCATTAAACAGACATTCCTGCAGGCTTTGGGATCTAGAAGTTACACCAGCGGTTGCCTAACAACAAACTGGCCCTCCTGGCTATGGGATGTAGCCTATCCTAATAACGGAACTTTTCTTATTTGACACAGGCGCTGGTAATACCTGGATTTAAACTCTCTATACTTGGTAAAACAGACCTGAGTTGCTCTGTACCCTTTTCTCCTCTACACTACAAGAAAAACTGACAATGTGTCACGTTGCAAGGCATTGTGAGCTTGCAGATTTGTTATTTTCTGTAAGTGTTCCCCCCAGCCTAGGGATGCTAGAGTTCAAGAGCGTAAACTGGCATGGCAAAACATCTACAGGAATAACATGAAAACCTAAAACAACACATGAAGTTGTGCCACTGGTCGGCCAGGCAGTGTGTCGATATGTCCATAGCTGACGTTTCAAATAATATAAAATAAACTCCATTCTTGCATGCATGGTCCAGCCTATATACATAATACTGTATAGTATAATATAGGTTTTTGACCCAGGATGTGTCAGACCAAACAAAGACATCTGAAGCATGGAAGACGCCACGGCTGGAGAGAATTTGCACATGATGTAAACAGAACAAGGAACAGCAGTCTTAAGAAGTGACACATCCACTGGCTACAGCCAAGTGAGAGCTCAGAAACACAAGGCAATTCTGTGCCGCGCTGATAAATGGCCAGCTGTCCTAGTTGACCAACTGCGGTGGGGGAGAGGAGAGCTATCGGCGGGCGAGCGAGTGCGCGTCTACCCCACCCCCCACACCACCCCACCCCCCCATCCCTGGCTGCTCTCCACAATAATTACACACACTTATCTAGATGTGCAGACCCTGCTTTGAGGCAGAAGCTATACGGGGAGCTTGGGAGCACGGCGGCACCCAGAGTTAAAACACTGCGTGCTGCTTTTTAACAGCATTGACTCTCACACGAGATGATGAGGCTTTTGATCATACATGAACCACAGGCGTGTGTCGCTGTATGGTCATTTGGCCATTTGACAACGCATTGCAAAGAGATAGTTATGATCTTATATCAGTGGTTCTCAAAGTGGGGTATGGGAACTCCCTCGGGGTCCTTGATGGGGGTTCCAGGGCTCCGCCGCAGCTAATTGTGTTAAATATAGCATTACAATCAGTTTAACCATTTTAATCAACTGTATATGTTGGCTATTTGGAAATAGCTGATCGACAACACAAACGTATTTCCACAAGGGGGTTTCACGGCCAGATGTACAGATATATCATTTGTTTGGGGGTCCTTGACATGAAAAAAAAAGGCTTCATTTGCGTAGAAACCAATGACGTCACTTTGTCCATTCCTTTTTAGGGTCTATGGTTAAGCCACAACGGCAGGTACACATGCAGTTACGCGTGTGCCAGTGCATGTCACCTCACCAGAAGAGAGCGCGCTTAGCGACAACAGGATAAACCCCCATTAAACAAGTAACAATGCTACTTGTTTAATTTTTTTTCTTCCCAGGCACCAGCCGCGCTGCAAAGCCCAACAAATCTCTCACACGAGAACCACCTGCTCTTCTTCTCTGGCTTTGTTCTTCGGATGACGGTTGCATCTGTCTTTTTCTTTTCTTTTTTCTCGCTCCTCATTGCCTGCCGTTACACGCTTAATTGCATCAAGAGCTTTGATGGTGGGTGGGCAGAGAGAGCCGTGGTGTCGAGCATAAGAGGAATTGAGCATTGACACTAATTAGATGGAGAGCGCATGGAAAAAAAAGAAAGGAAGAAGAAGATTCTGGCTCTCCCCTCGCAGCGGGTGGGGGTGTAATCGAGTTGAATTGTGGGTAGTGAGGTCGCGGGGGTCGATTCACTGGATGCGCGATGCATCCTGCTGGAAGTTGCATGGGCTGGGCTGGGAGGTTAACGCCTGCTGGGAAGGAGGAGGTCTCCATAGCCGACCCCAGCGGGAAAGGGCTTTGGGGAGCGGCCGAGAGTTCACGGAGCAATCGTTGCTAATGGTGGACAGTAACAAGTACGTGGGTTTCGTTGTTGTCGGGTGGAAACCTTGTATATCCAAAACCGTTCGTTTTGTATTTATCATTTAAAAAATGATTTATACTAGTGAAAACAGCCGATCTACAAGCACACAACGCCTCGCACCGCGAGGCGTTGTGTGTTTGTAGATCGGCTGTTTTCACCACTTTTGTGCGACGGCCTTGTATGAAGAAGCAGGGCTTACTTTGCGAAAGAATGTACAAATTTGAAACATGGAGATACGAGGTTTCTGCCCGACAGTGACAATTTACTTGAGTATTGTACTTTTAGACAGTTGTAGACATGTAATCTGTACAGTACTCCACTTGCATTTTTCGGATACTTATGACTTTGCAGTCGGGCAGAAACCTCTTATCTCCATATTCTAACTGGTTGTGTTTTCACATAAATTAACGCCCTACTTGATCAAACGACAGCGTCACACAAAAGCATCAAAAGTAGCTGTTAAATTTTTTTGACATACAGTGTGAGCTTTCTCCCTGTCAGAGACGACTTTCACTCCTTGACTCCACTACATATAGTACACAGGCCTACACCTATTTCGAATATAGGGGGAAAATAGAAGATCTACAAGCTCACTCTGGGACGCGTTATGAGCATGCACTTTCAGTCTTTCAGTCTTATTTTTTGAATACAAGACAAGCACACGTTTGACTGAGCAACCTTCACTCGCAGTTGAGTAACATTTGACCAGGAGTATCTCCGGGTCGAGTAGACTTTGTCCACCACTGTGGAGAGAGGCAATCGTTACCCATCCCTCAGGGAGTGTCTGCCCCTCGGTGCACTGTGACCGATGGGCCGGAAACTCAGCAACAAACACATTTTTTGGGGGGGAGAGACAGAGAGAGAGCAGGGGTGTCAATTGGGTATGGCAGCCTGGCAGGGGTATGCAGCTGCCATATCCTGGGTCCAGGGGGGAAAATAAAAGTTACTTTTAAATATGAATCCATGAATATATCTTTGTTTATCTGTGCTGGTTATTATGTTGTTAAATTACAGTAAAAATAACTACAAATGCAACATTTAAGGAAATGGTCACTTTAACAAGGTATTATAATTATATTCTCCACACTTTTATTATCCCCATGTTGACAAGATGGTATATTCCCAGGTTGCACAGGTGCACTGCATTATTGTTAATTGTGGCACGTTTACTAACATGCCAAGTTTAGCTGCACTTGAACAACCGTTCCAGGTTGCCATATATCCAGCCCAAGAAACCGTAGAAACCTGGTAAAACTGACAAAACTCTTTTTATTTTTTCAGACATTGTGAAAATAGCAGATCTACATGCTCACAACGCCTCGCAGCGCGAGGCGTTGTGAGCATGTAGATCTGCTATTTTCGCAATAGAACCGTGTTATACCAAATGTAATGCCTCTTTTCCACGAGGACTCCCATCTTTGCCATACCCTAGCTTTTGCTGAACTGACGCCACTGAGAGAGAGAGGGGCAGAGGCAGAGAGAGATGGAGTGTGATGAAGTAGACTGATCTTTAGAAAAATCTTGAAAGAGTTTGGAAAAATGTTTAATTCATTATTCTAATTTCCTCTTCTGGGGCCCCTGGCAAAAACATTTTCAGAAGGGGGTCCACGGCCAAATACATGTCATGTTTTGGGGTCCTTGGCTCGAAAGAGTTTGTGAACAACTGATTTAGAGGGCATTTGTAGAATTGCCCTCAGGTCTTAATGTGTCAAACTTCAACATTATCATAATTCATGGCCCTCTTCTAGATTCTAGCAAAACACATTTTTGGACACTGCTCCCACAGATGTTGGCCTAAAATCACGCAAAGTGGTACACAGTATCTCTAAAGTCATGTCATCAACATGGATCTGTCCCATTTACCATATTCCCTCCTGATTGGCACCATTGCTTTCTAAAGTTTGTGTATTGCGACCTGACGGTCCCGATTAGGGAGTCTTACTGGTTAATTAGGAATGGAAATGCTTTCCCTTAGATTCCCTCTTAGCCACTGAGCATAGCTAATCATCCACCACAGACACAGACACAGTGACAGACACAGAGACAGTCACCGACAGAGGGAGACCATGGTGGTGGTGGTGATGCGCGAGGAGCTCGGGCATAAACTCGAGATCGGAAGCCCGGGTGGAATGAAGAGAAATAGCTGGCATCAGAAATACAAGCCAGCATGCGAAGAAGAGAAAAAAAGAAGAGAAAAGTCACAGACGCTGATGGAGTAAAAAAGAGATTAGAGGAAGCGAGATTTGGAGATGATGCGTGGCAAATAGAGGGGAGATGGATGTTGGAAATTAGAGGTAGATGGAGAAAATGAGAGAGTGATGGGGGAGTGCGGGGGTCTTTGACAGATAATGTAAGTGCCCTACTTACCGACGGTCTGAGGGGAAAGGGAAATATAGGTCTTAGCTCTGTGTATTTTTAGCATGAGTATAAAGTCAAAATATATACACACCACAACCACAAGCTACAGAAATCATATGCACCGAATTAGCTTGTGCGCTGCAGGGTTATGCATTAATCGTCTGAGATCATGAGGATATATAGCTCGTCTATGCATTCCTAATCACAACGCTGTGATTAATTTCTGTGCCAAGAGCCTTTAATTACTTATTCTGGAAGGCACACTATGCTTAGTGTGCCATGGACTAGTCGTATGTTAAGTGTGCCGCTCTGTTCATAAATCTTACAAGCGCAGGCCTGTTTGTCACAGGAGATCCTCTGTGCTACCCCAAAATACCTCTTTGCCCTCTGAGAAACTTCTTGACTGTAAACACGCTCAAACCGTTCCGAATAGAAGCTGCAAGCGTGTGAGCTGAACGCCCTCATCTAATGTTGAATCAAAATCCATTTAGATAACACAAGTTGCATCGCTTATCAGGTAATAGCTTCTCTGATATTGTTCATGTTATTAATCTTTTAGCACGTTGTTCCTTTTATGTAATGTGCATGTTAATGTTTTAATTTGCGTTGTCTTTGGATTGGTTTATTCAATTGTGCCTTACAGTTAATTTTGGATTTAGATTTTCCTTTTAAATTGACTGCCAAGAACGTGTTTAACAAGTTTGGGTTTTTTGACGCTGGACGGAGCTGTTCGCTAGCATATCGTTTGTTTCCATGCCTCTTTGGACACCATGTGAAACGTCGATCACATGACCAGGGAAAAAAAAAACCCAGCTGTTCCAAGCCTGTATAGGAACCGGGGGAAAAACACCAAAGCTTGTATCTCTCAAACAAATTGTCACTCATGGTTCAGATTTTTCCGATTTTCCGATTCTAGGACATGCACGTCTTTTCGGATCAGGGCGACGCAGAATATCCGATGATTTTTCAAAGGTTGGTGAAAAACTCCCTGAATTCTGGCATGTTGCTAAGGTAACATAAAACATGTCCATTTGGTTGTCAGGTACTGTATCTCCTCTCTTCCCTCCCATCCTTAGCTTGGGTGTCAAGTCCCTTCAACCCTATGCGCCTTCAAACTGTGATCATATTGGCCATACAAAGACATAAATAACAGGAACACAGTCCATACAAAGAGATTAATAACACAAACACAGTCCATACAAAGAGATTAATAGCGTGAACACAGGCACGCACGCTGAGCCTTGTGTAACAGTGATTTATCACGCTCAGCACAGCAATTTATCTTTATAAATTACATGTAATCACTAAACTGAGTTGGAGTTGAGTTCCATTGACAAATGTGTTCATACTGCACACATACGCATGCTGTTATACAGTAGATACCACTGTGCATGCAGGATCCCAGGGGCCCCCGAGGAACAAGTGTTTTGTGAGACAAGACCAGATGAGCCCTGGGGGATTTTATGACAGCCAAACAAAAAGGTTAGGAATTCTTTTTAAATGTATCTTAGAATTCCTTTGTCAATAAGTAGGCAAATACTACACCCCAAAACATACATGGGCAACAAGCAGCCCTCACCTTCACTTAATGCGGCCCGCAGGTTAATATCTGAATACTGATGAGATAGTATTGATTTCAGCTGTTACAATTCCAAACATGCAGACATGACCCGCTTTAATTACTATATTAGTAGCTTAAAGACTACTAGTCTTTTTAAGTTCATAAAGTTAACATAAGAACATATAAATGCATTGGAAATTAAATAAAAACATTACTTTTCAGGATTCCAATTCAAAAATAGCTAAAAATTATTCAGGATTCAAATAAAAAAATAGCAAAAATAGCAGATCTACAAGCTCAAAACGCGTCGCAGCGCGACGCGTTTTGAGCTTGTAGATCGGCTATTTTTGACTGTATGTGCATTGTGGGCCTCTAGAGTGAGTGTGAAAATATAGTGGCCCTCTCCATCATCAAAGTTGCCCACCCCTGCCCTAAAACATATACGGTGGGTATATAGTAACCTTCAGCCTGGTGTCCCGTTTTCTGGCCACCATTTTTGGGTCATTATAACAAACATTTTCAATACGTTCCTTTTCCACAAAACAAAGTTTGTGAGCCTGTAGATCCATTATTTTCACTATTTTTCAAACTGGGTTTAAGTGATAATTTTCTTTTCCACCCTCTATTTTTTTTCTTTTCTCACCCATATGCATCTGAACAAGCTATCTGTTATCTGTAAATACATGTGGTGCAATGTACAGACGTGCATCTTCTTGTACAGCAGTCACATACATTCAACAGTCAACCGAAATTCTGCCCATGAAATGCCAATTCCCACTCTTCAGTCCAGAGCAAGATGAAACACAGACTAATTGACCTCCCTCAAGACCTTCTTTGTCAGTCAGGCATGTAGATGGACACCCTTGATTGGGCATCCAGTCACGCCTTTTGTTGACAAGGGTCCTTGGGGCGGGAGTGGCAGCCAGGCCCTTATTAGTGTCCATCAACCGCAGTGCTAAATGCTAGTCAAGACGCGGTGCTGAGCGCTTGGAAGTATCACAGGCTTCTTGGAAATGCCAAGGGCATGGAGAGAGATCCACGCCCCACTAGTCTAGCTGCATCCTCCCCGTCCCTCTCGCTGTGTGTCTGGGGCCAAAGCTGAAGAGCCTGCTGCAGCTGTGTACATTTACTCAAGTACTGTTCAGTACTTAAAGGGGAATACCACTCATTTTCAACATTGAACTACAGTATGTCATTAATGTACCTTTTTTATTACAACTTGTACACTTCAACCCTATATACATTTCGCTTGTGGATTTGCTATTTTCCAAAACTTTTGTACTTTTACTGAGCGAGTGTGCCAGCGCCGAGAACCGACCGACCGATCAACTTCAAACTCGCCACGCATGACGCCGACGACCTGAGGGAGTGTGGTGCCCGTTGCAGAGTCGGTATAGGATAGGCGGTTGTCCAGAACCAACTTGTATGCATGTCAGATGGTTAAAACATGTAATGAATAAAAAATACAAAGTTGGAATATATTTTAACCATTTTAACAACACAAATGGTAAATAGCTACAGTACATGAATGGGGGGCCTGGACAAAATATGTTCAGATGGGGGTCTGCAGGTGCCAAAATTCCTGTTAGTTTGGGGCATGAAAAGGTTTTGAGAACTCGGTAGACCCCGTGATAGCGATGGGCCCCAGCCTCCATCCTGTTCCTCCTGTGGAATACGTGTTCAGCTCCTTCCTTGTTCTTATATGTTGACATTTAGACAGAGCATTGTTCTTCTTCTGGCACCACTGTGTCAGACTGGTGACCTCTCGCTTGTAGGCCGCCTCGTCATTGTCAGTGATCAGGGGCCAGTTGCACCACCAGAACGTAAGTTCTGCCCTAAGTTAGGGAGTAAAGTCCTTACTAAAGGCTTAGTAACTACTAGTTAGTTTGTAACTAAGTGAGTTACTAACAGGTGTTGCACCACGACTGCTTAAGGCATAACATAACTAGTAATGCGTAGACTGTTCTTAAAGTAAAGTATAGTCGCATAAAATGACGTCATAGCTCCCGAATCCAATGAAAACGAACTGTTTCTAGTAAGGAAATAAAGCTTGTATCGTCTTTTGTCAACAGAGACCTCCGTCTCTCCACTGGCATGTACACAAGTCACTGATATGCGTACACAGGGCGAGCGCATCCCTGCGCAGCGCACTGCCATGCAACGGATTGTATCACAAATTATATTGGCCTCATACATTTTCCCCGTTGTGAAGTAACGCAGGGCAGCGCATATTTGGAGACACGGGGGAAGAGACCGCGGCAGCGCACCGTTCAATTCGCTGTTGTGCTGTATGTGGTTGAAAAGTACTCAAATTAATTAAAAAATCAAACCTCGGTTCGAAGTGAAGCGGTGAACTGTTATTCTATGTGTTCTAGAGTTATGAACTCTGTGATCTGTACATTCTTTATATTCTGAATGAATGAATGAATGAATGATTTTATCTGGAGGGCCGAATTGTTATGTGAAGCTTGACCAATCCTCAAAGTATCCAATCATCAGACCGGGACGGACACTACACACATATTCTGGACGTACGGGACAGATAAAACCTGTTCATTCTGAACTGAAATGGCCATATATGGACATGGGACACACATTTTGCTTTTTGAAAAAGCCTATTCATTCTGGACTGATATTCTGGACGTACGGGACAGAAAAAACCTGTTCATTCTGGACTGGAGTGACCATATATGGACATGAGGTGACATACATTGTGTTTTTGAAAAAACCTGTTCACTCTGGACTGAGATGACCATATATGGACATTAAACACACATTTTGTTTTTGAAAAAACCTGTTCATTCTGGACTGAAATGACCATGGGCGTGGGACACACAAAGCCACTCATTGGAAGCGGTTTTCACCGCTTCAAAAAGTATCAATCCTGCAATATAGAAATACTCTATTAAATACTCTATTAATAGCAGACACATCGTGAGCTTGTAGATCGGCTATTTTCAAATGGCCGAAATGTATATAGGGCTTAATGTATGTTTTAAACAGATGGGTCGTTTCATTGTTGAATTAATTAAATAGCCGATATAATGCTGTCTGCCACGTTAGTAGTGAAGTTGCTCTACTCCCATAGAGATAGGTTACTTAGTAAAGACTTAGTGCTGCCCAAGGGGTGGTGTAAATATTTAGTTGTTACTTAGAGATACGTAAGAACAAATTTGTGTGGTGCAACACCTGACATTTTAGTAATGCGTAAGTCTTGACTTAGAAGCCATTTACGTTACAACTAGGCTACGTTTGACCTTAGTGTGAGGTGGTGCAACCCCGCCCAGGCGTATAAACCATTAAGACATGAGGCCGATTCTACAGATGCCTTCTAAAATCAGCAGTTCTCACACTTAAAAAAAAAAATAGCAGATGTACAAGCTCACAGCGCGGCACAAAGTGACATGCTATGTGATTGTTCATCTGCCATTTTTGAATAGCCAATGCTAAAACCGGAAATGACACGGATGCCCTCCCGGTTTAAATGGCATAAGCCAGATCCGGGGGTGAGTGTCCTGCTCGGTTTGATGTGGGAGTCTGCAGGGGAAGCATGGCGGTGAATGCTGAACTTCAGTTTACGGAATTCTCACACGTTGAGTCTCTTCTTGACAAAAGGTGAGTGGGGGCGGTGTGGAGTGGTGTGGCTATATGGCCTATTTTATGGCCATATATGGAGATCCCTGATGTCATCCAGTCAGGGACATGCTGGGCCCCTGATTCAGCCCGGGAAAAAGAGTTGGAGAGGCCCTCATTGCGCGCTATAGAGAGAGATCTCTCTCTATAGTGCTGCTGCTGCTACTTAAAGATTTGCCATTTCAGATCATGACAAGTGACAAGCCAGTGGGCCAATTACATGAGTTATATTTTGTCATTGTCAGGCTGAAACCTTGTATGTCCAAAACCGTTTGTTTTGTATTTATCATTTTAAAAATGATTTAAACTAGTGAAAACAGCCGATCTACAAGCACACAACGCCTCGCACCGCGAGGCGTTGTGTGCTTGTAGATCGGCTGTTTTCACTACTTTTGTGCAAACAGTTTAATTTTTACTTTTGTGCAAACAGTTTAATTTTTTCCCAATGGCCGGCATGGCGTTGTGTGCTTGTAGATCTGCTGTTTTCACTACTTTTGTGCAAACAGTTTAATTTTTACTTTTGTGCAAACAGTTAAATTTTTCCCAATGGCCGGCCTGGACCGGCCCGGGAATGAACCGGCCGTTCGGGAGTTGTCCCGCTTTTCCCAATGTCCAGTACGTCCCTGCATCCAGTGTTACTGAAAACCAGTAACTAGTTACTGTTAAGTTACTTCTTTTCAAAAGTAACTCAGTTACGAGAAAGTTAGTTGTGTTTCTCCCACAGTTACAAAACTGTGGGAGGAGTAGCGCAGAAAAATAAGGTTTATCTGGAAAGATGGATGGATGGAAAGATGGTCTGGTTGCCCTGGCAACGAGACAAATGAAGCCCAGCTGCTACACAGTTATTATCATAATTGTTAAGCGATAAATGTGTACAACGCCAAAGTCACTGATGGATGAATCACAACTGTGTCTGGGTAAATCGGTGTTGTTAGGAATGATGGCAACGGTTTGTGTTTTGTGATGTCAGACCAGAGCTCTGGTCAGCCTGAATAAGATGTGACGCGGTTGTTAAACATCGCATTTAGTAGGAGTACAACCAAGAGAGATTCTTTACAGACATAGTGTACTGCAAGAGTCAGTGAGACAGAGATATATAGAGACTAGAGGAGGAGACAGAGGTTGACAGTGAATACATGTATCTTTCCAGCCCACAATAGACAAAGAAACGCCTTCCAATTAACAGTGCAAGTACCGGCAGCGGTGTCCATGAACCAATCTTCCAAGACGTAGGTCTCCTGTTCTGATACGCCTCCACATCTCAGGTCCTCCTCCATGAGGACATGAAGAGGAGCCACAACAACCTCTACTGTCAAATGATGAGCAATGTACAGCTCCCAGTGTCTTCCTTTGTAACCAGCCAGGAACAAGGAGACACAGACCAACCAAGATCACGTGAGGACTTCGTCTCAGCCAGGGGAAGAACAGAAACATCTGATGACTTACACAGGAACGAAAACCTCATGTGTGATAAGAGCTTCATTGAGGTATTGACTCTGAAGAAACACCAGCATGTCCACACCAAAGAGAAACCTTTCCACTGTAAACAATGTGGCAAGGACTTCAGTCAGCTAGGTAGCCTGAAAACACACCAGTGTACCCACACTGGAGAAAAACCCTTTGTGTGTAAACAGTGTGACAAGAGTTTCAGTCTGTTAAGTAGCCTAAAGAAGCACCAGCGTGTCCACACAGGAGAAAAGCCCTTTGTGTGTAAACAGTGTGACAAGAGTTTCAGTGAGTCAGGTACTCTGAAGATTCACCAGCGTGTCCATACTGGAGAACAACCCTTTGTGTGTAAACAGTGTGACAAGAGTTTCAGTCAATTAGGGACTCTGAAGATTCACCAGCGTGGCCATACAGGAGAAAAACCCTTTGTGTGTAAACAGTGTGACAAGAGTTTCAGTGTGTTAGGTAACCTGAAGATTCACCAGCGTTTCCACACGGGAGAAGAGCCCTTTGTGTGTAAACAGTGTGACAAGAGTTTCAGTCATCAAGGTAGCCTAAAGAAGCACCAGCGTGTCCACAGTGGAGAAAAACCCTTTGTGTGTAAACAGTGTGACAAGGGTTTCAGTGTGTTAGATACCCTGAAGAGGCACCAGCGTGTCCATACAGGAGAAAAACCCTTTGTGTGTAAGCAGTGTGACAAGGGTTTCAGTGAGTCAGGTACTCTGAAGATTCACCAGCGTGTCCATACTGGAGAACAACCCTTTGTGTGTAAACAGTGTGACAAGAGTTTCAGTGAGTCAGGTACTCTGAAGATTCACCAGCGTGTCCATACTGGAGAACAACCCTTTGTGTGTAAACAGTGTGACAAGAGTTTCAGTCAATTAGGGACTCTGAAGATTCACCAGCGTGGCCATACAAGAGAAAAACCCTTTGTGTGTAAACAGTGTGACAAGAGTTTCAGTGTGTTAGGTAACCTGAAGATTCACCAGCGTGTCCACACGGGAGAAGAACCCTTTGTGTGTAAACAGTGTGACAAGAGTTTCAGTCATCAAGGTAGCCTAAAGAAGCACCAGCGTGTCCACAGTGGAGAAAAACCCTTTGTGTGTAAACAGTGTGACAAGGGTTTTAGTGTGTTAGATACCCTGAAGAGGCACCAGCGTGTCCATACAGGAGAAAAACCCTTTGTGTGTAAACAGTGTGACAAGGGTTTCAGTGAGTCAGGTACTCTGAAGATTCACCAGCGTGTCCATACTGGAGAACAACCCTTTGTGTGTAAACAGTGTGACAAGAGTTTCAGTCAATTAGGGACTCTGAAGATTCACCAGCGTGGCCATACAGGAGAAAAACCCTTTGTGTGTAAACAGTGTGACAAGAGTTTCAGTGAGTCAGGTACTCTGAAGATTCACCAGCGTGTCCATACTGGAGAACAACCCTTTGTATGTAAACAGTGTGACAAGAGTTTCAGTCAACTAGGTAACCTGAAGATTCACCAGAGTGTCCATACAGGGGAAAAGCTATTTGAGTGTAAACAGTGTGACAAGAGTTTCGGTCTGTTAAGTAGCCTAAAGAAGCACCAGCGTGTCCACACAGGAGAAAAACCCTTTGTGTGTAAGCAGTGTGACAAGGGTTTCAGTCATATAGGTAACCTGAAGAGGCACCAGCATGTCCATACTGGAGAAAAATGACACAGTCCTTTTATACCAGCTTGCACCTTTTGGACAGGCCTTGCTGAGGTGGTGACGTCACCGAGAACAATGAGGAGAAAGTAACGCGAAATCTAATACTATATACATTCACACTGGTTCTCTTGAATTATTACCAAATGGTAAATGGTAATAAAATGGTAAATTGCAAGCTGGTAAACACACACGTGAATGTGTGTACATGTATGTGCGAGGGGCTGGACCCAAGATTTTGTGTCTCCAAGGGTGTACAAATGGAGGCGAATGGACCCATTTGATTCTATTTGTACACTCTCGAGTTATGGGAGCCTGTGGCCTATAATGCATACCAAAACTTGGTGGTCCTTGAAAATGTTTGAGAACCACTACATTAAAGAATGGCTCTGCAGTGAACTCTATCTGCTTCCTGTTTATCTTTTACACAGAATTGTCCACTTCTCCCACTCTGTGTCTCGCCAAACAAAGTTTTCATGGCCGATAACTATGGATTGCAATGGCCATATGAGTCACGTTTTTTTATTTTTTTAACAGAAGCAGAGAAAACGAGTGCGTGTCCGTAATTGACTGGGGGAACGATCAAAAATATGACTATATTCTTTTACTACAGGAATCGAAAAAAAAAATCACACCCGTGTGAACTGAGCGGTGGAGTCTGTGCACGCGCGTGTGTGTGTGTGTGTGTGTGTGTGTGTGTGTGTGTGTGTGTGTGTGTGTGTGTGTGTGTGTGTGTGTGTGTGTACGTGCGTGCGTGCGTGCGTGTGTGTGAGTGTGAGTGTGCCTTGCCTGTTCTGGCCTGAACAACAGCGCCCCTCCCTTAACATGTGTGGTCTGAAAAGGTACTACACCACTTGAGGCTACATACAGACCCACCCACATACATACATACATACATACAAACAAACAAACAAACAAACATACCTACACACACGGCCACGCTATGGAGACGGTGTGACCACCGCTCAAAAAACTATGTTGCTGGCAGGGTTAGTAGTTTGGTTAAATATACTTGGCAGTGAATGAGTTAATGTGGGATCATAATTCATGAAACGCATGAAGAAAAAAAGAGAAAAGACTTTGGTAAGACTTTATGTTATGGTTGCATCTATAATGCACTGTAAATGCATTTACAAATGTGACTTTAAACTAGCGATTGAAAACAAAGTATTTATGAAAATGTTTCTGAGGGTAATAACATCAACCATAAAGTCCGTCCAAAACCTCATTCACTTGAATGGAGTGTTAGTATTCCTGCAGCTAGCAGGAGGGGAAACAGCGACATCTGCTGGGCCATAATTAATGAGAACTGCAAGGGAAACGGCTCTTCCGTAATTACCTCATTTCAAAAACCTGACACTTGCCGCCTGGTCACATCAGAGGTCTTCTTACAAGAGTAGAGAATGGGTGAAGGACCTCCTAGTTGGACTGGGGGATAATATCATGCAGTGTCCTGTTCGAGTGTGCTCCCATATCCTTGTGGTCACCTGGACAGACAGTTTGGAGGGTGGTGCATGCATGGGGTCAGCTGTATCTGTTGTTAGGAAAGCTTCTTGTCTGTGGATCTGATTTACAACGTGGACAAAAGGTTCTTCATATGTAACATTCCTTCTTAATTCTGTCCCCCCCAAAAAAAAACTAGTCTACACACTTCAAAAAGGCTGTGGACAAGTTACCACTGCATAGGATATTTTTCATACACAGGGAGGAAATAAAAGCTCTATCCAATATTTCTAGTGCCAGAACCCAATGTTCCTGCAGCATTTTGTCCAGGAGTGTTTGGCCTCCACCATTTCTAATTTAGGACATTTGGCAAACAACAGAGGCATGGAAGGATATTAAAGGCACTATGAATTGTAACAGCCAGTCAGAGGGAGACCACTGACCTTCTGTTGTGGGACGCACAAGTCGTTACACATCTATCTACCTGCCAACCCTACTCGATTCTCAACGAGTCTCCTCGATTTCGCCTATTTCTCCTGGACGACTCATCGACGGTCATTTCTCCTTGATTCAGGGGGGGATTTCATACATTTTGCGTCCAGCAACCTGTGTCAAATGCTCACATAAGAACGCCTCCCTGCTCAGTGTACACACCCCACTGATAATGCAGCCAGGGCCGTTAATGTTAATGTGGGCTGTTTGTTGGGATTTACATGCAAATCGCCTTGGTATATGTGACTGTTTTTTGTTGGATGGTGTGAATGGTCTCTCTCTCTCTCTCTCTCTCTCTCTCTCTCTCTCTCTCTCTCTCTCTCTCTCTCTCTCTCTCTCTGTGTATCTCTATGTGTATCTTTCCATGCCACTTTGTTTCTGGCACACACAAACAAATCACTCTCATCAATGAGACAGTGGGAATGTTACATTGATTTTTACTCTTAGTATTTTACATTTGTTTGCTGAGTGTACAGCACTTTGGTTTGAAGCTGTTGTTTTAAATGTGCTCTATAAATAAAGTGGATTGGATTACACTTTTACTGTCACTTTATGTATGACTGCATAAACTCCGGTCCCACTACACAGTGATGCATTGTAATTGCATGCAATCATAAAGGGATATTCACTTTTAAGTAATGAGTGGTTATTGTGGGCTCGCCTGGAAGGCGAGCACACGTATGTTATCTTCATTATTTATTTCTATATTTATATACTAGTCAGTATCTCCTCAAAACTTTGGCGCGATTCATCTCCTACACGCTTACACCTTTCAACACCATTCAAATTTTTATGTGTTCAGCTTACTGAGGACACGTGTGCTTGTATTTTTCGTTTTGAAATGTTTTGTAGAATAATTATAAAAAAATAAAAATGTTTAACTTTAAGCACCCAATGCATTTCCAATGGGTTTAGTGAGTGGGGACAGAGTGTAGACAGAGGAAAGGGACCCATGTTTATGTTAAGTCGCTGTGGCTGCAATGTTCACACTTCAGATATGCTATTTATATCATTGCGTTCACACAGGTCTGCTCTCTGATTTGATCCAAATATCTAAGCTGTGTGATGTATAAAACTATAGTTATAGTTAAAACTATAAATAAATGTCCCTCTCCACTCTACTGATTACACAGCTGTGATTAAAGGCTTGGCTGTCATTGGCTGTTCTGTGGTGCTGCAAAGTAACTAAGTACATTTACTCAAGTATATACAAGTACTTGTAACTACAGTACAATTTTGAGGTACTTTTACTTTACTTTCCATTTTTGTTACTTATACTCTACTATAAATACAGCATTTGACAGCTTCAGTTACTTGTTACTTTGCAGATTTTATTATTAATAAAAAAACATAGATGGACCACTTAATACTGCTATGAAGTTGATCTACAATGTGCACACGCACGCACGCACGCACGCACGCACGCACGCACACACACACACAAACAACTGTTACTGTGTTACTGTGGAGACGTTTGCTTGTATTTGTCTTTGAGACATGTTTTGTAGTGTTTTAGAAATTTTAGTTAAAAAGAATAAGGTTTTAGGATCCCGGGCAATGGGATTTACAGTATATATCCTAGAACCCGCAGGGACACTCAGCCGTATTAGTGGTTGTTGTTGGTTGTCAGGGAGATATCACAACCAATGCATTTTCAAATCAGATCCACAAACACAATAAAAGTCATGCTCCACTCCTCAGTCTGGAGTGGCCACATAGAAGAACGCCTTGGCTATAGACATAGTGGAGGACAGATGTGATCTGGGATTGTTAACCTACAGTATATGCACTCAATATACACCTCTAGAACACATACAGTACAGTAAGGTACAGTAAAGTACAAAACAATACAGTAAGGTACAGTAGAGTACAGTAAAGTACAGTAGAGTACAGTAAAGTACAATAAAGTACAGTAAGGTACAGTAGAGTACAGTAGAGTACAGTAAAGTACAGTAGAGTACAGTAAAGTACAGTATAGTAAGGTACAGTAGAGTACAGTACAGTAAGGTACAGTACGGTACAGTAGAGTACAGTACAGTAAGGTACAGTACAGTACAGTACAGTAAGGTACAGTAGAGTACAGTAAAGTACAGTACAGTAAGGTACAGTACAGTAAGGTACATTAGTACAGTAAAGTACAGTAAGGTACAGTACAGTAGAGTACGGTAAAGTACAGTAAGTTACAGTAGAGTACAGTAAAGTACAGTAAGGTACAGTACAGTACAGTAGAGTACAGTAAAGTACAGTAAAGTACAGTAAGTTACAGTACAGTACAGTACAGTACAGTATAGTAAGGTGCAGTACAGTACAGTACAGTAAGGTACAGTACAATACTGTAAGGTACTGTACAGTACAGTATCCTATTTGTTGGGTTGGAAGCGAGCCCACACTGTTTCGAAGGAACAGTATTTCTAGTTATTAAAGATGTCTCTTTAAGTCGTCAAATCAATTTCTACCTTTTGCTTTTTTGGATGAAATTACAAAAGTGTGTACCCATAATTGTCTTATTCCATAGTGAAGCCTTATGAACTATATCAAACTA